>NC_059272.1:8149549-8187049 GCF_017591435.1 Portunus trituberculatus | reverse complement strand
CGAGCACTCACTACTAAGCTCCTCATCCTCCAGCAGCAGTATGTCCCCAGCAGAGTGTATCTCTCCAGGCCTGACGATCCTGCTTGGTTTGGCTTCCGCTGCAAGGCCGCTGCTGAGGCCAAACACGCCGCCTGGCTGAGGTACAAGCGGCACCCGACGCAGAGGAACAAGGCACTACACAAGGCTGCCTGCAAACGGGTGGTAGCTGCCTGCAGATGGGCCAAACATAGAAAACAGGAGGATCTAAAACGGAAACTTTGTGGCCCAGGAGTAGGAGGCAAGACCTGGTGGAGCTTAGTCAAGGAGCGCCAAGGAGCTAAACACCAAGACGCCATCCCTCCACTCCTCAGGCCTGACGGTTCCACTGCCACAAGCAGCTGGGACAAGGCCTCACTCCTGGCTACAAGCTTCAGCAACAAGATGAGGGTTGGAGACCCGGGAAGACAAGCGCCTCACCTGCCACTGGAGACTCAAAGCACCATCACCCTGGTCTCAGTGACAGCTGGACAAGTTGAGAGGCTCCTGAGAGCAGTGGAAGTGGGTAAAGCCACCGGCCCGGACGACGTCAGCCCACACCTCCTTAAGAACTGTGCTAAGGAGCTGTCAGGTCCTCTCTCCAACGTCTTTACGACCTGCCTGAGGGAAAAAAATGGCCCTCAATGTGGAAAGAGGCACGAGTCGTTCCGGTCCACAAGAAGAGCTCGCGGTCTGTACCCAGCAACTACAGGCCGATCTCCCTGCTCTCTGTGGTGGGCAAGGTGCTGGAGCGGATAGTGGCTGGAGCCATCTGTCAACATCTGAGTGAAAACCATCTCCTCTCAGAGAGACAGTTTGGCTTCAGGCCAGGCCGGTCCACCTCCGACCTACTCCTGCTCCTCACCAAAGACTGGCAAAACGCCCTGGACGAGGGCCTGGACACGCTTGTGGTAGCCCTGGATATAGCTGGAGCCTTTGATAGGGTCTGGCACGCGGGACTTCTTGAAAAGCTCCGTGCCAAGGGTATCCAGGAGACCTACTGCTACTGCTTGACGACTACCTACGTGGGAGGACTCTTCATGTGGTCGTCAATGGGAAATCGTCAGAGCCCTCGCCAGTTCAAGCCTCCGTTCCACAGGGTTCAGTGCTGGGCCCAATCCTGTGGAACATCTATATCGACGACCTGCTCCGAAAACTACCGACAGTGGAAGCATATGCGGACGACTGCACCCTCTCCCGGTCCTACTGCCGCCTTGATAGCCAGAGCGCTGTCCGGCAGCTAAACAAGCAGCTACGGCTGGTGGAGCAATGGGGAGAAACGTGGCAAGTCTCCTTTGCACCTGAGAAGACGCAGGCGATGGTCATCTCGCGGTCGCCAGGAGCCTCCAGAGCGGTCTCAGAGCAACTGTGCTTTGGAGGCAAGGCTCTGTCTCTCCAGGACCACATCAAGGTCTTAGGGGTGACGGTGGACCGCTGCCTGCGCTTCGACGGCCATGTAGGTGCAGTCACCCGACAGGCGTCTCTAAGAGTCTCTGCCCTGCGGAGGGTGGCGGGAACGCTTGACCCACACGGCATCATCACGCTATACAAGGCGCAGATACGTCCGTGCCTGGAGTACGGCTGCCTGTCGTGGATGTCAAGTGCCGCCACCCACATGCAGAGACTTGACAAGGTGCAGCGACGAGCTCTACGTCTGGCGGGATACGACGCACACCAGGACGACCTGCCGCCACACACCCCCGTCACGTCGTTGGAGCACCGGCGTGATGTGGCAGCGCTGGTGGTGTGCCACAAAACTCAGGTGCAAGGAGTACCGCACCTCCGACGCCTGGGACTTCCACCACGCGCTGCCCAGAGGCCCACGCGAGCTGCTGCCACCAGTGAGCAGACTGTGGAGGTGCCCTTCTCCAACACACGGCAGCACCAACGAACATACAGTGCCCGGACCTCAAGGATGTGGAATGCATTCACCACAACCACACCCCAGGTGGAGGACATGTCCACCCAGCAGGTCAAGGTGGCAGCACACAGGTGGCGTGGAACGCAGGCCACTCCTCTGGTGCTAACGTGAAAGTTATTAATGTAAAACAATATTCTTAATGTATATTAATTATTGATAGGCTTTTAAATAATTCCATACCCAACGTGGAATTTTAAGCCGAATATGTAAATATATGTGCTATGTTTAAATAAAAAAAAAAAAAAAGAGAGAGAGAGAGAGAGAGAGAGAGAGAGAGAGAGAGAGAGAGAGAGAGAGAGAGAGAGAGAGAGAGAGAGAGAGAGAGAGAGAGAGAGAGAGAGAGAGAGAGAGAGAGAGAGAGAGAGAGAGAGAGAGAGAGAGAGAGAGAGAGAGAGAGAGAGAGAGAGAGAGAGAGAGAGAGAGAGAGAGAGAGAGAGAGAGAGAGAGAGAGAGAGAGAGAGAGAGAGAGAGAGAGAGAGAGAGAGAGAGAGAGAGAGAGAGAGAGAGAGAGAGAGAGAGAGAGAGAGAGAGAGAGAGAGAGAGAGAGAAGGAGAGAGAGAGAGAGAGAGAGAGAGAGAGAGAGAGAGAGAGAGAGAGAGAGAGAGAGAGAGAGAGAGAGAGAGAGAGAGAGAGAGAGAGAGAGAGAGAGAGAGAGAGAGAGAGAGAGAGAGAGAGAGAGAGAGAGAGAGAGAGAGAGAGAGAGAGAGAGAGAGAGAGAGAGAGAGAGAGAGAGAGAGAGAGAGAGAGAGAGAGAGAGAGAGAGAGAGAGAGAGAGAGAGAGAGAGAGAGAGAGAGAGAGAGAGAGAGAGAGAGAGAGAGAGAGAGAGAGAGAGAGAGAGAGAGAGAGAGAGAGAGAGAGAGAGAGAGAGAGAGAGAGAGAGAGAGAGAGAGAGAGAGAGAGAGAGAGAGAGAGAGAGAGAGAGAGAGAGAGAGAGAGAAAGGAAGAGAGGTGAGTGGCTACAAGAACACTCTACTCACTCTGGTAACATCGCTTCTCGTAAGGATCACTTCCCATTAGCATAACCCTCACACCACTTCCTTACGCCAACCAACACTGGCATGTCACTGTATTGCCCTCATTACACTAGAGTGAGGGAGGCTATTATTGCGAGAGAGAGAGAGAGAGAGAGAGAGAGAGAGAGAGAGAGAGAGAGAGAGAGAGAGAGAGAGAGAGAGAGAGAGAGAGAGAGAGAGAGAGAGAGAGAGAGAGAGAGAGAGAGAGAGAGAGAGAGAGAGAGAGAGAGATGGAAGATAAATGAACTGCAGTAGAAAGGAAGAAAAATAAATGAGACATGAAAGGAGTGGTTATAAAATGAAAGAATAACAGGAATACCGAAGCAAAAAGATGGAAGAAAGTAATACATGAAAAATGAAACAGATTAAAGGAAAGAGAGAGAGAGAGAGAAAAAACGCGAAGAAGGGGAGAATGTAAAAAGATAACAAGAGATGATTAATTGGAGAGGTGATGAAAAGAAAGTAAAAAGAAAAAGAAATAAGATCAAAAGAAGGAAGAAAGGAAAAAAATAATAATGAGGAATGAAGGTGAAGTGAGCTTAGAAAAAAAATACAAATATAAAACACGAAAAAAATATTAATAAAAACATAAGAGGAGAAGAAAATGAAGGTAATAAAGATAACGAGATCAAATAGATGGGGGGTAAAAAAAAAGGATGAAGGTAGAGTGCGAAAAAAAAATGAAGAGAACACGATAGAAAAGTAGAAAAAAAGAACAAGCTCAAAGTAAAAAATGAAAAAAAAATGAAGGCAAACAAAAAGAAAGGAAGGAGAGATTACGACGATGTAGGAAGAAAAAATAACAAGAATGATAAACAAAAGAATAAACGAAAAAAAGATAAACAAAATAAAAATAAAATAACAAACTAAAGAAAAAAAGACGAAAAAAAGAGAACAAGGAGTTAGAGCTAAGCGAAAAAGTAAAGAAAAAAAGAAGAGAGAGAGAGAGAGAGAGAGAGAGAGAGAGAGAGAGAGAGAGAGAGAGAGGCAACACGATCAAACAAAAGAAGGAAGGAAGGGAAGGAAAGCAAGAAAATATATTCCTTAGGGTTACAAAAGGTTATGAATGTTATTTTTTTTTATCTAATCCTTTTCCTTCAACCAGCAGCAACACACTTCAGGTCTCAAGGTCTCCGTCTCGGCCAAGCAAGATTATTTTTTTCTTTTCTTTAGCCTTTTCTTCCTTTTTTGGATCATGGGTCGCTTTCTCTCGAGACCAGAAGGTGTGTGGATGGAATTCAAGTGAGAGAGAGAGAGAGAGAGAGAGAGAGAGAGAGAGAGAGAGAGAGAGAGAGAGAGAGAGAGAGAGAGAGAGAGAGAGAGAGAGAGAGAGAGAGAGAGAGAGAGAGCCATAAAAAATATATATGAATGTGTTAAACGAATGCAAGTAAACGAAGAGAAATATTTTTTTAGCGCAACATAAAACATGGTAAATTAAATAATGTTGACCTTTTAAGAAAAGAAGCCTGCAACAAAAAAGCTATTACTTCTACTGCTACTATTACTATTACTGCTACTATTACTAGTCTCCCACTAGGCTGGCAGTGATGTAACAAGGGAAGAAAGAAAAATTACCCAGGATAAGTTACATAACATCACTTGGAGAATTGAATTAATATTCCTTAAGAACTACATTAACACAGTTATTGCTCCTTTTTGTACGTCCATGAAGAAAGATACGCTAGTCAGGGATAAGTACGTAAGTCGAGGAAAGGTTCGTATGTTCCGTTTTTAATGTGTCGTGTCAAAAGAAGTGGTGACGAAGGAATTATATCTAAAGAGAGAGAAAAAAGTGTTCTCTCTGAAGATGATTAAAAAATATGAATATCTTTTAATTATCAACGATATTAATATCATTATCATTATCTTATCACCATTATCATTACTTGTAAACATTTTCATTTCAATTATGATATTCCTCTCTTTTATTTGATTTGACATGCGAACAATCTGATCAGAAGCCTTTATTTTATGGACAATTCAGTGTTTGTCTTCCTTTCCCTTCTCCCACGAAACACTTCTTTTCCCTCCATAATTTCTTGGCAGTGTTTACTTAACGTTCTGTCAACATATTCATTTCCTCTCTTTACTCACGTCGTAATTCCTTTGATGTCCGCCTCCCTCAGTAGCTTTTATCGCCCGCCGGCGGACACGAGCCTCTTTTGTTCGCCTTCTAATGAAAGACTAAACATGGAAACTGCCCCGGGTCGCGCTACAATCCGGCATTTGTCTGATTGTTTATGGCGGGAAGGAGAGGAGAGCGAAGTGTTTGTGGCGACTGTGGTGGTGATGGCGGTGGTAGTGGCGGTGGTGAAAGTGGTGGTGGTGGTGGTTGGGAATTACTAGTAGGTAAAGGAATGTTGTTGTTGCTGGTGGTGGTGATGGTAGAGATAGTAGTAGGGCCTTGCAATAGGTAAAATGATGCTGGTAGTAGTGGTAGGGAGGATTAGTTTAGTAGTGGTAGTAGTGATGGTGGTGGTTGTAAGTGAGAATAGCTGTTGAAATGGGATTACATATGGGAGTTATGGGACTGTCGTAGGGGAAGAGATGGTGACAGTAGCGGTGGGGTGAGTGGGGTTGGTAGTGTTGGTGGTGCTGGTGATGAAGATAAGTTTTGGAAGGGGGACTGTAGAAAGGGAAGGAATGGTAGTGGTGATGGGAAGAGAGGGGGAGGGATGGAGGGGATACAGATAGATGCATGTGGTGAGGGAGATATAAAACCGAGAGAGATGGATATTTTCTCTCGTTCTTTTACTGCCTTGCCTCGTCACGTCATGTCACGTCACGTCAGGTCACGAAGCTAAAACATTTAAACATAAACATCCTCATTTTTATATCTGCTTCTCGATATTTTCTGACTCTCTCTCTCTCTCTCTCTCTCTCTCTCTCTCTCACAGTAACTACAACTTCTACATCACTCAATACCCAAAGGATTACAAATATAGACGTCCCTCCAATATCCATTAATTATCCCATTCAGCATCACGTACATGTAAAACGGATAGGATAGTACAGTGGAAGGCTTCTCACCACCCACCAGTACCCTTAGCAACTGGTTTTCTTGAGCGAGAATGATACTGAAGAAGACGGAGAGAGATCCAAGAGAAGACAGACTCAGAAGAGGAATATGAGTGATAAAGGAGGGAGAAGAATAAAGGCGAGGAATTGGAGAGTGATGGATAGGAGAATGAAAACTTGCGGTGAGAGGAAATAGAGATGAAGAACGATGAGAGAGAGAGAGAGAGAGAGAGAGAGAGAGAGAGAGAGAGAGAGAGAGAGAGAGAGAGAGAGAGAGAGAGAGAGAGAGAGAGAGAGAGAGAGAGAGAGAGAGAGAGAGAGAGAGAGAGAGAGAGAGAGAGAGAGAGAGAGAGAGAGAGAGAGAGAGAGAGAGAGAGAGAGAGAGAGAGAGAGAGAGAGAGAGAGAGAGAGAGAGAGAGAGAGAGAGAGAGAATAAGGTAAAGGGATGAGAGAATAGAGACGGGTATGAGGGTTTCAGGTGTAAGGGGGAGTGGTTGGGGATGAGGGGATGAGAGGAGGGCAGTGTGGAGACAAAGGGTATTGTTCTGAGGGTGGTGGTGGTGGTGGTGGCGGTGGTGGTGTGGGTGTTCCCGTGCAATGCCATTTCCTTCATTTCCACTTTGGGTGTTTGTATTACAGAGAGAGAGAGAGAGAGAGAGAGAGAGAGAGAGAGAGAGAGAGAGAGAGAGAGAGAGAGAGAGAGAGAGAGAGAGAGAGAGAGCTTGGTACTACTAATATCTCCTTCCTTCCTTCCTCTCTCTCTCTCTCTCTCTCTCTCTCTCTCTCTCTCTCTCAAGGCACTAAAGGAAAGACGAAACTGATTAATAAAGATAAGGAATGAAATACGGCCACATGTGTGTATATATGAAGCCCTACACACACACACACACACACACACACACACACACACACACACACACACACACACACACACACGAATCAGTCTACAGCACAGCCAAACATAAAAAGAGTCGCCTGAGAGCACGTCCAATACTCGCTAAGTGTGTCTGTGTGCTGTGGAAGACGTGACACAAGTCTGGCTGCGGTGTGGGTGTGTGGAGGGTGTGGAAGGACATGGAGGGGTGTGTGGGTGCGTGTGGCTGTGGAGGGGTGTGTGGATACCTGTTTGGGTGTGGAGGGACGTGTGGGTGCGTTAGGGGAGATGAAGGAGAGGGAAGAAGGTACAGGTGACCATCTTGCCAGGAGAAAGGAACCTCTAATGGTACTTAATTTACGCAGAAGTTCCTTTAATGCATAAAGTTTAGGTCCAGTGTGAGGTGGTGGTGGTGATGGTAGTGGTGGTGGTGGTGGTGATGGTGGTGGTGGTTGTGGTGGTCTTTGTTCAGTGTGTGTGTGTGTGTGTGTGTGTGTGTGTGTGTGTGTGTGTTTTATTATCTTATATTCAATTGGTGTAAAAATGTTCTCTCCTTTTGTTATTTGTTTAGTTCTATATTTATCTTGTGGTGGTAATGGTATTCTTTGGTCCTCCCTCCTCCCTTCCTCCCTCCCCCCTGTCTCTCTCTCTCTCTCTCTCTCTCTCTCTCTAGCACCTCATGTTCATTTAATTAATTTGCTTTCCTTTTTTCTCTCTCCTTTGTTATACTTTACCCAGATTCCTATTATAACCTGTCTCTCTCTCTCTCTCTCTCTCTCTCTCTCTCTCTCTCTCTCTCTCTCTCTCTCTCTCAAAGTCTCCATGCGGTTCAACTCTCACTCATTTTATTTCTTCTCCCCCTCTTTCTTCCCTTCTCTATTTCTCGTCTTCCCTCCCTGGCCACCACCTCACCCCTTTAACCTCCTCCCTTCCCTCTCTGGTTTTCTTTTCTTCCAAAAACCAGCTCATAACTCAGCTGACATCTCCTGTCCTGGTCCTGACACTGCTGACGAAGAATACGAGGCGATGACGCAAATTTGACAGACTTTGTGAGCCGTCAGCCTTTCTCTCTCTCTCTCTCTCTCTCTCTCTCTCTCTCTCTCTCTGATGAATTTGCTACTACGCTATTTTTTATGTATTTTTTTGCGTGCCTGTTTTATTAATCTTGTTTTTTCTTTCTTACTTTCATTTTTTGCCTGTCTATCTTCCTGTCTCTATTTTTCTATCTGCCTGTTCGTTTGTGTAACTTTTTTCTTTTTGTCTGTCTGCTTGTCTGCCTTTCTCTTTGTTAATCAGTCTGTCAGGCCGTCTGTCTGTGTCTGTGTGAATCTGTCTGTCTATATATGTGCCTCTTTGTCTATATGATTTCTGCTTCTGTTGTCATGTCGAAATATAAAATCAGTCACACACACACACACACACACACACACACACACACACACACACACACACACACACACACACACACACACACACATACACACTATCTCTCTCTCTCTCTCTCTCTCTCTTTTTCTCTCTCTCTCTCTATGTCTCTCTCTTTGCTGGAGGTCCAAACTTCACCGGGCATCAGGTGTCAAGTGGCGCAGCTCAGTCTTGAGAGGAATGAAGGAAAGGGACAACCAGGTGTGCTAGAGGGAAGAAAAAGAGTGGAAAAAGAGTGATAGGGCCTGGCACCAACTGGGAGAAGGAGGAAGAGGAGAATGAGGGAGAATGAGGAAGTGAGCGGAAATTAAAAAGAAAAATAATGACAGGTTGGAAAGAGGAAGAGGAGAGCAAACAATACATATAATGAGAGAGAGAGAGAGAGAGAGAGAGAGAGAGAGAGAGAGAGAGAGAGAGAGAGAGAGAGAGAGAGAGAGAGAGAGAATAAAACGAGCGAGCAAAGAGAGAAAATCAAGTACAGGTCTCTTCTGAAAGGAAGCGCTGGAAGGCACGCCACGTAGTACAGGATACAAATAAAACAAAGCGTCCGAAACAGCCAAAAAGCCTTTACCTGCCTTTCCTTCCGGCCAGGTGAAGAGTTGGACGGATCGGGAAGGCTCATGTGGGGCACAAACCCGGAGGAACAGCAAAAAAAAAAAAAAAAAAAAGAAACACACACACACACACACACACACACACACACACACACACACACACACACACACACACACACACACACACACACACACACACACACACACACACACACACACACACACACATAGATAGAGAAAAGAAAGAGGTCAATTATCCACGCTCCCCCTAAAACTGTTCAAGTAAACAGTAGTGAGGGACGACCAAGAACACACACACACACACACACACACACACACACACACACACACACACACACACACAGGCAGGTAAAACACAGGTAAACGAGTTCCAGAGCGAGGTACCAGTTTCTTCCACCGCACGTGACGCTTAAGTTTAATGAGGTGACGTCTATGTATTTAGTTTAGTGAGTGAAATATCTTGCCCCATTTCTTATGTGTTCAGTACAGCCACGCCCAGTCATCTTTCTCTCTCTCTCTCTCTCTCTCTCTCTCTCTGTGACCGTCTATCTCTGTCTCCGTTTCTTTCTCATTCTTTCTTTCGTTCATTACATTATCTCTTTTCAATGCTACTCGTTTTATTTCAGTCCTTCTTTCTTTCTCACCGTCTCTGAATATTCTTATATTCTTATCATGTTTTTCTCGCTTTTTTTCTCTTTCGCTCTATTTGTCTCGGTTATTTTCTCTTTACTCCCTTTGTCTGCCTGTCTGTCTATCTATCTGTCTGTCAGTCTCGCTCATTCTGTCTGTCAGCCTATATCCCTTCCTCTCTCTCTCTCTCTCTCTCTCTCTCTCTCTCTCTCTCTCTCTCTCTCTCTCTCTCTTTAAGGCGTGAAGCTCATATGCTCGTTAAGTTCTTGTTCGGGTCCCTGACAGAGGCTGCCACGCCGATATTATCTTCAGAATTAAGGAGCAGCACCCCACAGGGAGGGAGGAGGGAAAGAGGGTTGTGGGGAGAGGGAAGCAGGTTGGAAGGAGAGGAGGAACAGAAGGGCGACCAGGAGGAGGGTGGGTGAAGCGAGGAGCGGAAAGAAAAGTTACGTCGTGAGATTAATTATAGTGATGACAGAGGTGGCGGAGATGGTGATGTTGGTGGTGGTGGTGATGGTGATGAGTTCGTGGTGTTATATGAACTCTGTCTGTCTGTCTGTCTGTCTCTCTCTCTCTCTCTCTCTCTCTCTCTCTCTCTCTCTCTCTCTTGTTCTCAGTCCTCCCTCTTACAAAAGCAGTATGATAAATTTTTTCTTAAGTCAACAAAGACATTTCTAATGGCAAACATATTGAGGGTAATTTTTCTTCACTGTTCTGTCGATAATGCACACAGAGAGAACTTGCACCGGCAGGCAAACAGACAGACACACACACACACACACACACACACACACACACACACACACACACACACACACACACACACACACATACACGCGCGCGCATTATAGTTTATGTATTTCTCTCTCTCTCTCTCTCTCTCTCTCTCTCTCTCTCTCTCTCTCTCTCTCTCTTCGTCGCTTTGTCAGGAATGCATCGCGTTTACATGTATTTCCATATCATAACTTGACCGCAGGAACCTCATGCTTTTCTCGCCATAACGCACAAGACACGCCACATTACTTTCCTGTTTCCCTCAAGCACCGGCAGCATTTCTAATCTACCCCAGCACAACTTAATATAACCTAACCTAATTAAATTCAACCTAACTTTACTGTGTCCCTGCTATTTAAATCTGGCTTTCTTCTATATATCTCTTATCATTGTCTATTTTCGTTCTTTCATTCTGCATTCTTCTCTGTCTTTAATCATAGTTTCTTTTATACTTCCTTTCTTCATTTTATCTTTCTAGCCATCTCTGTGAAATTAATTTCTTCATTAACTTATTCTAACGACTTCTTCAAGCCCTTTTATTTGTTTATCTAATTTTCTTACTACATATTACAGTTTAATTTCCTGTTCTATCATGTTCTCTTTCTCTCCAATATAAAATTTTACTTCATAACTAATTATTTTTCTTCATTTGTTTCTTAATCCTGTCGTTCTATTTATCTCTCACCTTGGTTTAATATTTTCTCTTCCTCCAACTCACTCTTTTATGTCCTCCTTATCTATCTGTCTGACCTTCACTTCGTCCTTCCATTTCCTCTGTGAATTAGCTCCCCCTTTCACTTTGTTCTTCCTACCTTGACGTAAGTGCGCGTTTATGATTTTACGTTGATAATAATAAGATTTATGCATGACCTGTTTACCCACCTCTCTGTTTATCTATCTCTTCATCTATCTAAAAATTGATAGTGAAATGAAGGAAATAATATATCTGTCAATAGTTTAATTAATTGATCAATCAATTTATCTATCTATTCATCTGTTTTTTAGTGTAGATTTAAAATTATAGATTAGTGACTATGCATCTCTCTCTCTCTCTCTCTCTCTCTCTCTCTCTCTCTTTGTTTATCTATCCAACTACCCACCTACATAACTATCTATTTTACACACCAATCTATTTATCTAATGATCCATCTACCTATCTATCTAACAATCTACCTATCTATGTATCTATCTATCCACCTGTATCAGTCTAGCAGGTAGTAGTGTGAAGGCGTCTACGTACACCTGACTGTGAGGTAAGGTGTGTCAGTTCAATTTGTCTTGTTTGCCTTGTTTTGGGCCACACCTGAGGGGAGGAGCAGGCAGGGAGAGGGGAGGGATGGTCAAGAGTAAAGAGAGAGAGTGAGATGGAAGGCACTGCAAGGAGGGGGAGTGTATGGAGAGAGAGAGAGAGAGAGAGAGAGAGAGAGAGAGAGAGAGAGAGAGAGAGAGAGAGAGAGAGAGAGAGAGAGAGAGAGAGAGAGAGAGAGAGAGAGAGAGAGAGAGAGAGAGAGAGAGAGAGAGAGAGAGAGAGAGGAGAGAGAGTGGAGAGGACTGAAGTGAAGAGTAGGGGTAGGAGAGCACGACAGAAAGAGGAAATGCCTAAAGGAAGAAGAGGAGAGGAAGAGGAAAAGAGAATATAAGGAAAAAAAAAACAGGAAGAGGGAAAAAAAAATCGCTGAGTCGGAAAAGGATGAAAGAAAAAGACTGAATGAATAATTAGAATAAAAAAGATGGAATAAAAACAAGAAAATGAAGGAAGGAAAAGTATAGGAAGAAGCAGATGAAAAAAGATAAAAGAGGAAAAGATGAGAGAATGTGAGAAAAAGAGGAAGAGTAGCAAGAGCAACAAGCATAGGAACATAAAAAAAATATGAGAAATAATATATGTACAAACGAAGGAAGCGAAGGAAGGAAGTATATAGAAAGAAGGAGACAATTGAGAGAAGAACAAGAGGAAGGGAGAATGAGAGAAAAAGGGAAGGACGAGAAATGATAACAAGCACAAGAGAGAGAGAGAGAGAGAGAGAGAGAGAGAGAGAGAGAGAGAGAGAGAGAGAGAGAGAGAGAGAGAGAGAGAGAGAGAGAGAGAGAGAGAGAGAGAGAGAGAGAGAGAGAGAGAGAGAGAGAGAGAGAGAGAGAGAGAGAGAGAGAGAGAGAGAGAGAGAGAGAGAGAGAGAGAGAGAGAGAGAGAGAGAGAGAGAGAGAGAGAGAGAGAGAGAGAGAGAGAGAGAGAGAGAGAGAGAGAGAGAGAGAGAGAGAGAGAGAGAGAGAGGTCACGCACGTGGTAGCTCCGTGTTTTCGTGGTGTTACAGTGGTTTAACAAAGTGCAGTGTTGTGAAAATTTCAGTGCTTGAAGTGCTAAGTGTCCTGGTGTCCATGTAAAAGTGTAAGGTGTGCTAAGCCTTGCAATAGTGTTAAAAATCACTTGAAAAGAGTGCTTGTACCCGTGCAGTGACTGAGACCCGGCCTGACCTGACGCGAGGCCTAAGGCAGCACACAGTTGCCAAATCTCCAAGGTAGTTTTTAAACAACCTGTATCTCTCTCCGTGGCTGGTTTGGCTTGACTTGTGGGAGAGGTAGTTAGTGTCGTGTGTTTTGTGCGCCTGTGGGGAAGTGCTTTGTGTTCTGTGCCAGTGTTTAGTGTCTGTGTTCACGAGTGTGTTAGTGTCGTACGTGTCGTTTAGAGCCAACACTCGTTGTCGCTCCCACACCTGGCTCCACAATTCCCCAGGAATCACTTATCCTCTCCTCAATGTCCAGCCCCGCCCATCGCCCCATAGCCAGGCGAGACTTGCCTGGCTACCAGCCACAGAATTGGTGTTGCGTTTGTGGCAAAGCAACACTTAAGACTCAACACGTGAGCTGTGACGAGGAAACCTGCCGTAACCTTTGTCACAACAGCTGCCTTGGGGATACGCCAGTCTTCAAGTGTAGCTACACGGAACAGCTACGACTCCAAGCAAACATCCCGGACCCCGTCATCTACATCAGCGAGGAGACTGACACACCCCACGCCACTACCGGACGATAGTGGGAGAGTCAGTGGGAGGGCTTGGAGAGAGAGAGCTAGTTTCACTAGTTGAGAAGCTCACTGAGGAAGCCTCTCAACAAAACTGTGTGATTAAGTCCCTCCAGGACGACAGAGACTTGATCATACAGCACAGAGACGTGTTTGCTGCGGCTCTCAGAGTAGCAGACAGGCTGATAGCGTCAAAACAGCGCCAGACGCAAGTAGCCACACGCTCAGGCAGTCAGCGCCCACGCAGAGTCAATTGACGAACACTGGGAGGTGGTTTGTCAGGACTCTGAGAGGTGGAGGACGTGGTGGAGCTCGGATAAACCGCAACAGATCCGGTACGCAGCTGTTTTCTCCACTTCCACCTTCCCTTCGCCTGCCCGGGAAACAACGACCGCTCCGCCTACCTCCACTGCTTCCACCGCCACACAGAGCGACTGTGACACCTCCCCAGCGTCCACTGTCACCCTTCTGCCACACAGAGTGACTGCTCGGTACTCACTACCACGTCTACCGCCACACAGAGCAGCAGGGACTCTTCCTCCATAAACACAGCGAACGGAGTAGATCGCGGTGCCTCTGTTCGCCCACGAACCTCTCCTCAGACCACTTCAGGAGATTGGAGAAAAAAGAAATCTAAGAGGGAAGTGCAGCAGGACGCGAGGAGGGTGTCCAGCGAAGGACTGAGGACTCACCAGGCCACCAAGCAGACACAAAAGCGAGCCAAGGCAAAAGTGTGTGAGTACTGCTCACGGAAAGGACACACTTCTGCTACTTGCCACGCCAGAACTGACGATTTACGTCAGGAGCGTCTCCTACAGCGGCTTTACGGTGGAAAGATACACAGCCACACCCTTCCCACCTGCAGCGCCTCAGCCCGCCCACCCCCTCACTTCATTTCAGTCCTTGCCACAACCTCGCCCACTCCTTCCTCAGCCTGGTATCTGGAATCAGAACCAGGGGCGGCAGTGGACCACCTCTTCACCAGTACCAGCAGTCGGCCGCGGACCCTAACCACCACCTCGGACTAGCAGGCCTCGCTCACTACCATCCCTCACCATGGTACAGCCAGCTTGCCCCGCCGCCAACTAAAGGTCGTCTCTAGCAACGTCCGTGGTCTCCGGACTAACCTTGCAGACTTATACCACAACTGTGTGCAACGACACAATGCAGACGTTGTTGTGGTGACCGAGACATGGCTGAACAGTGAGGTGGAGCCCACGTATGGCAGGATGCAGGGCTTCACCCACTGGGTGAGGAGGGACCGACAGGAGCGAACAGGAGGTGGAGTGGCTGTCTGCTTCAAGGAAGGAATGCAGGCCCAGCTACTCGACATAGACACGCCTCCAATGATGGAGATGATGTACTTCCGAGTAATGCTGGCAGACCGCTCAGCCCTCCTGCTGTGTGCCCTGTATCGCCCCCCGCGACAAGGGCCTGACTCACTCTGTACCTGACTGAGACCTTAGACAACCTGATGATGGCACACAGCTGCAGCCACGTGCTGATTGTGGGGGATCTCAATCACCACCTGGAAAGAGACGCCTACGAGAATCTCCTGAGGTGCAGGGTCTGACAGATCATGTCACCTTCCCACACATGAACGAGGAGGGACATTAGACCCTGTCATCTCAGACTACCAGGAAGACAAGCTTCAGTGTCATCAGCTGGGGCTCGTGGGCAGCTCTGACCATCACGCTGTACTGACACAGCTGGAAGTGGGCGTGGCTCAGGACGAGGCCACCACCCGCACCATCTGGCTGTGGAACAAAGCAGACTGGGCTTCCTGCGCCGCGACCTGACCCACACCCCATGGGCCACTCTGCTACAGGGAGGAGCAGAGAGTGAAGCACTTGCACTCACCTCTCACCTTCTCGCCCTCCAGAGACGCCACGTCCCACACAGGGAATACACCACCAGATCGACGGATCAGCCATGGTTTGGCTACCGTTGCCGTGTTGCTGCCGAGGCAAAGTATGCTGCCTGGCTCCGCTACAAGAGGAACCCGACTCGGCGCAACAAGGACCTGCACAGGGCTGCATGCAGGAGGATGGTGGTAACCAGCAAGTGGGCCTTAAAAAAGTGGGAGGAAAGCCTGCGCCGGAAACTGTGTGGCACTGGCGTAGGAAACAAAACTTGGTGGTCTCTTGTTAAGGACAAACAAGGAACTGGCCACCAAGAATCCATCCCTCCCTCAGCAAGCAGGACGGTACTGTCGCCACCAGCAGTAAGGAGAGGGCACAGTTGCTGGCTTCCTTGTTTGCTGGAAAATGAAGGTCGGGAATCCACAGCAGCCACCGCCTCAGCTGGTCCAGCAATGTGAGAAGACTGTCACCATGGTGGAGGTGACGCATCAGCAGGTGAAGCGATTATTGCGGGGCTGGACACACAGAAAGCCACCGGCCCTGATGACATCAGCCCGCACCTGCTGAAGCGATGCTCCCAGGAACTGGCTGCCCCTCTCACCCAAGTTCACAACTTGTGTACGGGAAAACGTCTGGCCTTCAGTGTGGAAGGAGGCTCGAGTAGTTCCTGCACACAAAAAGCTCCAGGACGGACCCAAAAAACTACAGACCCATATCCCTGTTGTCAGTGGTGGGTAAAGTGTTTGAGAGGGTCGTGGCAGAGGTGGTGTGTAGCCATCTCAAGGACAATGCCCTCCTCTCAGACCAACAGTTTGGGTTCAGACCTGGAAGGTCAACCTCCGACCTAATGATGCTTCTCACCAGGCATTGGCAGGACGCCCTCGACGACGGCAAGGACACTATAGTGGTTGCTTTGGACATAGCAGGAGCTTTTGATAAAGTATGGCACAACGGATTACTAGAAAAGCTTCGTGCTAAAGGCATCCAGGGTGGCTTGCTACGACTCTGGGAAATTACCTGCAGGACAGAAGCCTCAAGGTGGTTGTCAACGGGCAAACATCTGAGTCCCTGCCTGTGGAGGCATCAGTGCCACAGGGTTCAATTCTTGGCCCACTCCTGTGGAATATCTACGTGGATGATCTTCTCCAGCTACTGCCAGGAGTCATGGCCTATGCTGATGACTGCACCCTCTCCTATACCTATCCACGCCAGGACAGTGGGCGGGCTGCTGAGGCCATCAATCAGCAGCTACGAGTGATAAAGGAGTGGGGTGCTCGCTGGCAAGTGACATTCGCGCCGGAGAAGACACAAGCAATGGTTGTCTCTCGGTCCCCAGCCGCCACGGCAGCAATGGCAGGAAAGTTGTCTTTGGCGCTGCTGCTCTCCCACTCCAAGATGACGTCAAGATACTTGGAGTGGAGGTGGATCGAGGGCTGAGGTTTGACAGGCATGTCAAAACCATTGCCAAGAAAGCCTCTCACAGGATCTCCGCTCTCAGAAGGATCGCCAGTTTCCTCGACAGGAAGGGGAGACTGCTGCTGTACAAGGCACAGGTGCGGCCCCACCTTGAATACGCAGCTCTCTCCTGGATGTCCTGTGCCGCCACACACAGAAGGAGACTGGACAGCATCCAACGCCGCGCCATACGGCTAGTAGATGCTGCACTACCACCTCACCCAGAGCCTGAGCGTCCCCTTGATTCACTGGAACACCGCAGAGACGTGGCGGCGATCGTAGTGTTCCATAAGGCACAGGTGCAAAGAGTGCCACATCTGGCAGGGCTGCGTCATCCTCTAAGAGTCACCGCACGGAGCACGAGAACGGTGCTCAATGGTGGTGACGCCGTAGAGGTGCCGCGATCCCACGGGTGTCAGCATCAACGCACCTTCGCAGGACGCGTCTCCAGGATGTGGAACTTGTTCACGGCCGCGGTGCCTCACGTCCAGGAGATGAACACACAGTGTCAAACTGATGGCACATAAGTGGAGACAGACACTGCCAACTCCTCTGACACTCTTTGTGACGTGACACTCAGTGTAGTGCAGTGCGTGAATAGTGCTAGTGAAGTGAAACGAATAGTGCTCCATTTACATGCTGACCATCTTGTATATTATCTATTTTTAAGTCTTGTAAATATTGTAGAGAAATAGATTGTAGTACCCTTAGAATAGGTAGCACACGACAGTGCGCCTTTGGGTACATGTTCCTTTGTATTAAGTTTTGTTTAAATAAAAAAAAAAAAAGAGAGAGAGAGAGAGAGAGAGAGAGAGAGAGAGAGAGAGAGAGAGAGAGAGAGAGAGAGAGAGAGAGAGAGAGAGAGAGAGAGAGAGAGAGAGAGAGAGAGAGAGAGAGAGAGAGAGAGAGAGAGAGAGAGAGAGAGAGAGAGAGAGAGAGAGAGAGAGAGAGAGAGAGAGAGAGAGAGAAAGATGAAATTATTGGCACAAAAATGTAGAAAAATCTGTCCTAAAAAAGAATCACGTGGAGGAGAGTGGAAGAAGAGTACGGAGAGAAAGTGACATAAGAGGTGGAAGAGGAAGAGGAATGAGTGTATGGGTCCACCGTGGTCTCTCCTACACAAAGTGAATGAATGACCCAAAACTAACCACCACCACCACCACCACCGCTACCGCCTCCCCTCCACTTCCTCCGCCCACTTCGTTAAGAAATTCACTCTTGCTCTGCTTCAAACGGACACAGATGCAAAATTCACGGCCACGAGGCTGAGATAAGAGAGGTGGGTGTGAGATTTGATTTGCGAGAAAAAAAGAGGGAAAAATCTTAAAACCACATCATTAAAATATTTCTTACGAAGCATTGCGGAGCAGAGAAAGAAGAACGAAAGAAGGAGGAAAGGAAGGACAGCAGGCGAGGAATGAGAGAGAGAGAGAGAGAGAGAGAGAGAGAGAGAGAGAGAGAGAGAGAGAGAGAGAGAGAGAGAGAGAGAGAGAGAGAGAGAGAGAGAGAGAGAGAGAGAGAGAGAGAGAGAGAGAGTGACCTGGTACAATTTTTTGTTTGCAGACTTAAAGGTCCCCCAAATGTCTAGCGGCAGAGTGAGATCGATGTTAAGAATAATTCAACCGTTCCTTGTAAGGTCACATGTAGACTGAAGGACGTCCATGCGCATCTTAGGCGGCCAAAAGAGACCAGCAGGCCGGGACAACTGGGACGGGGAGGAGAGAAGAGACGGGCTGAATGACATGTAGACAGAAAGAAAAGGTTAGGAAACATTAATAAAACAGCTTTCTTTCTTAGTCAGAGAGAGAGAGAGAGAGAGAGAGAGAGAGAGAGAGAGAGAGAGAGAGAGAGAGAGAGAGAGAGAGAGAGAGAGAGAGAGAGAGAGAGAGAGAGAGAGAGAGAGAGAGAGAGAGGCGTTTTCACGAGTCACTAACTTATGGCGCGAAAGGAATATTAGCTGGAAACTCGAGGGATCATGTCACTTCCTATTGTCATCTATTCGACGTGAGTCCGTTTCTTTATGTCTTCTTTTCCTTTTTCTTCTTTACTTTTAATTTTTTTCCTTTTCTCATATGTATGTCCCTTTTCTGAATTTCTACTTTGTCTATTGGTCTCTCTCTCTCTCTCTCTCTCTCTCTCTCTCTCTCTCTCTCTCTCTCTCTCTCTCTCTCTCTCTCTCTCTCTCTCTCTCTCTCTCTCTCTCTCTCTCTCTCTCTCTCTCTCTCTCTCTCTCTCTCTGTCTCTGTCTCTGTCTCTCTCTCTCTCTCTCTCTCTCTCTCTCATGGCCTTTACCTACGTAAGAAGTGAAATATGCACCCTGAATTATAGATAAGCTCCACACACACACACACACACACACACACACACACACACACACACACACACACACACACACACACACACACACACACACACACATGCACCTGGAGTGTCAAATCTACTGCTAGGTATTCACAGGTATCGCCAGGTATCTTCAGGTCGTCCAGGTAACACTCACACAACCCTGAACTATTGACTGCATTGTAAAATAATTCATGTAGGTGATCTATGACTTTCCACCACCACCACCACTATCAACACCACCACCACCACCACCACCACCACCACCACCACCACTACTTTCTGTCTTCTGTTCTTTCGTTCTATCGTCCTTTCAATTTAATCTTGCTCCATTTAGTGTTGCTTTCTTCATCCTGTTACTGTCAAATCCTCATCCTTCTCTTTCTACTGTTTATTGTTCCTGCCATACCTTTTACAGTCTGATTCTATCCTACTCTCCATCAAGTCTCCTTCCTTCTAGTGTTGCTGCTTTTATCCTGATATTATCCATTCCTACTCGTTCTTTTATTGTTTTTTTTGTTTCTGCTATATGTTCCAACGTCTCATTCTTTCTTGTCTCTTGTCCTCCCTCAAGTTTGCCCCTTCTTTCAGTGTCACCATTTAGTGTTGCTTTCTTTATTCTGCCACTTTCTCTGTCTCTCAAGTTTTTTACTATTTTATCCTTCTCTTTCTTATCCTCCTCAATAGTTGCTCTCTATGCTTACTATCCCTCTCAGACCGTTCCTGTTCCTGACAAGACTTCCCATCCCTTTCACTCTTGTTAAATCCTGTTCCTTTTTCATCGCCTCCCTCAATAATATTCACAATCAACAGTACTCGTAAATTATTCCTTTTCTTTATTCTCTAACTAGTTTTTTTTGTATAATAGTTAGTGCAGTGAATTTAAACCAAGCAGCTAAGTTATGGCGTAAATGTCTGTTGTTCTTTGATATTCACTTGAAACTATTTTGCTTCCCAATCAAGTTTAATTTTACTCCTTGTCATTTCTAGTCTTGTTCATTCCACAATGTGTTCACCTCAAACATTTTTCATTCCGTCCACTGTATCTCTTGAGTCTAATTCACTATATCATGTGTCCGTTTCAAGACTTACTCCGCCTCTTGCCTCACTCAAACTTCCTCTTGTGCATTGTCTCTCAAATCTTACACCATCCTTCCTCTTTCCTCTGAGTCAAATTCACTCCTCCTGTATCCTCTTCAAAACTTGACTCGCTCCGCCTCTTCCCTCCCTCATACCTTAAATGATCTACCATCCACATCCCTCAAATCATCTCCATCCTTCCACTATGCATCTTAGATTTAAATCTACATCATATACTCTATTGGAAATTGACTTCAGTACTTCTCATTCCTTACTTTACCAGTTGCCCTTGATTCGTACTTTACGTCATCCTTTTCACCCTCATCAAGTGTTGCTCATCCCGTCTTCTGTTTCTTAAAGCAAGGTTTCTAAACTGCAGAGGTTCACTTCTAATCTTGCGTTCCCTTTGGTCTCGCTCTGCCCTGTCCCTGCCGTCTATGACCCGGAAGAGAAATAAATTACTTCCGGAAAGGTCATCAGTACGAGGACAGAGAGTACACATCCTGAGTCAGCCTGGCGTGTGATTAGTGATGTACAAGCCACTAATTCTCTTTTATTTGCTCCTTCAGTCGTGATTTCCGGGACAAATTATAAGTTTGCCGTGAGGCTTTTCATTGACTTGTTTTTCTCTCTTCAAAATATACGCTAAAAACTAATTATCATCAGACGCAGGTGAGACGGCGGAAGGACAGGATGGAAGAGAGAGAGAGAGAGAGAGAGAGAGAGAGAGAGAGAGAGAGAGAGAGAGAGAGAGAGAGAGAGAGAGAGAGAGAGAGAGAGAGAGAGAGAGAGAGAGAGAGAGAGAGAGAGAGAGAGAGAGAGAGAGAGAGAGAGAGAGAGAGAGAGAGAGAGAGAGAGAGAGAGAGAGAGAGAGAGAGAGAGAGAGAGAGAGAGAGAGAGAGAGAGAGAGAGAGAGAGAGAGAGAGAGAGAGAGAGAGAGAGAGAGAGAGAGAGAGAGAGAGAGAGAGAGAGAGAGAGAGAGAGAGAGAGAGAGAGAGAGAGAGAGAGAGAGAGAGAGAGAGAGAGAGAGAGAGAGAGAGAGAGAGAGAGAGAGAGAGAGAGAGAGAGAGAGAGAGAGGTCTGCTACTAAACCTCATTACCAAGTTACTTTGTGTCATAAATTCTTTTCTTATCAGTATAAACGTTATTATGATAAGGCGAGGAAGTCCTGCGTGGGGGGGGGTGGAGAGGGAAGAAGAGAGAAAGGGAGAGGGAGGGAGAAAGGTTGCACAGAGATTAGAAAGGTTACGATGATAAAAATAGTGTAGAAAGAGGCAGGTACAGAGTGCAGGAAAAAGGTAAGAGACATAAACGGGTGGAAAATGCGGAGTGGGTGGAAAAGGTGGGTGGCTGGACTGATAGGTTATAGGTGAAGGTGTTGGTGGAGCAGGTGGTAGGAATAGCTTGATGGGCCGTAGGGTCAAAGAGGTAGCGAGACTGGTGGATGAAAGAGGTGGATGAAATAAGTGGTGTGGACTGGTGGGCGGTAGAGGTGGGTGGAGCAGGTGGGTAGAGCAGATGTGGACCGGATAGATGCTGAGGTCGAGGTATTCTTTCATGAATAAAGTCTGAAGGTCAACTGTGAAAGCGAACACTGGCGACTAAAATATAAGTATTCTCTCTCTCTCTCTCTCTCTCTTCTACGTAAAACCACCTCATACGCTACTAATATCTTCTCACACACACTCAGAGTACAATCTAACCTCACTTTCTCTCTCCCTCACTCCTTCGCTTCAAGTTACATCATCCTCACTCCTCCAGTCTCTCTGCAGCTTGAATTCCCTCCCAGCCTCCCCTCGTCTCACAGACTCCTCAGGTTCCATCGTCCTCCTTCACCCGCCCGCACACTTGACAAGGCTGCAAAGTTTGGTCGCCCTGCACAAACCGCCATTACCCTTGCAGTCTACCTAACTTCACTCCACATGATACTCACACCTCCCAGCCATACTCATCTTACACTCCCTCCTTGCTCTCCCTTGCTCTCCCCCTCCCTCCCTTCCTTTCTCCTTGCATTAACTCACTCGCCGCATCTCAGTTTTCCTTTGCTCGTCCTTGACTCTTTCTTTTCTCCCTTCTTTTGTGTTTTATATATATTTTCTACTTCAGTCAGACTCTCTCATTTTAATTCTTTAAAGTATACATTCAATTCCTTATCTTTATTCTTTATTTTAAGATATATGTGTGTGTTTTTCTCATCTTAATCTTGCTCTCTTACTTTATTTTCTTCCTTTCATCCTCTAACGTGAAAACTCAATTCCTTCTCTAAACCTTCAATGTTCTCTTTTTTCGTTTTCTTTACTTAATTATTTTCCCTATTTTTTTCTTAGCTGACTTTTTCTTTCTCTCTCACATTACTTCCTTGACGCACTTGTTCAATCAACGCATCGCCTTGACGTCCTTGCCATCACTTCCGTATTCGTTTTTCAGACATCCCTCGTTCTCCTAAGTCTTATGTATCTCTTAATCTCCCAGTTCACTTCCTCACTTCACTCACAGATGTGGACCAAGGAGAAGGAAAAGACAGATAGAAATAAAAAGACTTGAGGGAAAAAAAGAAAGAGGAAAGGAAGTCTCTCTCTCTCTCTCTCTCTCTCTCTCTCTCTCTCTCTCTCTCTCTCTCTCTCTCTCTCTCTCTCTCTCTCTCTCATCCACGTCCCGAGTTACATGGCCCCATTAGGGAAGGTCTCAACAAACTACTTAATTTCTAGTGAGGGAAGGTTATGCCAGCCTTTACTCGATGTTACGGCCCCTCACAAGGGGGAGGGGAGGAAGGAAGGAAGGAAATCAAGGAGAGCAGGAGGAAAGAGGAAAGGTGAGTATGAACGGTCGGTAGATGGAGAGGAAGTAGGGGAATAAAGAGAAAAAATAACGACGGAAAGGATAGGGAATGTATTTTCTGGTATAAGAGAATAAAGCTGAGGAGGAGGAGGAGAAAAAGAAGAAAACGAAGATGAGGAGAAACAGAGACAAAAAAAAAAAAATGCAAACAAGAGACGAAAAAACAACATTGGCAAGGAATACGAAATGAGCATGGATGATAAAAATAGAGAAGACGTGTGTGAGGCAACCACGGTGGACATAGGCAGTGTAAGACGGGGAGAGGAGAACGCAGAGTGGATACAGAGTAGTAGACAGCAAGCAAGGACGACTGGACACTCACCACTCTCCGGACCACACACTCGCGGGATGATCTCCAGCACGGAACGGCAGGAAATGTCGTCATCACAGAGTTGTCGCGCCAGCAGGCAGTTCCTCACCCCTGCCACGCCCTCCCCTGTAACACAATAGAGAAAAACGTTAACTACTGCTTACCACGGAAAAAAAACACAACATAAAGTATTACTCCCAACAAGAACACGAAAACTATTACTACACAGAAAAACATCAAAACACTTTTACCTCAACAAAAAAAGGGAAACTAGCAGCAAGATGGCCACCAAGTCTCCGAAGTTCACGTTATGAGAAAAGATTAGAGAAGTTACGAGTACTCAAGGTGGAGGAGAGACGGAAAAGGAGAAATCTGATTATGGTGCACAAATTGCATATCTGTGTGTGTGTGTGTGTGTGTGTGTGTGTGTGTGTGTGTGTGTGTGTGTGTGTGTGTGTGTGTGTGTGTGTGTGTGTGTGTGTGTGTGTGTGTGTGTGTGTGTAATTCACCTCGGTCACCTGCTGGTCACCCAGCCAGTCTTCCCCATTAAGGAGCGAGCTCAGAGCTCATAGACCGATCTTTGCAAGGTAGGACTGAGACCACATCAACACACAACACACACCGGGAAAGCGAGGCCACAACCCCTCGAGTTACATCCCGTACCTATTTACTGCTAGGTGAACAGGGCCCACACATTAAGAGGCTTGCCCATTTGCCTCGCCGCTTACCGAGACTCGAACCCGGCTCTCAGTTGTGAGTCGAGCGTGTGTGTGTGTGTGTGTGTGTGTGTGTGTGTGTGTGTGTGTGTGTGTGTGTGTGTGTGTGTGTGTGTGTGTGAGAGAGAGAGAGAGAGAGAGAGAGAGAGAGAGAGAGAGAGAGAGAGAGAGAGAGAGAGAGAGAGAGAGAGAGAGAGAGAGAGAGAGAGAGAGAGAGAGAGAGAGAGAGAGAGAGAGAGAGAGAGAGAGAGAGGAGAGAGAGAGAGAGAGAGAGAGAGAGAGAGAGAGAGAGAGAGAGAGAGAGAGAGAGAGAGAGAGAGCAACATGTCAGTTGAAATGTATGATCAGCGACAAGTGTGAACAGGAAATACAAATTGAAAGCACATATGAATAATTTGTTATTAAACGGCATGACATTACGAACTTGACCTAAATTGGCAAAATATAGAGATTCGTATATCAAAATAGATAAATATATAAAAAAAAGTAAATACTACATACATACACACATACACGCAAATGGATGGCGTCATTGCTTTTTCTACACCCTTCCACTCTCAGCCATCCACACACACGTCACACACTCTCCACAAAACACGCCACGCCACGAGACAACAGTGGTTAAAAGTTACGTGGGCAATACTCAGGGTAACTTTACACGCTTGGAAATCACTTACACTTTACGGGGCCAGCGCTCACGTGTAATTTGAAGCAGCGCTCTTAAAATTCCCCCATGTGACGCTGGATGAAGGTGATTTGCGAGTGTGGAGATGACTGGCGAGAACGTGCTGGGGGGAACGGTTCTCTTGCTTGACATTCTAGTAATTATATTCATTCAAGTTTTACATTTGAATTAAAGTTCGAGACTGACTGCTTTCCTTGACTATCATATATTTGCCTTCTTGCTCTTCTATGTTTTCATTCATTTGTTCATTTATTTTTTTTACGCGAAAATAGTTACATTCTGATAAGTGGTTATGTTTATTCAAGTTTTACATCAGAATTAAACTTTCAAATTGACTGTTTTCCACCGCCATTATGTGTTTTCGTTTCTGCTCTCTCTCTCTCTCTCTCTCTCTCTCTCTCTCTCTCTCTCTCTCTCTCTCTCTCTCTATCTATCTATCTATCTTACACAAAGATTGTAACATTTCACAAAGACCACATGATAAAAAAGAAAGGGTAAAAGGCCACCGCTTGTCAACCCAAGTAAAACAACAACAAAATATTCGGAGAAGGGAAAGGGTGGTTTAGTTCTTAAATAAAGTCTATTCAGTTTCTAAGAGAAGGTTAATCTATGTTGAAAAAAAGTTAGTTGTGAAATATTTTTCCAAAGCAGACGGAGTTAAATCTGGTTAATAAAAAGTACAAGATTAATTAGTTTTAATAGAGTAAAAAGTTACTTTGCATAAATTATTAGGACTAAATAAGTTAAAGAAGAGAAAGAATTCCCAACATAACTCCAAAACCAGGAGGAAGTTCAAGGAAAAGAAGATGAAAAGTTAATTTGCATAAACAATCAAGACATTTGTATTAAAACGGCGTGTAGTGAACTTGATTCCAAAATTACTAAGATTTTATGGCAAAAAGAAGAAAGAAAAGAAAAGAAAAGAAAGGAGAAAAGAGCGAAATAAATTCAGTTCTAACAATTGCAGACATACTGTTTTAATACAGTAAAAAGTTAATTTACATAAACTATCACAACTAAAGAAGTTAAAGAAAAAAATGACCAACTTCACAGCAAAATCAAGAAGGCATCAAAGGAAAAATTGAATTTTCATAAAGAATCAATACAATTTTGTACTAGATAGGCACGCAGTGAACTTGATTCCAAAATTACTAAGATTTATTAGACAAAAAAAAAAAAAAAAAAAAAGAAGAAAAGAAAGGAGGAAAAAGAGTAAGTGAATTCAGTTCTACCAATTGAAGGCAAACTATAATCTTAAATATCGGTAGTTTCGCTCAGAAGACAGCGTTACTAACAGCAACAACAACAACAACAACACTAACAACGACAACAAAAACAAAAACAGCAACAGTATCAATAATATACGATGAAAAACAATGCCAGTCTAGGATTAATACAAAGAGACAAATTGATACAGAACAGGATCAGTCTAGGTGTCACAGCGTCATCCCTCCTTACCCTCAGGCTGCTCGCGGCAAGAGAGATACATACGTTCGCTGAATATCAGTTTTGAATACTTTCAGGGAAGAAGATTAAAACCCTATGGTAATAAACAACTAAAACAAGTTCCTTCATGTTTACTTATGCTGCTTTTATTTCAATGCAAACACACATAACAAAACAAAAAAACAAAACAAAAGATAATAATCAAATAGATAAATGAGCGAAGAAATAACATGATTAAGAGAGGAATATTCAACCACTCAGGTAAATAAATAACTAAGTACGTTCTATTATGTTTCCAGATATTAGTTCTATTATAAAATTGACACCCACACACAAGTACAATGAAAATAAAAATAACTAACAGAGATGGCTAAATATATAACATGATTAAATAAATAAGATGTACTGACTCTTTTCACGTCACACAAAGGCAAGAATATCAACTCATCATTGAAATTAATGGGAAAAAAAGTATCTAATAAGACCTGCCGGCCATGATCACTGCAAACTTGACGAAGAAAAAATATATATTGCATATGTGTATATACATCCTGGTCGTCATTAGCATACAAATTCCTAAATTACTATGCAAATTCATGCCCCAAACACTATCTTCGCTACAATTAATGCCGGAGGAGGTGAGAAAGGAGGCGACTGAGAAAGTGAGGCTGAGCGTGAAGGAGAAGGGATGTGAGAAGGAAGGTGAAGGAACCTAGAAAAAAAAAATAATACTGTGCTGAGAGAAAACCTGCTCCTGATATTATTGGTGATAGTATTTTCTCTTATCATTATTATTATCCTCCTCCTCCTCCTCCTCCTCCTCCTCCTCCTCCTCCTACTACTACTACTACTACTACTACTACTACTACTATTACTACTACTACTATTACTACTACTATTACTGCTACTACTACTACTACTACTACTACTACTACTACTACTACTACTACTACTACTACTACTACTACTATTACTATTACCACTACTACTACTACTACTACTACTACTACTACTACTACTACTGCTGCTACAACAACTACTACTACTACTACTACTATTATTACTACTACTATTATTACTACTATTACTACTACTACTACTACTAGTACCACCACCATCATCATCGTTTCATATTTATTATTTCAATTTCCTTAAATAAGTTTCAAATATTCGTGACACACACACACAAACACACACACACACACACACACACACACACACACACACACACACACACACACACACACACACACGTGCATATTTATTAGTATGTATATATCTATGTCATAACCATTTCAGAAGGTAATAATCAGCAGCAAAAACATCTAATGGAATTCGTATCTCCATCCCGGAATGAGATTCACATCAAACTCAACAAGAACAAGGGCATGGTTTAATACAATTAGTTATAACAAGTTAGCTTTTGATGCAGCATGAACACAGCTCGGCAAACCATATGCTCAAATTTACATCTTTCCAAGATAAAAGTTGGTCGACCTTGACCTCAAAAGCTGAGCGCTGCTCTGTTAAATTTTGTGTTCTTCGAAATTTTGGCTTGAGTGTCATTATGAATTCTTTTTCTCGAATCGTGACTGAGAAGACACGCAGTGATGGAGCTCCTCAGAAGGTGATGATGAGACATTTACCTGACCTCCAGACAACATGTCCAGATAGGAATCATCATGATATCAGAGTGTCAGGACTGCTGCCATCAGGTTCCAGCGGCGCACCAAGCCATGGAAACCATCACAACTACCACCGCAACCTCTCATATTACCTTATCGCTCTCCTACACACACTTTAATTTCTCCACGCAGTACCCTCCTTAATCTTCTCACTTCCCATTTTTCTCCGACATCTTTCTCCCACCCTTAATTACTCCTTGCTTTCTCCAATCTAAGAAAATAGGAGTGACAAAGCTAGGTGAGCGAGATGGGGGGGGGAGGAGAAGAGTTATTGGAGAGTTGGTTGGGATGTTGATGGATGTAGAGGCTATGGGGTGCAAGGAGCAATCGTATTAAAGGGGTTATATGATATGAAATTGGATGAATCGAACAATGTCAAGGCGTTTCTTATTGTGTTGCGGGTTAAGATGATTGGGTGTGGTAGGGTGATGGGAGGAAGTGAGTTGTGGATGAGACACTGAGCTCAAGAAAGGTGATATGAATTAAATAATCCTCCTCTTTTTTTCTTCCACTTCCCAGTTTTTTCTTTCCCTTCCTTAACCTCAACCTCCTAACATGAAAAAAAGATTACTATCATATTTATCAAAGATCAAGTAGCGATGTGGTGGGAATGGCTCTTCTATTTCTTCCTTCTCTTTCTCGTCTTCCTTCTCCACCACCACCACCACCACCACAAATAAAGAAAGAAAAGATACTAAAATAATTTCCGCCATACTACTATAATAAGAGAAAAACAGATAATAAGAAAATTATAAGCACAAAAGTAAAAATATATGATAAAAACTACGTCTCTCCAAATCAGTATGTGCAACTCGACATGGGATTCCCGAAACAGATAATGGTCCACTCCACAGTAATTGATCCTTCACGGTAATAATATACTTGAAAGCTGTCCACGCTCCACGCTGCCTCATGACGAACTTTAATTCATTCGATTCCTAGCCTGCATACGTCGGTTATAACTGTGTTTCCTGTTTTTGTTGTTGTTGTTGTTGTTGTTGTGTTGTTGTTGTCGTTGTTGCTCTTTATTTCTTATCGTTATTGAAACATTATTTTTTGAGGTTAATCATGAGAGAGAGAGAGAGAGAGAGAGAGAGAGAGAGAGAGAGAGAGAGAGAGAGAGATTATTCTGAAACAGCTCTCATCTTATTATTACATTCGGTTTTGTGTGTGTGTGTGTGTGTGTGTGTGTGTGTGTGTGTGTAATTCACCTCGGTCGCCTATTGGTCACCCAGCCAGTCTTCCCCATTACGGAGCGAGCTCAGAGCTCATAGACCGATCTTCGGGTAGGACTGAGACCACAACACACTCCACACACCGGGAAAGCGAGGCCACAACCCCTCGAGTTACATCCCGTACCTACTTACTGCTAGGTGAACAGGGGCCATACATTAAGAGGCTTGCCAATTTGCCTCGCCGCGCCGGGACTCGAACCTGGGCCTCTCGATTGTGAGTCGAGCGTGCTAACCACTACACTACGTGTGTGTGTGTGTGTGTGTGTGTGTGTGTGTGTGTGTGTGTGTGTGTGTGTGTGTGTGTGTGTGTGAGTGTGTGTGTGTGTGTGTGAAATGTCAATGATATGTCTCTCTCTACACACAGCCGAGTTCTGGCGCCCGAATCAATTGTTTTATTATGGCAGTTTTTGTTACCGTTACCACCACCACCACCACCACCATTTTTATTACTACCACCACCACCACCACTACTACTATTACTACTACCACTACTACTACTACTACTACAACTACTTTTTCTTCTACTACTACTACTACTACTACTACTACTACTACTACTACTACTACTACTACTACTACTACTACTACATTTATTGCTGCCGTCATAAGAAAATGATTAGATCTATAATACGAAATAAAAACATTCTTGAGACCATAACCTATACACGCAAGAGAGAGAGAGAGAGAGAGAGAGAGAGAGAGAGAGAGAGAGAGAGAGAGAGAGAGAGAGAGAGAGAGAGAGAGAGAGAGAGAGAGAGAGAGAGAGAGAGAGAGAGAGGTCACGCACGTGGTAGCTCCGTGTTTTTCGTGGTGTTACAGTGGTTAAACAAAGTGCAGTGTTGTGAAAATTTCAGTGCTTAAAGTGCTAAGTGTCCTGGTGTCCATGTAAAAGTGTAAGGTGTGCTAAGCCTTGCAATAGTGTTAAAAAATCACTTGAAAAGAGTGCTTGTACCCGTGCAGTGACCGAGACCCGGGCCTGACCTGACGCGAGGCCTAAGGCAGCACACAGTTGCCAAATCTCTCCAAGGTAGTTTTTTTAAACAACCTGTATCTCTCTCTCCGTGGCTGGTTTGGCTTGACTTGTGGGAGAGGTAGTTAGTGTCGTGTGTTTTTTGTGCGCCTGTGGGGAAGTGCTTTGTGTTCTGTGCCAGTGTTTAGTGTCTGTGTTCACGAGTGTGTTAGTGTCGTACGTGTCGTTTAGAGCCAACACTCGTTGTCGCTCCCACACCTGGCTCCACAATTCCCCAGGGAATCACTAATCTAGTCTAGCCCCGCCCATCGCCCCATAGCCAGGCGAGACTTGCCTGGCTACCAGCCACAGAATTGGTGTTGCGTTTGTGGCAAAGCAACACTTAAGACTCAACACGTGAGCTGTGACGAGGAAACCTGCCGTAACCTTTGTCACAACAGCTGCCTTGGGGATACGCCAGTCTTCAAGTGTAGCTACACGGAACAGCTACGACTCCAAGCAAACATCCCGGACCCCGTCATCTACATCAGCGAGGAGACTGACACACCCCCCACGCCACTACCGGACGATAGTGGGGAGAGTCAGTGGGAGGGCTTGGAGAGAGAGAGCTAGTTTCACTAGTTGAAAAGCTCACTGAGGAAGCCTCTCAACAAAACTGTGTGATTAAGTCCCTCCAGGACGACAGAGACTTGATCATACAGCACAGAGACGTGTTTGCTGCGGCTCTCAGAGTAGCAGACAGGCTGATAGCGTCAAAACAGCGCCAGACGCAAGTAGCCACACGCTCTCAGGCAGTCAGCGCCCACGCAGAGTCAATTGACGAACACTGGGAGGTGGTTTGTCAGGACTCTGAGAGGTGGAGGACGTGGTGGAGCTCGGATAAACCGCAACAGATCCGGTACGCAGCTGTTTTCTCCACTTCCACCTTCCCTTCGCCTGCCCGGGAAACAACGACCGCTCCGCCTACCTCCACTGCTTCCACCGCCACACAGAGCGACTGTGACACCTCCCCAGCGTCCACTGTCACTCCTTCTGCCACACAGAGTGACTGCTCGGTACTCACTACCACGTCTACCGCCACACAGAGCAGCAGGGACTCTTCCTCCATAAACACAGCGAACGGAGTAGATCGCGGTGCCTCTGTTCGCCCACGAACCTCTCCTCAGACCACTTCAGGAGATTGGAGAAAAAAGAAATCTAAGAGGGAAGTGCAGCAGGACGCGAGGAGGGTGTCCAGCGAAGGACTGAGGACTCACCAGGCCACCAAGCAGACACAAAAGCGAGCCAAGGCAAAAGTGTGTGAGTACTGCTCACGGAAAGGACACACTTCTGCTACTTGCCACGCCAGAACTGACGATTTACGTCAGGAGCGTCTCCTACAGCGGCTTCTTACGGTGGAAAGATACACAGCCACACCCTTCCCACCTGCAGCGCCTCAGCCCGCCCACCCCCTCACTTCATTTCAGTCCTTGCCACAACCTCGCCCACTCCTTCCTCAGCCTGGTATCTGGAATCAGAACCAGGGGCGGCAGTGGACCACCTCTTCACCAGTACCAGCAGTCGGCCGCGGACCCTAACCACCACCTCGGACTAGCAGGCCTCGCTCACTACCATCCCTCACCATGGTACAGCCAGCTTGCCCCGCCGCCAACTAAAGGTCGTCTCTAGCAACGTCCGTGGTCTCCGGACTAACCTTGCAGACTTATACCACAACTGTGTGCAACGACACAATGCAGACGTTGTTGTGGTGACCGAGACATGGCTGAACAGTGAGGTGGAGCCCACGTATGGCAGGATGCAGGGCTTCACCCACTGGGTGAGGAGGGACCGACAGGAGCGAACAGGAGGTGGAGTGGCTGTCTGCTTCAAGGAAGGAATGCAGGCCCAGCTACTCGACATAGACACGCCTCCAATGATGGAGATGATGTACTTCCGAGTAATGCTGGCAGACCGCTCAGCCCTCCTGCTGTGTGCCCTGTATCGCCCCCCGCGACAAGGGCCTGACTCACTCTTGTACCTGACTGAGACCTTAGACAACCTGATGATGGCACACAGCTGCAGCCACGTGCTGATTGTGGGGGATCTCAATCACCACCTGGAAAGAGACGCCTACGAGAATCTCCTGAGGTGCAGGGTCTGACAGATCATGTCACCTTCCCCACACATGAACGAGGAGGGACATTAGACCCTGTCATCTCAGACTACCAGGAAGACAAGCTTCAGTGTCATCAGCTGGGGCTCGTGGGCAGCTCTGACCATCACGCTGTACTGACACAGCTGGAAGTGGGCGTGGCTCAGGACGAGGCCACCACCCGCACCATCTGGCTGTGGAACAAAGCAGACTGGGCTTCCTGCGCCGCGACCTGACCCACACCCCATGGGCCACTTTGCTACAGGGAGGAGCAGAGAGTGAAGCACTTGCACTCACCTCTCACCTTCTCGCCCTCCAGAGACGCCACGTCCCACACAGGGAATACACCACCAGATCGACGGATCAGCCATGGTTTGGCTACCGTTGCCGTGTTGCTGCCGAGGCAAAGTATGCTGCCTGGCTCCGCTACAAGAGGAACCCGACTCGGCGCAACAAGGACCTGCACAGGGCTGCATGCAGGAGGATGGTGGTAACCAGCAAGTGGGCCTTAAAAAAGTGGGAGGAAAGCCTGCGCCGGAAACTGTGTGGCACTGGCGTAGGAAACAAAACTTGGTGGTCTCTTGTTAAGGACAAACAAGGAACTGGCCACCAAGAATCCATCCCTCCCCTCAGCAAGCAGGACGGTACTGTCGCCACCAGCAGTAAGGAGAGGGCACAGTTGCTGGCTTCCTTGTTTGCTGGAAAAATGAAGGTCGGGAATCCACAGCAGCCACCGCCTCAGCTGGTCCAGCAATGTGAGAAGACTGTCACCATGGTGGAGGTGACGCATCAGCAGGTGAAGCGATTATTGCGGGGGCTGGACACACAGAAAGCCACCGGCCCTGATGACATCAGCCCGCACCTGCTGAAGCGATGCTCCCAGGAACTGGCTGCCCCTCTCACCCAAGTTCACAACTTGTGTACGGGAAAACGTCTGGCCTTCAGTGTGGAAGGAGGCTCGAGTAGTTCCTGCACACAAAAAGCTCCAGGACGGACCCAAAAAACTACAGACCCATATCCCTGTTGTCAGTGGTGGGTAAAGTGTTTGAGAGGGTCGTGGCAGAGGTGGTGTGTAGACATCTCAAGGACAATGCCCTCCTCTCAGACCAACAGTTTGGGTTCAGACCTGGAAGGTCAACCTCCGACCTAATGATGCTTCTCACCAGGCATTGGCAGGACGCCCTCGACGACGGCAAGGACACTATAGTGGTTGCTTTGGACATAGCAGGAGCTTTTGATAAAGTATGGCACAACGGATTACTAGAAAAGCTTCGTGCTAAAGGCATCCAGGGTGGCTTGCTACGACTCTTGGGAAATTACCTGCAGGACAGAAGCCTCAAGGTGGTTGTCAACGGGCAAACATCTGAGTCCCTGCCTGTGGAGGCATCAGTGCCACAGGGTTCAATTCTTGGCCCACTCCTGTGGAATATCTACGTGGATGATCTTCTCCAGCTACTGCCAGGAGTCATGGCCTATGCTGATGACTGCACCCTCTCCTATACCTATCCACGCCAGGACAGTGGGCGGGCTGCTGAGGCCATCAATCAGCAGCTACGAGTGATAAAGGAGTGGGGTGCTCGCTGGCAAGTGACATTCGCGCCGGAGAAGACACAAGCAATGGTTGTCTCTCGGTCCCCAGCCGCCATGGCAGCAATGGCAGGAAAGTTGTCTTTGGCGCTGCTGCTCTCCCACTCCAAGATGACGTCAAGATACTTGGAGTGGAGGTGGATCGAGGGCTGAGGTTTGACAGGCATGTCAAAACCATTGCCAAGAAAGCCTCTCACAGGATCTCCGCTCTCAGAAGGATCGCCAGTTTCCTCGACAGGAAGGGGAGACTGCTGCTGTACAAGGCACAGGTGCGGCCCCACCTTGAATACGCAGCTCTCTCCTGGATGTCCTGTGCCGCCACACACAGAAGGAGACTGGACAGCATCCAACGCCGCGCCATACGGCTAGTAGATGCTGCACTACCACCTCACCCAGAGCCTGAGCGTCCCCTTGATTCACTGGAACACCGCAGAGACGTGGCGGCGATCGTAGTGTTCCATAAGGCACAGGTGCAAAGAGTGCCACATCTGGCAGGGCTGCGTCATCCTCTAAGAGTCACCGCACGGAGCACGAGAACGGTGCTCAATGGTGGTGACGCCGTAGAGGTGCCGCGATCCCACGGGTGTCAGCATCAACGCACCTTCGCAGGACGCGTCTCCAGGATGTGGAACTTGTTCACGGCCGCGGTGCCTCACGTCCAGGAGATGAACACACACAGTGTCAAACTGATGGCACATAAGTGGAGACAGACACTGCCAACTCCTCTGACACTCTTTGTGACGTGACACTCAGTGTAGTGCAGTGCGTGAATAGTGCTAGTGAAGTGAAACGAATAGTGCTCCATTTACATGCTGACCATCTTGTATATTATCTATTTTTAAGTCTTGTAAATATTGTAGAGAAATAGATTGTAGTACCCTTAGAATAGGTAGCACACGACAGTGCGCCTTTGGGTACATGTTCCTTTGTATTAAGTTTTGTTTAAATAAAAAAAAAAAAAAAAGAGAGAGAGAGAGAGAGAGAGAGAGAGAGAGAGAGAGAGAGAGAGAGAGAGAGAGAGAGAGAGAGAGAGAGAGAGCCTACTGAGGTGGTGAACTGAATCCAGGGTCAATCTTGTGTTCGTGAAGTGTGTGTGTCTGTCTGTGTGTGTGTGTGTGTGTGTGTGTGTGTGTGTGTGTGTGTGTGTGTGTGTGTGTGTGTGTGTGTGTGTGTGTGTGTGTGTGTGTGTGTGTGTGTGTGTGTGTGTTTGCACGAGACTGCTAAAAACTATAAAAGAATCAAATAAAAAAAAAATCAAGGGAGGGGGGAATCGGTGCATTGCCGGACGCTATTTCAAATTTTGCGAAAACAATGTCAAATAAATTAATGAACGCGAATAAAATGCAGTATTTCCTCGTTTTTATTGCAGAATTTACAACCGTGTGATGGAATTCCGTGTTTTCATGGAGCGGGTCACAAGTGCAGAGCAGGGAGGTGGGGGGAACGAGAGAGGGAAGGAAAGAAGGAGGGAGAGAAGGGAGGCAAGCGATGAAGAAAGGAAAGAAGATAAAAATACGAGGAAATTAACAAAAAAAAAGCAAGACAATGAAGGAGAAAATGAAGAAACAAAAGAACAAAATGGCGCAAGAAAGAAGGAAGAGAAGCAACAAAGCAGAGAAGGATCGAAAGAAAGAAAACAAGAAGCAAAGGAACAGATATGAAATGAAAGAAGGGAAGGAACAAAGAAGACAGTAGGAGAAGCGAATCCATGAGGAAAGGAAATGAAAAGAATGACTGGAAGAGAACGAAGGAAGGGAGGAGGTGAAGGGCGAGGAAAGGAGGAAGTAAAGAAAACACAAAGGGGTAAGAGAGGAGGAGAGAAGAAAAAAAAAACATACACCCACACTCAGACGTACCTTACACCTTATTCACACACACGCACACACATGCAAAATTACTTCTCTATGTTTTCAGTTTCGTATATTCATTCTTCCGTAAGGAAAGAACCCCGTCTGTCTCGCACACCTCCGTCTATTGCTTTGCGTGGAGACAGACGGACAATCAAATGTCAAGAGGAGGAACAACCGCGAGAAGAAAATTAATCAAAATGTCCTTCACAGCGGCGTCTCTCCTCTTGGCGAAGAAAAGACTTTTAGAGCGCCGTCAGGAGCCTCAGTGGGACGCGTCACCGGCAGGCACCTCGCTCCTGACGCCCACCACTCTGCAGAAGGAGAAGCAGAGCCAAGGCAGCCGTCCGTCCCGGGAGGCGAGAAATAAAACCAAGTCGAAGCGTTTGGACCGAAATTCGAGCAAGGCCATGTTACAGGAGGTCAAGATTAAAGGTACGAGTAGCTCCTTCCCCTCGCCTCTCTCTCTCTCTCTCTCTCTCTCTCTCTCTCTCTCTCTCTCTCTCATAGATACACCTATCAGGTTGCACTCAAGGCACCTGTCTCGCTTAATGATCTCGCTTTCATTAAAGAAAATGCAATTTCTCCTTCTAGAGCAAGTTTCCTCATGACGAAGACGATTCATCTTTGCATCAAAACACGAAGAGGAGAGAGAGAGAGAGAGAGAGAGAGAGAGAGAGAGAGAGAGAGAGAGAGAGAGAGAGAGAGAGAGAGAGAGAGAGAGAGAGAGAGAGAGAGAGAGAGAGAGAGAGAGAGAGAGAGAGAGAGAGAGAGAGAGAGAGAGAGAGAGAGAGAGAGAGAGAGAGAGAGAGAGAGAGAGAGAGAGAGAGAGAGAGAGAGAGAGAGAGAGAGAGAGAGAGAGAGAGAGAGAGAGAGAGAGAGAGATCGTACATCATCGAAGCTATTCCATTGACGCTGTAAGCAATCAGTGAAGAGAGACCAATGGAAGGGGAGGGCCAGGAAGAGACGAGGTGTACTGTGTTGACGTGTAGCAATGGGAATGAAAAGTGTCGCCTCTGTGCGTGTGTGAATAACAAGATAAGTACTGCTGGTTCCGTTGCCCTCAAGATTAGTGATACGATTGATCTGGTCTATAGGAATGAGGTTAGCATTGCAAAAACTGGATTTGAGTAAGGTTAACTTGATATCTATGTTGAGTGTGGGTATGGAAAGGTCGTTGGAGTGTGTGTTTAGAGTAGCGGGCTTGAGCAAAAGAATTCACCAATGTAATGTATAAGCCTACAAGACACAGATGGAGGGAGGTAGAGAAAAACAGACAAAAATAGACCAAAATATACAGGCAGAGACACGTATACATACACAAAACATATATACAGAGACATACGGACATTAACAGAAAACCACACTGACACCTACCCACAAAGCCACAATCCCACACTAAGCCACATACCAAATCAACAGATAAAACTCTTCAAAATGTAAATACTTTTCATATGGATATTAGGAACTTACAGGCAGTCAGTGAAGGCCAGTAATTACAGATACGAACAGCTCTTACCAAACATCACCTAATCAGACAGTAATGTGGAGGGAGAGTGGGTCGTCTTACGCACTTTTAGTCATCTGGTGCTGCGTGATAAGCAACTCTACATGAAGACCAAAGAACAAACAGCTTGTGTATTATTGATATAAAGAGAGTGCGAAGAGAGAGGAAAGTGTCGATCGAGGAAAGAGAACAAGAATGTCAAAAGAAAGGAAGAAAATCAGAAAAGAACGGAGAGATGAGAGAGAGAGAGAGAGAGAGAGAGAGAGAGAGAGAGAGAGAGAGAGAGAGAGAGAGAGAGAGAGAGAGAGAGAGAGAGAGAGAGAGAGAGAGAGAGAGAGAGAGAGAGAGAGAGAGAGAGAGAGAGAGAGAGAGAGAGAGAGAGTTTTACATTTAGAAAAAGCAAACACCAGAAACACAATACCACTCATGCAGTAAATTGAATGATCGCAAAAATAAATGATGCACGGAAATAAAAGGAGAGAAAATAGAATGAAAAAAATACCATTACCACAAAAAAAAAAAAAAAAAAAAAAGAAAATCA
>NC_059272.1:8122049-8134549 GCF_017591435.1 Portunus trituberculatus | reverse complement strand
AAAATTGAAGCATTTAAACAATTATTTTTCCATATCATTGCATGTGCCTTTTTTTTTTTTTTTTATGCTAACGGATATTGTATGGGTGAATACGTGTGTGTGTGTGTGTGTGTGTGTGTGTATCAGTGTGTCTTCCTGTCTGTCCATTTATTGAAGTGCACAAATGTTTTTAATGCTGCGTGTGTATGTATGTATGTATGTATGTATGTATGTATGTATGTATGTATGTATGTATTGTAAATGTGAGCTAATTTCTCTCTCTCTCTCTCTCTCTCTCTCTCTCTCTCTCTCTCTCTCTCAATCCATCCTTACCTCAAATATGTCTGTTATCCACTTGCATATATTTATGTATGTGTATCCATATATATCCAGGGAAGTACGTATCTTGTGATCCAGGTCTCCTCACCTGCCTGCCTTCACACCTGTACACTCATTTGTTAATCTGCCTAATTGGAGAGCCCTTGCCAACACGTGCAGGGAGGTGGGAGAGGTAGGGCAAGGGATGGGGTGAGTGACTAACTAGTCTACTCCACGCCGTTAGCACATGAATGAAGTCTGCTCTCTCTCTCTCTCTCTCTCTCTCTCTCTCTCTCTCTCTCTCTCTCTCTCTCTCTCTCTCTCTATCTATCTATCTATCTCTCTCTCTCTCTCTCTCTCTCTCTCTCTCTCTCTCTCTCTCTCTCTCTCTCTCTCTCTTCCGGAAAGAAGAAAGAGGCGTAGAACTATAATGTACTAGTAGAGGAGAAAAAAAATGAGGTTCTCTTAGGAAATAGAAAAGAAATAAAGAAAGACGTGTGTGTGTGTGTGTGTGTGTGTGTGTGTGTGTGTGTGTGTGTGTGTGTGTGTGTGTGTGTGTGTGTGTGTGTGTGTGTGTGTGTATTCTTCCCATTACGTGAGCTTCATAGACCGATCTTCAGGTGTGAGACCACAACACACTCCACACACCGGGAAAGCTGCTGGTCACCCAACTATTCTTCCCCATTACGTAGCGAGCTCAGAGCTCATAGACCGATCTTCGGGTAGGACTGAGACCACAACACACTCCACACACCGGGAAAGCGAAGCCACAACCCTTCGAGTTACATCCCGTACCTATTTACTGCTAGGTGAACAGGAACCACACATTAAGAGGCTTGCCCATTTGCCTCGCCGCCCCGGGACTCAAACCTGGCCCTCTCGATTGTGAGTCGAGTGTGCTAACCACTACACTACGCGTGTGTGTGTGTGTGTGTGTGTGTGTGTGTGTGTGTGTGTGTGAAATTTTGATAGCTTGTTTTGATAATTATCAATGTTTTAGTTTGTTTTTTAGCTATTACCTTTTTATTTTCAATTTCTGTCTTTTTATTGAAATGTGTCTTTATTGCATGTAATCGTAATATTGTCTTTTGATATCGTCTATGGTTTCTCTTTTATATAGCCTTCTAAATGCTCCTTTTAAGTTTTATTTGTTTATGTAATTTTCCATATTGTATTAGTTTTATTAGATTTCATCTACAATATTGTTTAAGATTTAAGATCTGTGTACGTTTTACAGTTTTATCTACATTATTTTTTTTGTTTTAATGTTTTAAAGTTTTGGGGTTTAATTTTAGTATTTCTTTTACTATTGGTTATTTTTATGGACTGCAGTGGCTGAGATATTGCTTAAAATTTCTTTTTTATTAACCAGATTTCTATTTATATCACTTGTAGCTGTGGTCAATCAACATAAACATGTGTGTGTGTGTGTGTGTGTGTGTGTGTGTGTGTGTGTGTGTGTGTGTGTGTGTGTGTGTGTGTGTGTGTGTGTGTGTGTGTGTGTGTTTGTGTGCGTCTGTGTGTCTGTGCCTGTGTGTGTCCTTCCATTACCTCTTTATTGATATATATATATATATATATATATATATATATATATATATATATATATATATATATATATATATATATATATATATATATATATATATATGCGCTATGCTATGTATTGTGAACGTCTGAACACGACAGGGACAATGACCAGCAGCAGTAGACTTATTGCCCCTAATGAGATTGAGTGTTAAGTTACGTTATTTAGTCTGAGGAAGGAAACGAGGAATAGTAAAGTGGCACTTAAGTGAGAATTAAGAGGTAATGGAAGGACACAAACAGACAGACAGACAGAGAGACAGACAGACAGACACAGGCAGACACAGACACACACAGACACACACACACACACACACACACACACACACACACACACACACACACACACACACACACACACACACACACACGTACATTTAATTACATAGCGTCGCGTGCTTTTTCCGTCTCTTTTTTTCCCCAAGAGTGAGAATTAAATGTGTCTAAAATTACATTATGGAAGTCTCCTTCGTGACTGCGCTCCCCACTGCTGCTGCTGCTGCTGCTGCTGCTGCTATATTTAATGCGCTCTGTTTTTATCTCAACTCTGTTTTGCTCCATGTTAAAGTGCTATCTTATTGTTAGCTGGCCTTTTATATCAGGAATTATTGCTCTTCATTCTATTCCTGTAGAAATATTTATGTATCAGACAGGCAGGCAAACAGACAGACAGCCAGACAGCTAACCAGCCAGCCAGACAGACAGAAACACAAAGAGATAAATAAATGCCTATATACCGGCTAAAATAAACAAAACGACTCCATTCACACACACACACACACACACACACACACACACACACACACACACACACACACACACACACACACACACACACACACACACACAAAGTCATACACGAAATAATACATAAAATTCACAATTACTCTCTCTCTCTCTCTCTCTCTCTCTCTCTCTCTCTCTCTCTCTCTCTCTCTCTCTCTCTCACGGCCACTCCCTCTCGCACTTGCCCAGGTGAGCTGATCCCTACCTGTCGAGGGACTAATTAAAGGTGCGTTGCAACCCTTCCTCTCTTAATGGCGTGAGGAATGAACAATCACCCAGTGGAGAGAGAGAGAGAGAGAGAGAGAGAGAGAGAGAGAGAGAGAGAGAGAGAGAGAGAGAGAGAGAGATATCATATAATGAATATACACAAAGATAGTCCATAAACAAGAACAACAATAATAACAGCAACAACAACAACAACAACAACAACAACAACAACAACAACAACAACAACAACAACAATAACAAAACTCCTAATCATCCCCATAAACAAACAAATTATCAGAAAAATACGGGCACAGACATACGAACAGACAAACAAGGACTTAGAATCGAGACAGCGAGACGAAACAACCGAAGCTTCATCACCACTAAAACCCAAGCCAGTAATCTGATCAAATCCGCTTCACTCGCTGCTTCGAATCATCTGTATAGACTCCGAGCCGGGGAAAGCCAACGCCTCCAACTTCTCCTGGTCCTTTCTCCTCTTCCTTCCTTCCTTCCTTCCTTCCTTCCTTCATTCTCTACTTTCTCTACTTTCTACTTTCTACTTCTCTACTTTCTTTTTGCATATCCTTAGCATTTTTCTTTATTTTTACTTACTTCTATTCACCATCTAGTTATTTTTCCACTTTCTTTCTTTATTATTGCCACTACGACCCATTAATTAATTTTCATATCTCTTGTTCATTGTAATTTACTTTAGCCATTTAACTATCAATATAAAATCAAGGACTAGGTTTCTTGGCAAAGCTAGAATGGTAAGACAGAAGTGGTGTGGGCTTGTCAAGAGAAAAGACGAGGATTATGTGGGACAGAAGGTGCTTGAAATGGATGCAAGCGAAAGGAGAAGGAGGAGGAGGAGAGGAAGATCTAAAAGTAAGTGTGGAGAAGGTTAGTTTAGTGTAGTGCTCCATAAATGTTCATTTATTAATATCCTTCGCTTGCACATGTTTTTTCCCCTTTTATATATGTATTACTATACTTTGTTATGTCTTACAACATTCGCTCTTCCTCCTTTCATTAACCTTTTTATGTATCGCTATAATCTTTTCTCTTCTCTCATTCTTCTACGTAATCTCTACCTTTCCCTCACTTTATTATCCCTTCCCTTTTCCTCTTCAAATTTTTACTCGTTTTTCTCACTTTTTTCACACATTTTTTTCTTTCTCCAAGTCCATCACTCGCTACACTTGCCTTCCACTATATTCACTTCACGACATTTCTCCCTTACTTCTATCAACGTTTTCTCCTCTTTTTTTTTTTTTTTTTTTACCCTTTCTCTATTCCTTTTCTTCCCTTTTCCCTTTTTCCTACTCGATTTATACTTCGGTACCCCTCTTCTCTTTTCTCTATTAACATATTTGTTTTATACCCTCCTTTGACTCCTCTATCCCATTTCCTCTCTGTTCCTTTCCTTCAACACTTCAGTCCAGTCAGATTTAGATAGGAATGATAATGAAAGCAAAGTATATCAAGATTATTTCTGATTACTGATTTTTATCTTTAATATCTATTCTATTTCTATATCTTTCTCCCTTTCCCTCGCTCCGGGTCCTTCAATACCTCAATTGAGTTAAAGTTAGTTGAAAATAATAATGAAAGCAAAATATATGTACCATTATTTCTGATCAGCAATTTTCATGGACAAGTGTTGGTTCAGAAGGAAGACAAGTTATCTCCCCTTCATTCCCGTCTGTTTGTTGCTCCAATTGATTTCCGACGTTAACATTCTATTAAGTAATTTCCGACGTTAACATTCTATTCAGCAATTTCCGACGTTAACATTCTATTCAGCAATTTCCGACGTTAACATTCTATTCAGTAATTTCCGACGTTAACATTCTATTAAGTAATTTCCGACGTTAACATTCTATTCAGTAATTTCCGACGTTAACATTCTATTAAGTAATTTCCGACGTTAACATTCTATTAAGTAATTTCCGACGTTAACATTCTATTCAGCAATTTCCGACGTTAACATTCTATTCAGCAATTTCCGACGTTGACATTCTATTCAGTAATGTTAGTATAAGGAAAGGTGACTTACTCTTACCTTCACGTGGATAAGATGCAGGTGATAAGACTAACTGGACAAACCTACTGAGTGGAGGTGCATGGTGAAGGTTTCCACGCCGTCCAAGTTACCTATTCTCACCTGTAAGAGGAGAAAATGATTATCAAACGACATCATAAGGTTTCAATACGATTACTGACATTGACTGACTGACTAACTAACTGACTGACTGACTGACTGGCTGATTGATATATTGATTTATTACTAGATTAATTCATCCGCTTTTCCAGACCACTCCTTTCTCTCTCTCTCTCTCTCCCTCTCTCTTTGTTCTCCTTTTCTCTTACACTCTCCCCCTTATCTTCTGCTTTATTCTCCCTTTCTTTTCCACGCCACATTTTTTTTATCACTCCTACGTTTCTCTGTCACTACCTCTCCCCATTGCTTTTCTTTCCCTCAGTTTCCTCTTCCCAACCCTTTGCCCTCTTATTCACGTTCTCCCTCACTTTCCACACGTTCTGTCTCTATTCTCTCTATTCCTACGTTCAGTTCTTTCTTCCCTCTCTCTCTCCCTTTGCCTTCACTCCCCTCACTTCCCACGCTCCACTACTTTTCCTCTTTATTTTCCTATGTATATATTCTCCTCACTTTTCGCACCTTTACTTTTTCATCCCTTACGTTTAACCCTGACTTCTCTTCACATTGTTACCCTCTCTCTCTCTCTCTCTCTCTCTCTCTCTCTCTCTCTCTCTCTCTCTCTCTCTCTCTCTCTCTTCACGCCTCATCTCTCGTCCAAAGTGGCAACACTGAAGACTATTGAGGCAATTTTGAAGTCACAGAGTAAATATGCCGTGATCCTTTCTCTATGTACCACCATCACCACTATCTCTTCCTCTTCCTCCTCCTCCTCCTCTTCCTCTTCCTCCTCCGCCTCCTCCTCTCTCTGTAGTGCTTCTGACGCGTTGTTCCGATGAGAAAAAAAAATATAAAAGTGGTTTGAATTCCTTTTTTTTTTTTATGTCTGATGCCGTCCAGTGTTTGTTTGCTTCTGTTTTTTTCTGTTTGTTATCTCTCTCTCTCTCTCTCTCTCTCTCTCTCTCTCTCTCTCTCTCTCTCTCTCTCTCTCTCTCTCTCTCTCTCTCTCTCGTGTGTATGTATGTGTATGTGTTAGTGTTTTTTTATATTAATTGTGATGAGGAATTCGTGCCTTGTATTAAGTTATTTCCACCACCACCACCACCACCACCACTACCACCACTACCACTACCACCACTACCGTCGCTCCCTTAACTAAACAATGGTACATTCAGTCCATTAATTTATAACGAATGCTAACTGCCTGCCTTAACTATCACCTAAAAATTACTGCAATAAGGACAATGCTGGAATACTACCTCACGACTTCCTCCTTCACAGTGTTAGCTACGACCACTACATCACACTTATAACAATCTTTAGTAAAATATACGAAGAGAACGGAGCGTGTAAAGTAATTTCATGAGTGAGTATGAGCCAATTTCACAGCACTGAGTTACTTGGAAACACTTAACACCACAAGCACTTTAGCAAATATTTTCGTCACGTTTTGTTACTGCTTCGGGTACATTTATGTGGAACAAAAGCGAGGTATACATCTGCTGTGTGTGTGTGTGTGTGTGTGTGTGTGTGTGTGTGTGTGTGTGTGTGTGTGTGTGTGCTTGTACGTTGCTATGTACGTAGTATTGCAAACGTGAAAACTCGTGCGCTTCTTATCTTCCTTTCCTTCTTTTTTTTTTATGTACATACATTATTGAACTGACACTCAGAGTTATGAAAAACTAGGTGTGTGTGTGTGTGTGTGTGTGTGTGTGTGTGTGTGTGTGGTGTGGTGATGTGAACATGTGCAATGATAGTGCGCAATAATGGAACTATTACAAGCATATGAGTGTGTGTGTGTGTGTGTGTGTGTGTGTGTGTGTGTGTGTGTGTGTGTGTGTGTGTGTGTGTCTATTTGAACGTGTACGTGTACATCCATACAAATGACAGTATACAATGCCCGTAAGTGTTCCCTGGAATTATTAAAGACACTTCAGGGAGAAGGGCGGAGAAATGGAGAGAGAGAGAGAGAGAGAGAGAGAGAGAGAGAGAGAGAGAGAGAGAGAGAGAGAGTGTGTGTGTGTGTGTGTGTAGAGAGGAAGGATGAAAGGACAACAGGGAGAACATGAGGGAGAGGGAGAGGGAGAGGGAGGTGAGGGGGTTCGGTCACAAGTGGTCGTCAGAGTAATTATAATGTACGTGGTGATGAAGGGGTCGTGGGTGGGGTAGTGGTGAGGGTGGTGGCGGGGAACACTGTGGTAGATAAGCTGATGGTGGCGGTGATGGCAGTGCTGACGGCTGTGCTAATTGGACGAGTAATGGCAGTTTGCGTGCGTGGCATTAACGGGAAGGGTTTAGTACGTGCAGGGAGCGAGGGAAGTGTGTGTGTGTGTGTGTGTGTGTGTGTGTGTGGAGTGGAAATTGTGATGGCGGGTGCGGCATGGAGGCGATGGGAGAAGGGGACAGGAAGGAAGGGAACATAACGTGAGGGAGGGACGGGAAGAGAGGGGAATGGTCGGGAGGGGAAGAGGAGTGACAGTTACAGCACCAGCACGAACAGTTTTACGGAGCCGCTGTGAATTTTAATGCGGCGGACAAACTGAAAACAAAATCCTGTCGCCAGTGACGTCATTCCTGCACCGGGTCAGTGTAGGGCGAGTCGGTACGAGCGTTTTTCCCTCCACCCTGGCAGCGCAGCCCTTGAAGGAAGAGAGGCAACTTTTTGTCCTTTTGTTCCCTTGTCCTTTCCCGTGGCGGCTCGAGCTTCACTCACTCATTTATGAATTAGAAACGAGCTGATACATATAGCAGAATCGGATCATGTGTGCAAAACGATGCTTAAAATTTCATGAACTAAATCGAGTCAGCATTCCCTCATGAACACCCCTCAAGCTGCCAGGCATAATGATGGCGATTGTGGTGGTAGCAGTGATAATGAAACACGGAAAACAAGGTAAGAACAGAGAATAGTAGTGGAGGGAAGTGAGGTTTTGTTCGTACGTCTGGCAGTGTATCGTTGTTTACACCTCGTCCGCCTGGCAGGCCTGTCTCTTTGCTTAAGCTTACACCCATCAATGCATCTTACTCTGTTTGCCTACTTCCTATGCCCGCCAGCAGCAGCGCGCCTCTGTTGACACGGGCCGGCGTATTTACTCAACCTCCCAACCATAGAGAGCTGGGCGGGCAGAGCTTTCGCATAGGTGTCCATCACGCTGCGCCTCGCCTCCAGATTACATTAACTTAAGGTCGCGAGGTTATTGAGCTTCTCGATTTCATTAAAGTAAACCAGGAGGAGCTACGGCCTTCATTACGGGCTATTATATCAGGCCGCTAGATGCCGCTGTCTCATCCGGGCGAACGTGAGGGAAAGCCGAGTGGGTTGTTTACTTCCTCGGCAGGGTGAGGTAATTGGTGTTTATCTCAACGTGTATTTGATTACGACGGGGTTATTTTTATGCACCGGGCCGGAAGCTTTAATTAACTGCAGGTGCTTCATTACACGCCGCTAAATTTCACAGGTAAATGATGACATGGGAGCGAAAATTGGTCATTCTGAACTCTCCTAATTTGGGACAGTTGTACATTTATATGTGTGTGTGTGTGTGTGTGTGTGTGTGTGTGTGTGTGTGTGTGTGTGTGAGAGAGAGAGAGAGAGAGAGAGAGAGAGAGAGAGAGAGAGAGAGAGAGAGAGAGAGAGAGAGAGAATATGTAAAAAAGTAATACAACTAGAAACGCATTGAACGAGAAGAAATAAAAGAAGCTGAGTGAAAAGAAAAACTATAAAGACTAGATGAGGAAAAGAAATATAAAGGCACGCACTCCATAAATGAAAAAAACAAGAATAAATTAAGCAGGCGCCTCAAAGCAATTCCAACATAACTAAGCTAATCTACTCAACGTACATGATTTTCAAGTATTTTTGCCCATCCTCACTGAATTGTTCTGCGCTGCCTTTCCTGCATTTGTGTGTTTTATTTACTCCCCCTTAAAGAGCTAAAATGTGCAGTACTGTGTGTGTGTGTGTGTGTGTGTGTGTGTGTGTGTGTGTGTGTGTGTGTGTGTGTGTGTGTGTGTGTGTGTGTGTGTGTGTGTGTGTGTGTGTGTGTGTGTGTGTGTGTGTGTGTGTGTGTGTGTGTGTGTGTGTGTGTGTGTGTGTGTGTGTGTACCTGCTCATGTACGCCGCCCCAGCGTGGTCCTCTTTTCACCCTCTGTTTGCACTGTAATCGATGGATACACTGTTTACTGTGTAGCTTTGTGCCGCCTATCCATACCCACACCATGCGTGGCGCCTTTGAGAGCACCGCGCACGGATCGGTACCGACTCAGCGCGGTGCCCACTATTGTGCGAGCTTTAAATAAATAAGTGAATTTCTAGGTTAAGTTTATCATTATACACACACACACACACACACACACACACACACACACACACACACACACACACACACCATATTCCCCCACCCACCTACCCCACACACACACAGAACAGAAACACTACTACTATACTATCCCAACTTTACTTTATGCAGGCTTTATATATTTATTTATTTGTTCATTTTTTTGTGTGCAGGAACACTCACGAAATCCTACAAAACCACAACTTCCAACTCTGTTCACGTTTTACATAACAGAATAACAACAACAGCTAATTCTAAATGGATCATAAACAAACAAACAAACACACACACACACACACACACACACACACACACACACACACACACACACACACACACTTAAACAAAATCTAAAACAAGAACAAAATACGTAATAAACACTTCAACGGAGTCATATGGTAATGCAAAAACTTTTAATCACAAGGTCACACTTAGAATAGCGTTGCACGGGCCACACCACCACTACCACCATCACTACTTCCACTACCACCACCACCACCACCACCACCACCACCACCACCACGTCATGAAACACCCTCACACAACGCTCCACTCTGCTCCACTCATTCCTCCTTCGTCTCCTCCTTCCTCATTCCCTTCACGTTCTTAAGATGAAACCATGTAATTTAACTCGTTCTTTCACATTCCCTTCCTCTTTTCCTCCCTCCTTCTCTCCCCCCCTCTCTCTCTCTCTCTCTCTCTCTCTCTCTGAAAACCCTTGAAAAAAATAAAGGTTATCTATTGTGAATTTCCTTGCGTGGGAGGACCGAACGACAGAGAGAGAGAGAGAGAGAGAGAGAGAGAGAGAGAGAGAGAGAGAGAGAGAGAGAGAGAGAGAGAGAGAGAGAGAGAGAGAGAGAGAGAGAGAGAGAGAGAGAGAGAGAGAGAGAGAGAGAATCACAGAAAGACAAGGAAACAAGGGAGGAGGTTTAGGAGGAAGAAGGAAGAGTTACGAAGAAAGAAAGGCTGAAAAAAGAATAGACAAAGAGGCAGTAAGGACGATTGACGAGAACAAGACGGAAAGAAAGAGAAGAAGTAGGAGAAGAGAAACAAGGAGTGAAAGGACGCTGCAACAAAAGAGAGTGAAGGAAGTGAAGGGAAGAATAAGGTAGAAGGATTAATTACAGAGGAAGGAAGACAGAAGGTTTACGAAGGAACGGAAGGAAGAAGGGATGAAAGGAGAGTGCAAAGGAAAAGAAGGAAAGGAGGAGAGATGAGGAATATAATAATAAGTTCTGTCTTCATTGTGGCAAACTGACGGCTAGGATCAAGCTCACTTACACCTAACACCTTTCTCTCTCTCTCTCTCTCTCTCTCTCTCTCTCTCTCTCTCTCTCTCTCTCTCTTCGATATCTTGTTTTTAATAGATGATTTTTATTCTTATGTGTGTGTGTGTGTGTGTGTGTGTGTGTGTGTGTGTGTGTGTGTGTGTGTGTGTGTGTGTGTGTGTGTGTGTGTGTGTGTGTGTGTGTGTGTGTGTGTGTGTGTGTGTGTGTGTGTGTGTGTGTGTGTGTGTGTGTGTGTGTGTGTGTGTGTGTGTGTGTGTGTGTGTGTGTGTGTGTGTTACACTTTGAATATTTCAAACCTTACGATTTTTATATCATATCTATCACACAGTCTTTTTTTTTATATTTCGATTACTGTGTCTTTTTGTGCACGTCGTATATAATTTTTTTTTTTCAAAATACTAACATTGTAATTGATTTAGTTTTTTTTTTATTATTCTGCTGCATTGATAATTTTTTTTCTGTCTATGTGTGTGTGTGTGTGTGTGTGTGTGTGTGTGGTGAAAGTCTCTCTCTCTCTCTCTCTCTCTCTCTCTCTCTCTCTCTCTCTCTCTCTCTCTCTCTCTCTCACACACACACACACACACACACACACACACACACACACACACACACACACCATCAGGCCTCTCAGTGCACTCGACCACAACACTCGCACACACGCCATTTATTGACCAATATTGACAAGACTTACTGGAATGCCTGCCGCCGCTGGTGCGATGGACGGCGTGTATGCCAGACCACTGCGAGCGCCGCCTGGGAGAATGAAGGGGCAGCCCAGACGAAAACCCAAACCCCAGACCCACACACTCACACACCCACAGAGCCGTCACGCGAACAAGACATCCACGACTGACGAAACACAGGGAATAACAAACCACAAAGAACATGATTTCCTCGAATTCTCAGCCGCCATGCAAAACCGTAATGGCGGCCACCACAATGCGACTCAGAGGGTTAAAAAACAAAAAGAAAACATGCAAATGCAACAACAATCGACGAGAAACCGCGAAACAAAATCAGACTTCAAGTGGAGCGCGCGCACACACACACACACACACACACACACACACACACACACGTCTCTAACTCTTCTCAGGATAAACACACCCAGAGCAAGTTGGTGATTCTTTTCCTTCTCCCTCATAGTCCGTTGTGTTGTAGGAAAAAAAAGACGAGACGCTTGCTTCTGGAATAAAGAGGCAAGACGTTTGTTCTCTCATGCAGGAATGTAAGGCCATGCAGCCACACGCTCCACTCACCCGCAGGTATATGAATCGATGTCCGAGTGGTGATGAAAATATAATAAAAAAATACTGGAATGGATCTAACAGGTACTCCAAGATATGAGTACATGTTTTGTGTGTGTGTGTGTGTGTGTGTGTGTGTGTGTGTGTGTGTGTGTGTGTGTGTGTGTGTGTGTGTGTGTGTGTGTGTGTGTGTGTGTATCAGTGTGCTTAAAGAGAGATGGTAGAAGTAGTATTGCAGGTAGAGTGTTTGCTGGCTGAAGTACCTCCGAAATTATTCAGTACCAGAAGTAGCAACAGCAGCAGCGGAAGAACTGTAGTAGTAGTAGTAGTAGTAGTAGTAGTAGTAGTAGTAGTAGTAGTAGTAGTAGTAGTAGTAGTAATGTTGTCTTGTGTTTCGTATTTTTGTCGTTGTAATGTAAATATTTCCCCAAAGATTCCTACCTCCACAACCTCAGAGCAGCAGTACAAATCTCCATTCTCTTCCCAGCAGGCGATCTCAGTTACCAGGGTTGTCAGCAGCAGAGGAGTGAGTAGATCCAAGAGGCCTGCAGGAGGGCGAGGCTACAACGACCCTGCCCCCCCAGCC
>NC_059272.1:8112049-8117049 GCF_017591435.1 Portunus trituberculatus | reverse complement strand
GTGTGAAGGAACGGAATGTGGAGGAAGGAAGGGAAGAGGAATGAAAGCAAGACGTGAGTAAAGATGGATTCTTTTTCAAATTGTCTTACAGTGACAAATTACCTCACCAAGCGCCTCTGGTATGTCTTGAGGAACGCACGCAGAGAGAGAGAGAGAGAGAGAGAGAGAGAGAGAGAGAGAGAGAGAGAGAGAGAGAGAGAGAGAGAGAGAGAGAGAGAGAGAGAGAGAGAGAGAGAGAGAGAGAGAGAGAGAGAGAGAGAGAGAGAGAGAGAGAGAGAGAGAGAGAGAGAGAGAGAGAGAGAGAGAGAGAGAGAGAGAGAGAGAGAGAGAGAGAATCATATATCAGATTGAAGCACTATCATCACCACGCAGACTCATCACACACACACACACACACACACACACACACACACACACACACACACACACACACACACACACACACACACACACAAAGATCTGATCGCTCGTTCTATACAATTTCAATCTGCCATTAGTGGAATAGTCGGTGCTGGTGAAACATTCCCGTCAGTGGTGTTTGCCCGCTGCCGCCCTGCTATAGAGAAACACCCGCCCCTTGATGAACTCCCCCTGGCTGCCATGCGGGGAAATAGGGTGTTTGTTTGGGAGGACGCTGGGGTGGCGAGAAGCGTGGAAAGGTTCAAGGGCTTCCCGTGAGTCTAGACGGAGTGTTATTCTTTTTATTTATTTATTTTTTTATTTGTTTATTTTTCTTAAGGTGAGAATGGTTTGCGAATATTTCTTTGCTTGTTAATTGTAAAGGCGTTTTTTTTTTCTATGTTTAGAAGAGGATGTTACGCGAAATGTTGATACTGAAGAATAAATGACAATTTTTTTTGTTTCGTTTAGAAATGAAAATAATAACGTGAGTTATTTTTTAAAGTAATTTCTTATTAATTAATATTTTTCTTTATTCGGTGCGTCAAAGTGAGGATGGTGCATAAAAAATTGATTTTATTTGTTAAAGTTAAATGCTCAAAAAATGTTTTCGATCTAGGATTGTTAATAAAAGTTGGTCTTGAAAGCTTTTATTGATCCTTTTTACCACTTCAGTCGTTGTATCTCTCCTTTGTTTTTCTAACGTGAGAAACTTGAGTATTTTTTACTCTTTCAAGATGACAGGAACGTGCAGACAAATAATAAAGAATCATTCATAATCATTCTTTTCACTTGTGTTGTAAAACTTCAATCATCAATATTTTCATTTCTGCTAGGAAAAAAAATGTAATAAAAAGGCTTATATTATAAAATCTAATATATCTAATTCTTTTATTTTTAGCATTTCAAACATTTATTCTCAATTACGTCTTTTTCTTAATAATGGGTTTACCTCACGATTTATAGGCATTGTAAATTAATAGGAAATTTCATCGAAAAATCACATCGAAAACCCACAATGTATACACATCAAACTTATCTCCTGTAGATCTCACCAGTAAGGGCACCATGGACGGGACATACCTTAAGTATTCCCAGTCTTCTTCTACAGTTTGTAAATAACTCATCACCATGATAGACACACGAGGCTTAAATGTCCACCTGTAGGTCATTTCACCTGTCTTATGTGCGGGTTGTTTTACTTTACTTCCAATATATTTCAAATAATCATCCTATAATTTTTTATATTGCTATATATTATGCTTTCTGCATTCACTTTTGATGCAATCATTTTTTTTTATTTCCTTTTACAATTAAACACGCGGAACAAATTTTACACAATATTGGCATATTAAATGTCAAATTAAATGTTGTATAAAAAAAAGTAGTCCTTGCTATCATAATATCATTTGGTTTCTCTGTCTTCTCAGCTGCTGAAGTAGTAAACTCGTCGTGCATCTAAAGACCTATTGTACTCTGATATTGGGACACCTGACAAAGACCTTAGCGGAGATAAGGCCACTTATGTGCACTTCTCTCAATTATGACGCAGAATCTTTCTTAGACTATCACTGAAATCAGAAATAAAACACCCATGAGAATAATAATAACTTTTCAGATCATACTGAAATTTTTAACAAATTGTCTTCCAATATCAAGGCATCATTGTCAAAGACCGATAAGAAAGAAAAGACTTAAAATCTCTGCAACGTCCTTCAGAATTAAGCATAAAACACGAAACGCAGCCATGAAATCCTAGCAAATTCCCGAAGAACAAATAGCAAAACCATGACAAACACAGCCTTAAAATCCCACTAACTCCTTTCAAAACACGTTGAAAATAGCTGACACGAGGCTTTGGAAACGTCTGTGAATGCGGCGCCTGATGAGAGGTGGTGTGATCGGAAGCTGCGGCCTTGGACGAGAGCCGCGGGTGTTGGAGGGGAATTATGCAGAAGAGTTCCGCGTAGTGGCAGCTCCCTTCCATCCATCCTCTTCTTCATTCTTCTTCCTCTTTCTCCTTCACTTTTCTTTCAAGGACCATCCACCCTACCCTCAATATGACTACCACCCTCCCCTCTTCCTCATCGTCTTTCTCCTCCTCCACCTCTTCTTTCTCCTCATCCGTATGTGAAGCTAATAATAAAGAAAGTGGATTAGGAGGAGAAAGAGGAGGAGGAGGAGGAGGAGGAGGAGGAGGAGGAGGAGGAGGAGGAGGAGGAGGAGGAGGAGGAGTAGGAGGAGGAGGAGGAGGAGGAGTAGGAGGGAGAGGAGATGAGGGCGGAGGATGAGGGGAAGAAGGGAGATGAGGGTAGAGGCGGAGGAGGAGGAGACATCTTATTCATAAGGAAGGGTAAGGAGGAGGAGGAGGAGGAGGGAGAGAAATGGAGAGGTTTTAGGATAAATTGATCACCTTTCAGCTAGTCTCTCTCTCTCTCTCTCTCTCTCTCTCTCTCTTTGTTAGTTACATTGATTTCTTACTCTCCCTCCGTCTCTCTCTCTCTCTCTCTCTCTCTCTCTCTCTCTCTCTCTCTCTCTATCTATCTATCTATCTCTCTCTCTCTCTCTCCTACCCAGTACAGGATGACCTAATGGCGTGGTGTGCGACCCGCCATTGACCTCCCTGATGCCGTGTGACCGACCCGCGCCTGCCGTCTTCTTCCAGAGTCACTTTATGGTCTCTATCAGCGTGACCTGTCGCCATGAGTCCGGGGCGCCTCTCTGGGGATGCATATTACCTCCCTGACCTCCACCAGACCCCAATAAACTGAGAGAGAGAGAGAGAGAGAGAGAGAGAGAGAGAGAGAGAGAGAGAGAGAGAGAGAGAGAGAGAGAGAGAGAGAGAGAGAGAGAGAGAGAGAGAGAGAGAGAGAGAGAGAGAGAGAGAGAGAGAGAGAGAGAGAGAACAAGGGAGTACTCTTTATGAACATTATTTCTCATAGTTACTCTCCCTAAGGAACAAGAAAAACTGCTACTGTTCTTGGTCTACTTTCTCTCTCTCTCTCTCTCTCTCTCTCTCTCTCTCTCTCTCTCTCTCTCTCTCTCTCTCTCTCTCTCTCTCTCTCTCTCTCTCTCTCTCTCTCTCTCTCTCTTGTTATCTTCCCATTCGTCTTCACATAAGTATCCTTTTTCCTTTTCCTTTATATTTCTTTTCTTTTCTGTTTTCACTTATTTCTATTCTTTTCTCCCTCGCGTTTCCAGGACACTACACAGAGACGCGACTACCCAAACATGGTGTTCTAGAAATAGCACCACCCTGGAATTAGAGGCCACCAACACCCAGAACAGGTATTATTCACGGAGAAACACTGAACAAACAAGGCGATTTACAGCACAGCAAAAGACAGCCACTGAATACACACCGAGAGAAGGCGAGAGAAAGAGAGAGAGAACAATGACGAAAAGGTAACATGAATAGGGTTGAGTGTAGAAGAATTGAGGAGACAGGGATTGGAAAAGAAAAAGAGAGGGTAAAGAAATAGAGATAAAGATTGGCTGACAGGTAGAAAGGCGGATAAAAACAGACTGAAAGAAAAAAAAAAAGAATTAGATAGACAGGAAGAGAGACAGAGAAAGACTGACGAACAGCCACACAGAGGGATACACAATAGAAAAAAAATGTGAACAAATATACATACAGGGACAGAACTAGACGAATGTAGCACACACAGTATACACTACAACCACGCAAACACAAACACAAACACACACACACACACACACACACACACACACACACACACACACACACAAACAAATAAACCCCTCCCCAACTCCTTCTTCACCCACACATAAAACAAAACAAAATAAAGTAGCAACAGCAGCCCCAACAAAGGGAGTAAAAAATAATAATAGCTGTAACATAATACCGGAAAGAAATCATGGTAATAACAACAACAGGGGGAAAGAGAAAAGAAAAGAAAAACAAAAGATGAGGCCAATACTAATCTGGGATAATGGGAATCTCATTGACCAAAACACCGGAACAGAAATACCTGAAGAAGAGCAGGCGAGGTGTTCTGTTCCCGTTAATCAGGTACAAGGAATCAATAATTCTTGTCCCGCGGGGAAGCACTGCGGGGTTATTAATATACAGGAAGGGGAGAGGAAGGGAAAGGACAGGAAGGGGAGGGGAGGAAGAAAAGAATGAGAAGAGGGAAAGAAAAGGGGAGAGAATGATGGGAAGGGGAAGAGAAGGGAAAGTGAAAGGGGAGAGGGAAGAGAAAGGAAAGAACAGGGAAAATGATTGAAAGGAAAAAAAAGAAAGGGAATGAGAGGAAAGAGGGGAAGAAAAGACAATGATGGGGAGGAGGAAAGGCGTGTGGCGTAGAGAAGGAGAGAGTAAGGAATTGGAGAAGAGGAAAATGTGATGTAAATCAAAGAAAACTGTGAGGAAGATAAGAAACACAGGAAAATAAGAAATTTGAAGATAACAATGACAACGTGGAGGAGAAGGAGGAGGATGGGGAGGACGAGAAGGGAGAAAGAAGAATTTTCCTCAAGAGCAACGACAAGAAGAAATTCAACAACGACAACAACAACTAGAGCAAAATAGCTAAAAATACCAACCGAGAGGGAAAAAAAATAAGAGAAAGAGACGG
>NC_059272.1:8102049-8104549 GCF_017591435.1 Portunus trituberculatus | reverse complement strand
TGAAGGATATGACTACCTGGAATGCACCTGGAAAGAGGGAGAGAGAAAAAACTGTTTAGTCGCGCAAGGAGAAACATCTTTTAACAGGAAGAGATCAACAAATATACTGTAAAGTGTAAATGGCTGAGTATGAAGCAAGAAACATGATAAGTGTGAAAATAATGGAAGGACCTCGGAGAGGAAATGAAGAACTGGAATTCACTTGAAAAGAACTTTAATGTTATATAAAGAAACGTATTTTATTAAGAAGAGGAGCGCACATATAAATGAGAGTGCAAGTATATAATGAGAAGTATGATGAAAGAAGGTGCTGGATGAGGAAGTAAAGATTTTGACTCTTCGAAATGAAATCTGCTAAAAACAGTTAAATGTAGCGTAAGTAAACATCGTTAACGAGGAAGAGGATCACAAATATAGACGGTAGTAAAAAAATATAAAGGAGAAAGATACTGGCAGAGGAGGCGTACGAATTTCATTATTCGGATTGGAGTTTGTGATCATAACTTCAATGTCGCGCAAGGAAACATCACTTACAAGAAAGAAGCTCATAAGTACTGGTGTGAAAACAGATGGTATTGGGAGGATGTAAAAAAATATGACCACCTGTAATGTAGTTAAAAGCAATGATTTTGATATAATGCAAGACAACAACAATAATTAACAGCAGGAAGTTTGTAAATTAAATGCTCGAAATAGTACAGCATTCCAATTAACTGCTACAGAACAACGTGCATGTGTGTAACACACGAAAGAAATTTCCTCCGTGCCAAATGTTCTTTTCAACACAAGGATGCGGAATTAGATGAGAGACATTGATGTTTTTGGGTGAGTTTCCTTAAAAGAGAAAAAAAGAAGTTCCAGAAATTACCATCAAAGGAGATCAAGGAAAGAAGACTGCCGACAAACCGATTATCCAAGTCACGTACTGACAGTAATTACTCGACAGGAGCAGAGATGCAAAGAGAGACTAAATGCATTGAGGTTTTGAGACGCGTTGGATATAAAGTGAAAAAATAGGTTCTAGAAATTATTATCAAAGAGAGTACACCGATAATCCATGTCGAACACCAAACACTACAAGAAAATTAGCTTTAAACAGGTAAAAATTTCCCTTGACACTGGCTCTTACGTTAAAGCCATCAGTCATGGTGGACACAAGTAGATAAGTTTCATTATGGGATTATCACGTGTGAGTATTCCAGCTTCTTGCACTTTTCTTATGTTTTTACCTTCCTATGTTAGTAAGCAAATTTATCTTCACTCATAATTGAACGTAAATTGACAAAGAAAGCTAACATAAATAGAAGATAGAATAGAATTTCAGGTATGGATGGACTAGTGATAATAAACAATACATTCTCTTTATTCATTCTCTCCTCCAGCTCAGAATGATTCACGAGCGAGTGAGTAAGGGAAGAAAAAGGCGTCAGCTTCCTCTTCCATTTTTCATCTCCTAGTTTTATTAAATGAGGCAACTAACTCCAGAAATATTAAATGAGAAAATCCTCCCTGGGATCATAAGGTTTATATATTCATCACTCATCTCTCTCTCTCTCTCTCTCTCTCTCTCTCTCAAGATAACATTTACGAGGACAGTGAAGAAACGGAACTACCAAGTGCAAACACACGAAAAAAAGCAAGCAAACAAACACAATTTGCAAGAAAAAATAAGAAAGATAACACCGAAAACGACACACACGCACGCACACACACACACACACACACACACACACACACACACACACACACACACACACACACACACACACACACACACACACACACACACACACACACACACACACACACACACACACACACACACACACACACACTTTCTGCAGACGTGACACCTTCGGCCACGCATACAAACTGGACAAGATGGCGAAATCTTGAGCTTAGAAGATCTTTCCAATGCGACGAAGGGAGAGGATAGGAAGACCGACTGGATGAATGAGGGAGAGCAAAGGAGAGGAGACTGCCAGGTGAATATGAAAGACAGAAAGAGAAAAAAAAAAGAAGTTAAGAAAAATAAAAGTTTCTTATTTACTTATTTTCCTAATTTGAAAAGCAGTATTGAAGAAAGAGATTTTTACTTTCACCGTGGAGGAAAGGAAGGAAGCAAAGAAAAATCTATTAATGCAAAACAGTAATGAAAAAAAAAAAATAAGTAGAGCTATAAATAAAAAGTCTTCATAAAAACTGAATGAGGAAACTATTCAAAATACTCTGACAAGACTTTTTAATCATTGAATGTTAAAGGCGTACACACACACACACACATACACACACACACACACACACACACACACACACACACACACACACACACACACACACACACACACACAACAGATAGACAGACAGATAGATAGATAGATAGATAGATAGATAGAGAGAGAGAGAGAGAGAGAGAGAGAGAGAGAGAGAGAGAGAGAGAGAGAGAGAGAGAGAGAGAGAGAGAGAGAGAGAGAGAGAGAGAGAGAGAGAGAGAGAGAGA
>NC_059272.1:8082049-8097049 GCF_017591435.1 Portunus trituberculatus | reverse complement strand
GACTTAAATCTTTCCACGGCAACATTAGAGCACGGGCGGGTTGAAAAAGAGTAATTGTGTTAGATTTTTGTCATGCCGTACCGTCTGCGGCAAGCGGCGTACCCTCCCACACAGAAAGGACCCGAGGAAGGGCGGCGGCAGAAGACGTGAGGGGCGTAACTCAATGCTCTTTCGTTGAACCAATTTAGGCATTTGACAGACCCACACTATAACGCTCCGCTGCCTTAATCCGCCGCCAGTGTCTAGCGAGACTTCTGCCTAGCGCGTCCTCTGCCTTGAGTCCTGCGGCCCTTCCTCGCAGCGAACACCTCCAAACCACCCTCACCTCTGGGCCTGGATACCCTGCGTCCCCTTGGGCTTCGCTACAATACGACGACTGCTCCGCTGAATTTGGGAACGTTTCTCGTTTGGTTGGGCGTCCTGTAGAGCCTCGTTGTGTGTGTGTGGGCGGATAGGTGGGGAAGGCGGATGGGTGCTCAGTTCGGGGTTATACGCCTCACCCTCACTATTCCTCCGCCGTATACAAGGCCAGGTGCCCCTCGTTTCTGTTCTGCTCACACCTTCGCCATGCCGTTCAAGTGAAAACAGTTTTGAATTTTACGAGTGCTGGAGTGAATGCCGCCATGTTGCTGCCACATGGACCTAACGTATGAAAAGCTGCCCTCGAAAAATGATATAAACGATGAAATTTTAAATCTCGCCATAAAGATTAGCCCTCAACAATATTTCCTTTTTGATGAATCTCATTTCAATATCAATATTTTATATCAATAATAACTATTATTCGGAAAATATAGAATTCAATGGTACTGTTTTAAGTTGTGATAATAATGTTTCAAGTTTTTTAGGGGAACATGTGGACACTTAATATATTTTTGTACAACAAAATTACGAATTAGAATCTCTTCATAATAAATTGCTGCTGCTTATTTCGAAAGTAACTTCATAAAATAATTTGACCAACCTTTGAGGTAAGACGGCACTTAATACTGAGACATAGTCACACTGCACCTTTCTCCCATAGATCCTTCCTTAATCTGCCTTTGAGAAGAGTGAAAAGAATTTCACGATGTGGTAGTCAAATGTAGAGATGAAGCTTTGCAGAGAAAATTTAGATCAACGATGCAAGGAAAGCATCTTTACACTTGAATTCAATCGTTACTTCCACGAAGACTTTTACATACGAAGACGTCTTCTCGCTCGTGACGAAGCTAAACTTTTTGAAATTACAAGGCAGACTAAGGCGAGGCGTCCTTGATCTGTGCTTTATGGGACACTCTTCTGCAACACATGTGACAGTTTTGAACTTGAGATAAAGAATATTAGTAAGAACTCATATGTAGTTAGTTAGGAGGAACTCGGCTCAGAGAGGCTACTAGCTTCCCCACAATACATACTATACGTACAAATTAGTGTGTTCTTAGCTGCCTCAGCAGCATTACCGTGCTAACAAGTCTTTTGGAGGAAAAAAGCGACAGTTTCGCAACTTTCCATACCATCGGCGTTGAGGATAAAACTACAACAGTTACAGATGCCAAGGGCTTGGGGACTTATATGTCGCACGCATAAATGTATCACGTTTTAACAATTTCGATTAAGGAGGCAAGAATTTCAGAATTTCAAAACATAAATTTTTTATGTTTTGGACCTCAAAGAAAATAAATAAGCCCCTAAATAGAATTAAGAAACTTCTTTATTACTTTATCCAAAAAAATAAAGAGAAAGAAGGAATTTGTTTGGAGACATTTAAAGGAGTTCCAATGATGAAATCATCATCGCGTTGGCTGTCCACGCATTCATATTTGTAAATGAAAAAAAATCTCCATAAAACTGCTATTCGTATACGCTTTTTTTTTTAGAGAGAGAAACGAATATTTATATCTTGGTGTTGAAAATTACGTAGAAAGTGAAATAAATTACGGAAAAACACGAAGCTTTACCCTGTGTACTCACTACAGTGCTTAAGAAGACTAAGATACTTCTAGCACTGCAAGGTAAATCTAGAAAAAGGTGTCACTTCAAGCTTGGCCAAGAGAGAGAGAGAGAGAGAGAGAGAGAGAGAGAGAGAGAGAGAGAGAGAGAGAGAGAGAGAGAGAGAGAGAGAGAGAGAGAGAGAGAGAGAGAGAGAGAGAGAGAGAGAGAGAGAGAGAGAGAGAGAGAGAGAGAGAGAGAGAGAGAGAGAGAGAGAGAGAGAGAGAGAGAGAGAGAGAGAGAGAGAGAGAGAGAGAGAGAGAGAGAGAAAGGCTAAGCGTGTGGGCAATGGGGTCTACGTAACTCCAGAGGTTCAGTTCCACAAGCCATCTACAATTACTAAGTACATTTTAACAATAATTTTATAGAATAAAATAAAGTTGCAATGTTTGATGCATATGTATAGTGTGTGCAGGAAATTATATATTGATTTTGTCTTGTAATGCTATATTCTAGTTAATAATTAGCATAGAATATCAAAAAGTACATTTTCAGAGTATTACCTTTACAAGGGCACCATGCCCTTACAACTATGTATTTTGTATGAGAAGTGTTGATACAGTACCTGCCACAGATGTCAGATGTCAAAAACTAAAATCTTTGAAAAAATGTGCAAGCAAACTTAACAAAATTTTTGGGAAATATTATACGTACGGTTACCAAACGTGTGCAAAAGTTATAAACATATTGGATCAAAATGGTTTAGGGAAGATTTTGATCTTAAGTTTGTTCATGACGAGTGTATTCTTGTTTTTTTCACAAGACTGAACTAAATAGAACACTCTGTTGGCAAAGGCGTTAATGCAACACGAAAGAGAAAGAGAATCTATAATGTCAATAAGACGCACACACACATTAACTACAGCAGCCTCAGTGCATTTGTTCCCTTTGTGGGAGGATCCATTACTACGACCCAAGCTGCAGTGGATTCGCTCGCTGCACTGTTGCTACAGCAGAGTGTCCTCGTCTCTGAAGGCAACACTCTATCAATCTTCACCCTCTCACGTCCCTCGAGATAAAAGCAATCGATAATCCTCCAAGAGACTTAGATTGTCCCAGGCAGTCACAAGAAGTGCCGCCGCTCCTTTACAACTCGCGAGGTTTAAAATTTTCCTTCTTATCTATCCCATCGTATCTCACTCTGAGGCCTCGTATCGAGCGGCGTATATGACAGCACGGTGTCTATACGATGCTTTGAAGGACTCTGCTGTAAAGGCTGCTTTCTCTACTCATTATATTACCCAATATTTGTGAAGCAGTACGGAGTTGAATACATCGTGTCAAGCTCTCCTTAACCACGGCGGATCCGGCGTGTTATGTTTCTTTTCTTTCTTCCTTTTTTTTTTTTTTTTCTTAAAAATGACTTTTTATCTTACATTTATACTGTATATTTAGCTTATCATCCAACTTTTTAGCTTAAAAAATTCAATGACGAAGGAAAAAAATAAACCAAAACCTATAATGATGAACATCTAATCTAGTACTGACTCTTAGAACTCAGTCAGCTACTCCGACTGAAAAAAAACACCCCAAATCCTGTCTGAATCCCACCACTCGCATCAGCCAGAGATGAACAGCAAACCAAGCACTGAGCCTATATAAACCCTCACTCCGCTGAACGTCAAGGTAGAGAAATACATCTAGTCGTGTCTAAATCCCGCCATGCACCAGCCGCTGTAGTACCATTGCGGGCACTCGTACGTGGGCGACCCGGATCCACCTGCCAAGACTTCCGTTAAGGATAATTGAATTCCACGTATAACCTTGACCCTTTCCTCGCTCCCGCCTCCAGTGTGATATTCCTGGCCACTCCTGCTGCTTGTGTGACCTCTGCAACTTCGTGCCTCTCTGTCCTCTGGCTTGGGCTCACATGCAACTCATCTTTCATCGTTTTTATAATGCTTGGGTATCATTCTCTCTCTCTCTCTCTCTCTCTCTCTCTCTCTCTCTCTGTGTGTGTGTGTGTCTCTGTGTGTGCGTGTGTGTGTGTGTGTGTGTGTGTGTGTGTGTGTGTGTGTGTGTGTGTGTGTGTGTGTGTGTGTGTGTGTGTGTGTGTGTGTGTGTGTGTGTGTGTGTGTGTGTGTGTGTGTGTGTGTGTGTGTGTGTGTGTGTGTGTGTGTGTGTGTGTGTGTGTGTGTGTGTGTGTGTGTGTATGTGTGTGTGTGTGTGTGTTATTACATGAAGTGGTATATATACGTATATCTGACGACACGCACAATATACATACACATTCTCCTACAAGCGAGAGATTTTGTCGTTGCTCTGGACAAATAATGTATAAGTATACTTTAATTTGCAATTTAGCGTGATGTATTCTCTTCTATTTTGTATCACGTCAGAATTGTTTTCTTTTCTTACGTGTGAAGTAAAAAGTGAACAAGAAATAAACTAACTAATAAATACACAAACATAACCTAAGATAGTAAATAACAGGCAGACAAATTAACCAACTAAACAATGGATGAATTAATAAACTATCTATTTATCTCTCTATATGTATGTCTGTGTATCTATCTATTTATCTTTTTATCTATCTAATTATTTCATTGTGGAATTAACTAATAATATACTAACTAACAAACTAATTAATCAACTAACCAACTAACTGGAGAGAGCAAAAGACCGTGTTTGTGTCTGGCCTCCTCTCAAACAGATCATCGGGCTGGTGGTTGGCTCCCTGGCTCTGGGTTGCCTTACAGTAAGTACACTCCCTTCAATCATCCACCTCTCGCTTCGCCTGCCACGCCCTTGCCGCTAATTACCAACATCACACACCTGACGCACAAACTCCATATACCTCAGCGGCGACCCTTCCAGCTCACCTGTTCAATCAAAGCGCAGCAGCATCTCACACTGATTACTACTGACGCAGCATCTTCAGGGGAGTTGTTTTCCATTAGATAAAAGCGTAAGGGAAGGAAGGGTTGTGAAACATGAGACCTGAGATAGTAGCAAGTATAGTGTGGCTCTCTCTCTTCACTTATCCACTTATTCACTCTCTCTCTCTCTCTCTCTCTCTCTCTCTCTCTCTCTCTCTCTTGGTTACTTCTCTTTCTCTCTCGGCTACTTCTCTTCCTCTCTTGGTTACTTAACTCCTTAAAGGGTATGCAGAGGGGGATAACATTTTTGTGCACCAGCGGCTTACGGTCCCTTCGCTCCTAGGAAAATAACACCCAAGTTAAGTGGAAAGGTGTTCTTTGCCTCGCCTTCCCTTTCCCTTCCCATCAGGCTCTCATCAGGCAACGCGTTCTGATTATCTCACAACAAACAGAATCGGAAACACAGAGAACACTCGAAGGAAACGCAAAAAAATGAAGAAGCGAAGGAAGTCAATTTTCCATCAGAGAATTTTTCAGATAAAAGACGAAGAAGAAGCTCGAGTCAACAGTGAAGAAGATAGGACAGTCACCCGCTCCTCCACCTCACCGTCAAGAGAGTAAGCAAGGAGGTCACTTTTGCCACAAAGCAGACTGCCTAAGCAAACTCTACCGTGGACGGGTTATGACACAGATGGAATGGTCGGGATGAAGAAAGAGAGATATGATGGAATGAGAAAGAAAGGAAATGGAAGAAGGGATATTACGTTTCTGCAACCTAAATGTTTTCGTCATTTCAGGATTGCATTGACTCTTGAACATTGTGTGTCTAAATTCTCTTTGTTTCTGTTTTCCGTTACATCTTCATGGATATATGCACACATCAAATTGTCTAGAATATGAGTGATGTTTATTCGCTCACTGCATTACGTAAAGAATTCCTCGGTTATGCAGTTTGCAACGATTTCGAAACCAAGTTCTGTTTTTCGTCCCTTTCTTTCACAATTTCGTTACATTTCCAGTGACATTCTAACTACTGTGATTAAAAATGTCACTTTCTTTTCTGTCCACGCTGTGTTCTGGAAAAAAGAAACGAAAATAGTAGGAAGAAAAAGCGAGGTTAATCTGCGCTCTATACGGGAAAAGTTTTGCTCAAAAATACAAGGAAAATGGGAAGGCACATAACCATACAATATTTAAACTGAAAAATGTACCCTGGAACTGAAGAACTTTGGAAAAATCTACCTTTGTCTTTCCTTCCACTTTTCGACAACTTGAACTACTTTAAACACGAATATCTAAACACAAACAGAACTGAATTAATCTTCTCTTCCCACAACTATTGAATATCAGGAAGAAACGAGTAATAATTGGCCTTTATGATATTTTGATGCTCTTAACTAATTTTTCCCCTTTCTAGATCAATAACGAAAGAATAAAAAAAAAAAAACATCAGGTAAAACACTATAACTAACAAGAGACTCAAACACAAACACCAAACACAGCCTGGAAAAGAAAGGAAAAAACGAAGAGCCCTACAGAAAGAAAGTGTGTCAAAAACTGTGTCACATTTTTGCCTCGTTAAAACTTATGGTCGATGGCAAGCTGAGTAACGCTGCTCTCCTGTACGTGTGTGTATGTGTGTGTGTGTGTGTGTGTGTGTGTGTGTGTGTGTGTGTGTAGGAATCGGGTACATAAGCAAGACATGGGCAAATAAATCGATATATAAGGATGTTTACCGAGTGTGGAGAATTATCCGACACACGAAATTAGTCCCTCTTACCTTCGAACAGCCCGTCACTCAATAGGATATAACTCTCTCTCTCTCTCTCTCTCTCTCTCTCTCTCTCTCTCTCTCTCTCTCTCTCTCTCTCTCTCTCTCTCTCTCTCTCTCTAAACTTTAAGCCACCACCACATCACTGTTTCCTCCACCACTACCACCACTACCACCACGCCCACCTCTGCACCCCATCCTCTGGCGCTGTGTGTGTGTGTGTGTGTGTGTGTGTGTGTGTGTGTGTGTGTGTGTGTGTGTGTGTGTGTGTGTGTGTGTGTGTGTGTGTGTGTGTGTGTGTGTGTGTGTGTGTGTGTGTGTGTCTGTGTGTCACGTTTATTGATCTGTTCTCGGCCCCAGCGTGTAAACAGCGGACAGGAGGCGAGCAGGAGGAAGAGGAAGAGGAGGAGGAGGAGGAGGAGGAGGAGGAGGAGGAGGAGGAGGAGGAGGAGAAGGAAGAGGGAGGAGGAGGAAGAGGGAGGAGGAGGAAGAGGGAGGAGGAGGAAGAGGAGGGAGGGGGAGGAGGAGAAGGTAGAAGAATGGCAGAGAAAAGACACATGACTGAAAATGCTGAGGGACAAGAGTAAAAGCAAAAATGAAAAGCAAAAAGAGAGAGAGAGAGAGAGAGAGAGAGAGAGAGAGAGAGAGAGAGAGAGAGAGAGAGAGAGAGAGAGAGAGAGAGAGAGAGAGAGAGAGAGAGAGAGAGAGAGAGAGAGAGTATAAGAAAAATATTTCAGAACATAAAATAACAAGAAGAGAGAGAAAAAAAAAAGAATGACAATCAAATGCGGATGAAATATGAATAAGAAGAAATGAGAAGCAAAAAGATGTAAGCAAATAAATAAACAAATAAATAAATAAAACCCCAAAATATAACAAACCAACTCAGAACAAATACAAAATAATTGAGAAAAGATGAAGATGGCAGATACTGGGAAGCAAAGGGGAAGAAAAAAATAAGGGTGGTGGGATTCGAGCAATTGGCAGGGAAGGGAAGGAGGAGGAGGAGGAGGAGGAGGAGGAGGAGGAGGAGGAGGAGGCAGAGAAAGCAGAAAAGGGACGTGATGGGAGAGGACGGAAAGAAGCGAGGAATGGCCAAAGGAAAGGAAGGAAGGAATAAAAAAAAAAAAAAAACAGTACGAGAGGATAAGAAAAGGAAGGAAGGAAGGAAGGAAGAAATGAAGGAAGGAAGAAAGTGAAGCGTGAATTAAAAGAAGGACGGGAAGAAATGAAAGGAAAATATAAAAGAAAATAGAACGGCAGAAAATCAACAAGAAAAAAATAATGAGTATGAAAAAGGAAGAGATAGAAAGCACAACAACAAGAAAGGAAATAAGGAACAGAGAAGAAAGAAGTGACACACATGAGGAGGAAAGTCGGAAGGAAGGGAAGGAAGGAAGGGAAGGAAGGCAGGAAAGATGGCAGGAGGGAGATAGAAAGGGCAGCGACAGAGGCACTAATGAACCGCCACCGTCTTCGTGGATATCGATCATGAGTAATGAGATGTTGAGCTTTACTTTCCCGGTGGCTGCACGGGCGGGGCGGGCAGAAGAGGGGCGAGGCGGGGCGATGTAGGAAGGACGGCCCGGGCGAAGTAAGACAGGATGAGATAGGAGAGTTGGAGAGGAGGAGTAGGAGAGTAAGATAAGAAGAGAAGGATAAAAAGACTGTCTAAAGTACTAGAAATTGTATTGTAAGAGAGAGAGAGAGAGAGAGAGAGAGAGAGAGAGAGAGAGAGAGAGAGAGAGAGAGAGAGAGAGAGAGAGAGAGAGAGAGAGAGAGAGAGAGAGAGAGAGAGAGAGAGAGAGAGAGAGAGAGAGAGAGAGAGAGAGAGAGAGAGGAGTGTGGGGAGGAGGAACAAAAATACAAACGATGAAAAGACAATGTAAAATAGGATTAATTGCAGTTTACCAGAGAGAGAGAGAGAGAGAGAGAGAGAGAGAGAGAGAGAGAGAGAGAGAGAAAGTCGATTGAGAGTCAATCGAGAGTCATTCGAGAGTCAATCAGTCAAACGTTAAGAAAAAAAAATAGTAAAAACAACACAAACCTTATCCAAATTTACTGCAGAAGACTTCTGCCAGACACTCACCTGTAAAAAGGAAGAGGAACCACATTAGAAACTACACGCCTGGTTCAATTACAGGGAGGAATATAATGAAGCAAAGGTGTATTTAGGGAGGGCAAAAGCGCCTTATCGATACTATTATTACAAGGCTGGGCAGTAACTTTAAGGTGAGGTGAAAGCTTGATAGATTGAAGGAAGAAGGAAGGAGAAGGAGAGAACTAGGAAAGGAAGAGGAAGGTATGGCTGAGAAGTAACTGAGGAACGAAAATATGGAAGAAAAGGGAAGGAAGGAAAAAGGAATAAAAAAGATATGGGGGAAGAAAGAAAGGAAAAGAGAAATGGAGAGGGCGGGATTAATAACTGTTGGGAAAGAAGGAGAAAGAAAAATATGGGAACTAGGGGGAAAAAAGGGAGGAAAGAGGAGAAAAAGGGTGGACACTAAAGAGAGGAAATTATGAAGGAATGGGAGAAGAAAAAGGAGAGGGAATAAAGGATAGGAAGGATGAAATATATAAAATCAGGAGAAATAAAAAAAAAGAAGAGAGGAAACTTCAGGAAAAAAGGAATAATTATGTGTGAATATGCCATTCTTAAAAAGAGAGAAAAAAAAACTGCATAAATTTGGATAGTCGGGTGAAAATAACGATGCGAAATGAACAGAAATATAAACAAGAGATATAAGAAAAGATAAACAATGAAAACGAGAAATATAAATGAGGGGAAAGACTTACATGCATAAAGGAAATGAAACTAAAAATACCAAAACGGGGAGGGGAAAGAAGAGGAGGAGGAGGAGTAGGAGGAGGAGGAGGAGGAAGAGGACACAGAGATGTAAATAATATATAAAAAGATAACACAACACATTCGGTCTCCTCGCCTACACAAAGCACTTATCATTCACTCCCTTCTCTTCACACTGCCTTTTAGTTTGATGTCTTTAATTTCCCATCACACTCTTTTATTCATTCCTGGAGTAATCCCACACTTTTCAATATTGTTTTAACAAGCGCTTGACTATTGCACTCTCCACTTTCTTCAGGCGATTGGAAAACTAATCACAGTATCAGGAAACACCTGTGAAGTATGTATGAAAGCGGGTCCGGGAAGGCATCAAGTATCATACATATGCAAGGGATTTACTGAGTGCAAATGCGTTTTGAAAAGACTTCTGACTATATCGTGAACTAACTAACAGATGAAAGGCAACAGATGAGATATTAATGCAATCAAGTTTTTTCTGGATCTCATACATGTGAGAATCATGTGGATCATACATATATCTGAAAAATAGACAAAAAAAAAAATCTGTAAAATAAAAGATACGTGTGAATATTCGTTTTATGGTTATTAGAAAACATTGCATGGGTTTATGGTTTAGTTTGACCCATTCAGATGTATATTCATAGTTCAAAGATAGGAAAAAAAGTGGAATTGTTAAGTAAGATTGGAGTTGTATTATGTTACACTAATCTACACTGCAGACACACACACACACACACACACACACACACACACACACACACACACACACACACACACACACACACACACACACACACACACACACACCATTGAAATGACACTATTTCTTTTTTCGTATGTGCTTAAAGACTTAAACATTTATCGTCACATCAACACTCGTCCAACTTCATCGGACGAACTCTCTCTCTCTCTCTCCCTCCTTCCTTCTCTCGACGGCTATCACGGCGCGAGTGGAGGCCGCCAGCAGGGAGACGCCGATAACAGAACAAGATAAGAGTGATAACACGGCACTCATATGACGTCCGTTCCTCTCTCTCTCTCTCTCTCTCTCTCTCTCTCTCTCTCTCTCTACCATTTCCGGTCTCCTCCCTACACCAAGCCAATTATCCTTTTTAGTCTGTTCCTTGAGGGGGAAGGAAATGACGAGTGAAGGAGGAATCAAAGAGAGAAAGAGAAAATAAAGAAGGGATGAGTCGATTGGGATTGTGGAGAGAGAGAGAGAGAGAGAGAGAGAGAGAGAGAGAGAGAGAGAGAGAGAGAGAGAGAGAGACTACAATACTCAATTAAGGCATAAACAAAATATGGAACCACACCATAGCTATTCTTTACACATTTTATATTTTCCATCGTTGTTACACACACACACACACACACACACACACACACACACACACACACACACAGGATAATCACTATTGTGCGCAAGCCTTCTTCTTTCCCCTCTCATGCACACACGGTAAAACAAAACAAGAACAATGCCCGGCAAAAAGAATATAAAACGACAGCCTACGAAGGAGCGTAATAAGCAGACATGAGCCAATTAAAGGGGATGAAAGAGACGAAGCACAACGACAAGAACTAGTGAAGCTTTTTTCAGGTGGAAATATGATCTACGTACAAGAAGAGGAATCAAATTAAAAAAGTATGAAATTAAAGAAGAATGAAGCACAGTATATCGTTCAAAGTATAAAAAAAACAACAACTATGAATTAAAAAGAATTAGGAAAGAGAAAAATGATGTAATGAAAAAGGAAAAAAAAAAGTAAACGAACTCTAAATTAAAATAAAATGAGAAAAAGAAGTTTGGATGAGATTATATGAAAAGAAAACATTGTAAGCAGAAAATAAAGAAAACACCCAAAAAGAACATGGTCAATAAATAAATAGAAAAGAAAATACAGGACAGAAAACCATATTAAAAAAAAGGAAAGAAAAAAGAAAATAAAGTAATAAATTCAAAGCAAGTAAAACAAAAACAATAAATGAATAAACACAGGATAAAAAAATTGAAAGAGAATATTATGGAAAACAGAAATTTTTAAGCTTCGGAGACAAGGGGCTTTTGAAGAGAGAGAGAGAGAGAGAGAGAGAGAGAGAGAGAGAGAGAGAGAGAGAGAGAGAGAGAGAGAGAGAGAGAAACGCTAGGTAGGATGGAAAGTGGGTGGCTTGAGGGAGGGAGGAAAGAAGGAAGGGAGAGAGGAGAAAGAGAAGGAAGATGGGGAGGAAGGAAGGGAAATGTGAAAGGGAGAGGTGTGGGGTGGGTGGGGCCAGGTGGTGTGGGCGCCGCTGATTGCAGGGGTATGGCGCACTATAGCTGATTGGGAGCGACAGAGAAGGAGAAGGAGGAGGAGGAAGATGAGGAGGAGGAGGAGGAGGAGGAGGAGGAGGAGGAGGAGGAGGAGGAGGAGGAGGAGGAGGAGGAGGAGGAGGGGGGGATAAAATGATCTGTAAGGGGAAACTGAGAGGCAGGGAAAGAGGACGGGAATGTTACGTAAAGGAAATAACTGTTTGGAGAGAGAGAGAGAGAGAGAGAGAGAGAGAGAGAGAGAGAGAGAGAGAGAGAGAGAGAGAGAGAGAGAGAGAGAGAGAGAGAGAGAGAGAGAGAGAGAGAGAGAGAGAGAGAGAGAGAGAGAGAGAGAGAGAGAGAGAGAGAGAGATTCAAACATAGACATGGTGATGGAATAAATACAAAATCATTTCCATAAATATTTGCAAGAAAAGAACGGAAAATTAACTCTAAAACAGATACTATGAATACTATGAAGGGAACAAAAATAACTAGAATAAATAAATAGTAAAAATCCTGGGTAAATAAATATCAGCAAATAATGTAATCAGACCATGCGCATCGCTTGACCTTTACACCTTACCGTCACCCTCATTCCTCGCCTTTCTCTTCTCCAGGTTGCTCCCGTTAGACACCACCAGAGCGAATCAACTTCCCTCAACATGCTCGGTATTCAACGCCTTCCAGTCACAACCCATTACAATAAGATCTTCTTCCACTACACTAATAATCCTCATTCCTCACTCACGTCTTCCAAATCACACCCATTACAAGCATTCCTGATTTTTTGCTGCGTAAGTCAATTCTGTGCTAAGATTGATATAAAATGACTCGTTGATGTACAGAACGGGTGTATCTGTTATTCTGTTGGTCAAAATTGAGAGGGAGGATAGAAAAGAATAAGACTTACTATTGCCAGAAAAAATATTGTATCTTTCAGGAAACGTGACATTTACTACATAATGAAACTTGTGTAATTCACAGTGTTTTTTTTTTTTTTTGGCTTCCTTTCTAGATTCGTGTTGTGTGTGTGTGTGTGTGTGTGTGTGTGTGTGTGTGTGTGTGTGTGTGTGTGTGTGTGTGGGTAGATGGGTGGGTGGGTGTGGGTTATGTTTCAGTAACATACAAACGATGATTACTGGAATAACAACTCTTTCAAATTACTTCTTGTATATAGAGATTTGGTTATTGCAGTCATGAATGAAAATGTTTTCTTTCTGTGAACTGAACTGCTTTTTGCTGATTATCATTATCATTACCATCGTTATTATCATTATTATTATTATTATTATTATTATTATTATTATTATTATTATTATTATTATTACTATTATTATTATCATTATCATTATCATCATCATTATTTCATTAATATTATCATCCTTATCATTATCACTATCATTATCATTATCATCATAAGTATAATTGCAATCGTTATTTCAATCATTATCATCATTATCATTACAATTATTGTGTATCATTAATAACACCGTAATTATTCATAACTGCTCGTAACTCTTTTCCTTTGTTTATTTCATCACATCATTCACTCATTAATCAAATAAATGCATCTGTGTTAGAGGCAGTCCGTGACCAAACACACTGTTGCAACTCCCATCATTACTCGTACACTAAATTTACTCGCAGAGCTTCGTGTTGCGTCACATGAGGCCTTGACACTGCGAGACCTGACGCTGCTTCTCCAGTGTCCTTCGAATCTGCCCTTGAGACTCGACCTGGAGGAGTGGCACTTTACGCTACTATTCCCAGCTTTTGTTAGTCAAGTGTCTTCGGTAACACTAACAGGGATGGTGTTCGTCTTTCTCACACAGCAAATCGCAAGACAAATTATCCTTCATTAATATTTCAGACACAATATTTTTTTACCAAATGATATTCACATAAATTTTGTTACGTAAATTTAGAAGAAATTCTCAACAAGCCAATTATTGTGGATTACATTTTCTTTTCTTGTAATGGTTTTACGTGAGATGAATTCACTCGCGTTGAGTTTATAGACAGGAACCTCAAAAGTATCTGGTAGTCTGGCAAACCTCGGCGACCGACATTCCAAACACACCGATCCGGTGGCCGGCGAGAGTTAGTGTACCTGCACCGCTTACCTTACCGCCTTACTGACACGTGTAATATTTTAGCTCCACAAATTTATCTAAGAAAACAAGAGAAGGTTGAATTTATGCTTCTTTAAGTCTGTGGTGAAGGTTCGCTCGTTGGTCTTACAAGCAGTGATTATATATGCAAGGAGGTGGCGGCGTGGTGGGAGCAACAATCTTCTGTTTTAGGAGACGAGGGCGTGGGACTACATTATTTACGTCAGACACATCAGCTGTTGCTTGCAGTGTGTGCCTTCGTGCCAGGAGAGGCGCGCTTGGTGACTCGACACTGATGAAAATGCGTCCAACCACTCCAATATGTTAACTTCGTGCAACTACTGCCCTGATATAATATACACCAGAGTGGAGGGGACGAGGAGAGCCTGTGTGAAGGCATTGTGTAAGAGGCAGTGGTGTTATATGGCACTAAAGTTATTCCACTAATTGCTAACTTCAGTTAATTAAAAGTTTGGTGCTTATATCATAAACTTCACGAAAATATGACCCACTATACGAGCGCTTCGATTATTGATTTAAGATATTCTAACGAATATTGTTGATTATAATGAAACTAAAGATTACTTTCAACAGGAAGCACAACAGTTAATGAGTACTTGACCTTTCCATGACTTGCATTCAATTATCTTTGAGTATTATAAATCAACATATGCCCCGCGTCTCTTTGGCGGATGCAAACACTCCTTTGCGCCAGAAATGCGGGGCCGTGCAGCATTCTTATTTGCACAAGAGTCTTCAATGATTTCCATGGTGCATAACTTGACATTCTACCATTTTGATATTTATTTTATTTGAAAAAAGAAAAACTTCCACCAAAGTATATAGATACTTCCGAAAATTCTGGACCTACATGTATTCAGAGATGGCATCTTTATATATGATGGGAAAGAAAATCGTGTACTTGGAATAACAACACTGCATAAAAGTGAAAGGATTTGCTGTAAACGCTTCAGACAGGAAAGCTTAAAGCCATGATAGTAACGGAAAGCCACTTGGACTATTACTCCCACGCACGGAGGAAAATAAAACCACGTACTAGCAATGATAATCGTAACTTCTCTGCATAAAAGTGAAAGGACTAGCTGTAAATGTACTGGACAGGAATACATAAAGTAGTAGTGGTAATGTAAGGTCAGCTGTACCTTCACACCAACGCAAGACACGCACATTAGCAGATTAATATGTAAATTACC
>NC_059272.1:8057049-8072049 GCF_017591435.1 Portunus trituberculatus | reverse complement strand
CTTAGCCTGGGGACGCGAGCAGGTGAGGCAAGGCAACCAGGTGTGGTGTCCTCCCTAAATAGCCAATTACTTTAAGTCTGTGGGAACTTAAATTAGATGAGTTCCAAAAGTTATATTGACTAAGTTTGGAATTATAATGGGCTAATGTTACTTAGTCGTTATACTGCATGGCCTCCTTTCCCCACACAGTTTACCTCCACTGCTTGTTTATTTTATATGTTAGTCTAGAGGTCGTTGTCGTCGTGTGTGTACGTGTGTATGTGTGTGTGTGTGTGTGTGTGTGTGTGTGTGTGTGTGTGTGTGTGTGTGTGTGTGTGTGTGTGCTGTTTCTGGTATTATCTTGAGCATGTTCAATTGTTATATGTAAGTATACTTTCTTCGTTGCTCATTTGTTTGTCTCCAATTATCTTCCCTTCACTTTATTTTCATTGTTTTCCTTGATGCTTTTTCTTCTTTTTTTTTCATCATGGTCATTCTTGATAAATGCTGTTTAAGGCACTATTTCGTGTGCTGTACTTCAATTATTCAGTTCATGATTAGTTACCCATACAGTCTCTCTCTCTCTCTCTCTCTCTCTCTCTCTCTCTCTCTCTCCTTTATTTAATGTCCTCTCATCACTTCGCCTTAAGGTCTTTCGATACTTTCCGCCGATCAAGTATTTCAAGAATGAGGAGAACGCGTGTTGGGTCCTGAAGTTACGAGGGAGAGGCGGAGGGGGCGCGGCTCGTGACTCTGCTGCCTCTCATGGTTCCCTCTGTGGGTCACGCAGGAACTGGTGCAGATTTATTACAGGTCACTACTTTCCTGCGTGATCGTAAAACTGGGTCACAACAACAGCCGCGTGGAGTTAGTCGTTAGTGCTGCAGTGGGTCACATGTTTGGCAGTAATGGGTAGGTACAGTGTGCTACTTTTTAGAGTTTTTATTGCTGAATATTTCCTCGTCTTATTTCCAGCATTCAGCAGGATCTAGTGGAAGTTATTGTAGGTCTAGAGAATGGTTTTATGATTATAGTGGTAGCTTTAGCAAGGAATCTGTACGGTCAATAGGAAATATACACAACAGGACACTTCTAATCATCTCCTGGTCTTTAAAAATAATAGTTCTTGTGAGAGAATCTTTTTATAGCACCCTTAATCGTGTTTATAGAGGTGTCGATTAATGCATTATGGATGGCTTTGTTCTATTATATATTATCATAGAATTAGGTCGTTTCTCATGGGACGAAGGAGAAATAAGCTAGCGCGGATGATTTTTTATGACAATTTAAGGGTAGTTTGAATAATTCTGTCCTGAGTTGTTAAATCTAATTACTGTTTGGGATGCCTGATGTTACTAACCATTCTACTTCTATGGTTAACATTTAAAACACTATAAAACTGTTTACGTGGATCTACAGCGGGAATATATGTAAAGCTAATATCATGTCTTACCTGGTACAAAACTATTCAAGAAACTTTAGTATAAGTCTTACAAACCTTCTAGTGATAATGGGAAAATAATAATGTCTAGCAATGAAAGGCTCAAACATCACAAAACCTGGAAGCTTTCATACTAATTTAGATTCCAACACCTTGAGTATCATTTCCGGAGTGATCAATCTAGGTACTGTGCAGACTGCCTCTTGTTATTAAGGTCACGGAATGGGGTCGCGTGCCTTCCTGGGGTGTGTGGAAGACTGCTGGCTCACGTGACTAGTGTGGTGAAGTACTGTGGGTCAATATTCATGACCCACAAAATAAAGTGCATAATTTATTTCTGGATGTGCAGCTATAGGTCCGTTTTGAATAAGGTTATTTTCTCGAGGCGTGGAATACTGCTGGGTCACGTGACTGTGGCGAGATGCTCTGGTCATTTTATCCGATTTTTTCTTTTTTTAGTGGAAGAATAAAGTGCTTAACCTATTTTTGGACTCGAGCTCATGCGGGTCAATGCTGAATGGGGCAATTTTCTCGGGGGTGTGGGATATTGCTGGCTCACGTGACTGAGTGATAGAGGTACTGCGGGTCACTTTTTATAAGGGAAGTGAAATGATAAAGTGCACAATTTACTCTTGGTATAACACTATAGACCAATTTCTAACCGGTTCACTTTTCTGAGGCGTGAAATAACACTGGGTTACGTGACATAAATAAAAGATATACTCTAAATCACCTTTTTCATGGATGGCGAGAAAAAAGTAAAATCAATTCTTGGAAATAAAATTGTAAAAGATTGATCTTGAACTCTGTTAATCTTCTGAGGGGAGAAGTCTCGCTAAGTCACGTGGCTAAACTACAAGCGAAATCTGGATATATATTTTTTGGGGGAGGTTGAAACGATAAGGTGTATAATTCAATCTTGGCTATAAAGCTGTAGTAGAATGATTTATTTATTTACTTTTTTTTTTTGACATGTGAAATACTGCAAGCCACGTACTGTAGTTGAGTTTCGAAACTAATCTGTGTAATTTTTTGGGGAAATGAAAGAATAAAGTGCAAGATTTATTCTTGGGTGAAAAACTGTAAAGGTCGTTTTTACTGTGAGTCATTTTCCTGTCAGATTGGAGTAGTATTAGGCAACGTATTTCAGATGTATAACTACTTTGAATCACTTAATTAGGGCTAAAATGATAAAATGTACGCATATAAAACTGAAGGTGGTAATTTTCACAAGGAGCAATTTTTCTATACGTGTAGAGTGCTATTGTGCCACATGAACAAGGTGGAAAACTTCTCTGGGTTACATTCACGACCTGGATAATATAACACATAATCCCTTACTGAATATAAGAATTTTCAACGAGATTATTTCCCAAACGAGGTCACACTAGTGAGTTATTTGTGGTTTTCCTTTTCCATCTCCACAGGTCACTTATTTGATCGGACGAAAGGCCAATAAGCGTCACTTCTTACATGGCTTCCCAAATGAGGTCACAGCGAGGCAGGTGTGGCTTTCCTCTCCCTGCCTCACCTGTCCACACGAGGCCCGGCTCACCTGGACGGGGAAATCAATAAGGCTCCACTGTTTACCCGTGTTCTTAATTCTTAGCATTTCCTCCGTGGCTGCTCGAGCATTGGGGGTAAGGAGGAGGAAGCGGAGGAGGAGGAGGAAGAAGAAGAAGAGGAGGAGGAGGAGGAGGAGGAGGAGGAGGAGGAGGAGGAGGAGGAGGATGAAGAGGAAGAGGATGAGGAGGAGGAGGAGGAGGAGGAGGAGGAAGAGAAGGAGGAGGAGGAGGAGGAGGAGGAGGAGGAGGAGGAATAGGAGGAGGAGGAGGAGTAGGAGTAGGAGTAGGAGGAAGAGGAGGAGGATTACAGCAGATCAGGTCACAAGTAAAAGGTCAAAGCAGGCACAGGCGAGATTAGGAGAAATTCAAACCCTAGTGTTAAAGAAAAGCCTTATAAACTGATCAGACTGCTGCTAAATAATGGAGCTCTTAGTCTGATTTTGCATAGTATTTTTTTTTTTGTGCTTTGACCTGTTCTCTAATAGAAACACGAAGACGAAAACGGCGACAAAAACACGGAAATAATCCAATTATTATCCTTTTTTTCGTTACTTCCTTTCGTAAGAGGTAATGAGGAGTGAATTTTTAATATTTGTAGTCTTTGATCATCTCATCCTCAATAGAAATAACATAAGGAAAGCTAGAGGAGGGCAATAGGCCTACACGTGGCACTCCCAACATAAAGTAAAAATAATCCCATCAACGTATCATTCTCATTCGTAAATCCATTAAACCTTAGCCACTAATTGCCTCGCATTAACTTTTCACACGATTCTTACTCGCATCCTCAAAAGCCACGGAGTAAGACGCAGTGAAGCAGGCAAAGCTCAAGATCAAGCTGAGGTGGACATGTATACAGGGCTGGATGCAAGGTGGACCAGAGGTGGATCAAGGCAGGTCTGCTCAGGTAAGTCAGGTAACCCCGTCGCGGTCACTCAGGTAAGGCAAGTCAGGTACGCCATGCACGGTCAGTTGAGGGAGTCATGCACGGTATGGTTCGCTCGTCTGGTTCGTTTGCTTCAGTCGAAGGATAATGAAGCAGTGGAAGGAAGGAACTGTCCGTGTGTGTGTGTGTGTGTGTGTGTGTGTGTGTGTGTCAGAGATTAGGTTAAGAGCACTCGGATCATTATGCAAGTAGCTTGAAGTGACCAAGGAGTTGTTTTAGAGGGATAGAAGGAGGTCACGCTTCTCGCACCCTCCTCCCCCATCTCTCTCTCTCTCTCTCTCATACGGGTCACACGGTAAGTAGGCCAAGCGGGCAGGTCACGCAGGCACCGGGTCACCCAATCACACACGACACGCGAGACACTAAAAAAAGAGCGACGGAGTAAAATAAGAAAGGAAATAAAAAGTATAAAAAAAAGACTGCATTTCACGCCCGGAGAACTACTGGCGTCTCCTCACCGAACAATAACCAGCAAACGTAATTCCCAGGAACACATCTCAGGCATTTCCTACACATACAACCCCTCGTCTCTCATTCAGCAGGGAATAAGGAAGTCTGAAGAAAGGGAGGAGGGGATCAAGGGGGAGGAGCATTCACTCAGCAGGCGGCGGGGTAAGCAGGTCCACACGCCAGGAAGGAGACGCAACACGCAATGCTCCGTCCCTCCATCATGCAAAACCTCCATCAAACACCAGAATCAGGGGTACCAACACTCCCGTCTCTGCACGGAGTATTGGCCAGCGTGGGACGGAGTGCGTGACTGGGGAAGTTGAATACGTGATAGAGGTGCGTGGGAGGGTGTGTGTATGTGTGATGGGGGGTGTGTTGGTGGAGAGGTATTTGGTGTGTGTGTGTGTGTGTGTGTGTGTGTGTGTGTGTGTGTGTGTGTGTGTGTGTGTGTGTGTGTGTGTGTGTGTGTGTGTGTGTGTGTGTGTGTGTGTGTGTGAGGAGAAGGAGGATTGTGTGGCGGATTTCAAACGTGTGTGTGTGTGTGTGTGTGTGTGTGTGTGTGTGTGTGTGTGTGTGTGTGTGTGTGTGTGTGTGTGTGTGTGTGTCAAAAGATATGAAGGGAGGAGAGTTTGAGTTTTAAGGGACAGATGGATAAAAACTATGATGAAAGATGCACTACAAGAGGGGTCAGAGAGAGAGAGAGAGAGAGAGAGAGAGAGAGAGAGAGAGAGAGAGAGAGAGAGAGAGAGAGAGAGAGAGAGAGAGAGCATGATATCATAAGAGTGTGATTTATTATTACAAAGGTGAGTGGGAGAGAGAGACCAATGTAGGAAAGAGGGAGAAGCTGGAGGAAGAGAGAGAGAGAGAGAGAGAGAGAGAGAGAGAGAGAGAGAGAGAGAGAGAGAGAGAGAGAGAGAGAGAGAGAGAGAGAGAGAGAGAGAGAGAGAGAGAGAGAGAGAGAGAGAGAGAGAGAGAGAGAGAGAGAGAGAGAGAGAGAGAGAGAGAGAGAGAGAGAGAGAGAGAGAGAGAGAATATACATCCAGCAAAGAAAATATCAGAAGTATTGTAAAGAAACTAATAAAGTGGCAACGAAAAGATAAAAATGCGAATCTAGTACAATATTTATGAGAGAATTATTGCCTCCATAAAAAATACGCATAGGAAGATGGGTATTTATGGCAGTGTGTGTGTGTGTGTGTGTGTGTGTGTGTGTGTGTGTGTGTGTTGATCTGCTGCAGTCTCTGACGAGACAGACAGACGTTACCCTACGGAACGAGCTCAGAGCTCATTATTTCCGATCTTCGGATAGGCCTGAGACCAGGCACACACCACACACCGGGACAACAAGGTCACAACTCCTCGATTTACATCCCGTACCTACTCATTACTAGGTGAACAGGGGCTACACGTGAAAGGAGACACACCCAAATATCTCATCTCCACCCGGCCGGGGAATCGAACCCTGGTCCTCTGGCTTGTGAAGCCAGCGCTCTAACCACTGAGGTACCGGGTGTGTGTGTGTGTGTGTGTGTGTGTGTGTGTGTGTGTGTGTGTGTGTGTGTGAGTGTGTTAGACAGCGTGAAGGGTAAAAACTGTGTTCTATACAACCACAGGTGACTGGAAAGTAACGTGCTTCCGGTGTGAAGGACCACACCTGTTCAACCTACACACATGCCCTCTCTCCCTTCCAGCCCCTTAACACTTGCCCTGCCCTCCCTCTTCCTCCCTTTCTTTCCTCTCCTCCTCCCTCCGTTTCCTTCTTCCCTCCCTCCATTACTCCTTCTCATTCCCACTTTCCGTTTTCCACAACTACTGCGAACTTTTCGCTATTCTTCCCTGTCACAGACTTGTTTTCGTTTTTTATTGCCAGTGTTTCGTTTCTCAGGGAATGTTTTGCTGGTCTTGCTTCATATTTGGGAAACTTGTTTTTCTTCATATATATTTTGTTATTTGTTATTTTCGTTTTTATTTTCTTGTTACCTTTTTTGTCTTTTTATGTATATTGTTTGTAATTTACGTATTACTGTACATTAGATCGCTTTAACATTTTTGGGAATAATTGTTATCAAACTGTTTTTGTGTGTTTGTATACTTTTGATATACATATTTTTCCTTGTTTGTAATATACGTCTTTTTTGTAGCATCTGCTGTTTTGACGTATATATATATTCTTTTTAAGTTTCCATTTCTTGTCAAGTCTTGTCCACAAACTACACGCTTTTTTCTGACCAGTGCTCACCGAGCGGCGTAGTAGCCATTATTTTCTTTCAAAATCTTTTATGAACTATTGCAACGTAAAAGGTGGCAAGGGCATGCTATCACGTCACATTACATGTCCATTCCTCTAACATACGTGTTCTAATCCACCACTGCCGCCGCCACCATCACAGCTCACCGCGCGAGCAACAAAAGACAAAATAAAAAAAAGTAGAAACATTCTCACCTCGGCAGTACATTATCAATGTTTGCTGCAAGGAATGCCATAACACGCAAAAATGAACCTTGTGTGGCACGCGTGACAATACTGTCCTAAAGTACGAGTCGAATAAAAAGATGCCTGGTTTCTTTTCAAATATTTACTTTTATCATCATATAAACTTCGAGGTACCAAAAAACAACAGTAACTTCCGAGTTCCGTGGAGTTTTCAAAGCCACGAAGCCCCACTCAAGTAAAGGCAAGGAAACTAAAGTAAACTAGGAGTGGCTGTGTCTTGTTAGCTGTAAGGAACAAGGATGAGGGGGACAAAAAGTTAGAAAAAAGAGAAAAAAGAACTAAGACCGTCGGATGAGGAAGAGACAAAACCCGAAAGGATGGAAAGAAACAATTCAATTGGTAGAGCATAGAGATCAGCAATGGACGGAGGAATGGTAGTGATAAAGGTTAATAGAGAAGGAATAACCGATCGTTTATGACGCTCGAGAGAGAGAGAGAGAGAGAGAGAGAGAGAGAGAGAGAGAGAGAGAGAGAGAGAGAGAGAGAGAGAGAGAGAGAGAGAGAGAGAAGGACGTTCATTCTATCAACAAACTGCAACAACCTCAAACATTCTTAACGCTTTATAACATTACATCAACTGGACATCAGACGGGAACACAATACAAATTAAGGAATACAAAGAAAGTCCACACACAGCAATGCAATGAATAACGAGAAGAAAAAAAAAAAAAATAACTGACAAGCTTCATTAACTAGTAACGTGTTGGTAGAAGAGTGTGTAAGTGAAGAAAAAGAAAAAAGAAAAGAAATTGAAACAGTGAAAGAGGAAAAGACTGGAAGACATGATGTGAACAATGAAAAAGTGCACAAAAATGTTGAAAAATGAATGAGTTAAGAAGATGACAGACAGGTAAAAGGAAAGAGGAGGAGGAGGAGGAGGAGGAGGAGGAGGAGGAGGAGGAGGTGGTGGTAGACGGGGAGGAGGAAGCGGAAGTTGAGAATGACGACGAGAGAAAGGAAACAGAATAAACCATTGAGGAAAATAAAGGAGGAGGAAAACACGGAAAGAAGCAAGAGAACGAAAGAAGATAAGAGGGAGAGGAGGAAGAGCTAAAAGTTGGTAAAGTTGAGTATAAGAGAAGCGACAACAAACGATTGGAACCGAAAGAAAGCTGTGACCTGTTAATGGTTCCCAAAAACGAGGAATCGCTAAGGGGAATGTACGAGCGAACGTCAAGAAAACGCAGCGAAACACCACGAAAAACGATCTTCAATCTTAACGAAAGGACGCTAAGAGAGAGAGAAAGAGAAAAAAAGATATTTCAAAACACGCACACATGAATGAAACACTGCACTTTAATACGAGAGAGAGAGAGAGAGAGAGAGAGAGAGAGAGAGAGAGAGAGAGAGAGAGAGAGAGAGAGAGAGAGAGAGAGAGAGAGAGAGAGAGAGAGAGAGAGAGAGAGAGAGAGAGTAAGCCCCTCCCCCACTTGAAACGAATTAAAATCATGGCGAGAAAAAATATAAAAGGAAGAGAAAAGGAAACTCTTGTCTATTACATACATCAGCATAACATTACATTACGCAGCACCGGCATAATACACCTGCCGACGATCTGAAGGACTGGAGGGAGAAGAAGAAGAAGAAGAAGAAGAAGAAGAAGAAGAAGAAGAAGAAGAAGAAGAAGAAGAAGAAGAAGAAGAAGAAGAAGAAGAAGAAGAAGAAGAAGAAGAAGAAGAAGAAGAAGAAGAAGAAGAAGAAGAAGAAGAAGAAGAAGAAGAAGAAGAAGAAGAAGAAGAAGAAGAAGAAGAAGAAGAAGAAGAAGAAGAAGAAGAAGAAGAAGAAGAAGAAGAAGAAGAAGAAGAAGAAGAAGAAGAAGAAGAAGAAGAAGAAGAAGAAGAAGAAGAAGAAGAAGAAGAAGAAGAAGAAGAAGAAGAAGAAGAAGAAGAAGAAGAAGAAGAAGAAGAAGAAGGAGGAGCAGGAGGAGGAGGAGAGAAAAAGAACTAGAAAGGAGAATAATAATAATGATAATAATAATAATAATAATAATAATAATAATAATAATAATAATAATAATAATAATAATAATAATAAAACAACAACAACAACAACAACAACATTAACAGAAAACAATAATGAACAGCCAAAATAAACACAAAACACAACCAAAAACTGAAAATGACGCGAAAATAATGCACATACAATATTAGCTGAAAAATGATGGACTACCTTTTGTCTTCTACGGTAAATAAGACGCGGAGGAGGAAAGAGAGGGAAAGGGAGAGGGATAGAGGGAGAGGGAGAGGGAGAGTCACTGTGATCAAGGTGGCAGACAGTATTCTCTCCTTTTGATTGGATTCTGACCCCTCTCTCACCCCCTGCCGTTCACTCTTCTTCTGCAGGGGGGGGAGGGCTTCGAGAGAGAGAGAGAGAGAGAGAGAGAGAGAGAGAGAGAGAGAGAGAGAGAGAGAGAGAGAGAGAGAGAGAGAGAGAGAGAGAGAGAGTAAGAGGGCGGCCTACTCCTGACCTAACGCCGCCCAAGGGAGTGAGGGAGGAATGACCGCCGGGGGAGAAGGGGAAGATGTCCAATTTGTCGGCCAGAGATGCGGGAATTGGAAAGGGGAAAGGAGAAATGAAAAAAATGAAATTGGAGGAGGAGAATAGTGTGAAAATGAGACATAAAATAGTGAAGGTGTTTATGGGAATATGAACTTGGATTGATAGGCAAGAGTGTTTTTAGTATTATTGCAGAGAGAGAGAGAGAGAGAGAGAGAGAGAGAGAGAGAGAGAGAGAGAGAGAGAGAGAGAGAGAGAGAGAGAGACTCCACGGGCTATTCCAAACAAATCTGCCTCGACGTGGAAGATTTCGGAGTGAGTTTAGAGAAAGAGTGAGAGTTGGGGAGCACGAGAAACAGACTCCCCTTAAGGCCTCGCTCTATTATGGCTACGGGAAACACGAGATAGGGAAAGCTCTGAAGCGAAAGAGAAAGAGTGAAAAGGAAAATACAACGATATCATCACCTCAGTTTAAGTTAAGAGACCATCTGAAAAAAATAGCACTGGAAGAGAGAGAGAGAGAGAGAGAGAGAGAGAGAGAGAGAGAGAGAGAGAGAGAGAGAGAGAGAGAGAGATCGGTAGTACGTTTCTGTTTTCAAATCAACACATACACACACACACACACACACACACACACACACACACACACACACACACACACACACACACGTGCCTAGCCTTAGGTTACTTTCTGTCTAGGAGCAGAAGTATATCTCGAGCCACTCTGCCTATTTGTACACCTTCCTCTCACCTCTCCCTTGAATAATTAATGATTGCCGTCACTGGGAAGGCTCAGGGAAGATTATTTTTCTCCGTCTCTCCTCTCTTTCCTTTGAACTTGGATTTCTTTCCGAGCTGTGATTAAAGAAGATTATGTTAATGGTTGATTCGTGTGCCCCTTACCATCACCCTCACTACCCTTCCTCTTCCTCCTCCTCCTACTACTACTACTACTACTACTACTCCTACTTATCATCCCCACCACAGACCGAGGATGAAGTCACCGGAGCATCAAATCTTGCCGGCAGCACCACATTAAGTCTGCACTTTTTTTTGTATAGTTACAAGTTTATAGGTGCGTTGTTTAGCTTCGATCAGGACGTAAGAAAACTTTGAATTATTTCCTTGTACTGTATCAAACGGCAAATATACGAAAAGTTCACTATCCTGAAGGGCTGATAGTGAGTGTAATATGAAGGTAGCATCGTACACCAGGCAGGGCAGCTCAAGTTCACCTGTCAAGATGCCAATTAGTACCGGATGGTTTCATTTGCAGAAAGTTAAATTAAATTGTTTTATATTTCATATGTCATTATATGTAAAGACTAAAATATTAAGAATATGTTCGCAAACTGCATCGAAGAATGTTTGTTTTGATATTACGAGGGAGAAGGGAAATGGCAAAAGTCAAATATCATAAGAGGAGAATTCCATTTCCCTGAACCTGAGGCGTGACATAAAAACGAAAAAAAGAAAAAGAAAAGAAAATAGGGTAAACTGCAAGAAACCACCAGTCCTACTCGTGGTAGTCCCATAATGCTTTTGGGAAGAAGAAAATGAAGAGAGAGATAAAGAAAAACGGCGAAGGTAAGTTACCAATAAGGGCATAATGTTTCTTCAGTATCGGTGTGGCCATACTTTGCTGCCATGTTCGTTCTTTTCACCGGGAGAATGGGTCAGGTGAGCAGGGTTTTTACGAGGTTATGGGGATGTAATGGGGAAATCCGTGGTGTGGTGGTGGTGGCTGCGGGAATTCCACATCTCACATTGACCACTTTCTCTCTCCCCCACCCGTCCTCCTCCTCCTCCTCCTTCAAGTACTACACATATACACTACAAATTATCATACTAATATTTTTTTTCTTTTCAAACTTTGCGTGTTGTCTCATCATCACCACAGCTTTTCACCATCTCATCTCTTTTTATCACTGAAGAATGGCATAATGAAACCGTCTATCGGGAACCTGAATGTAAGTTGCTCGCTGTTCCTTTGTAATCCTTTGTGATGGAGAGTGAAATAGAGTGAAAAGATGTGATGAAGATGCAGGGTAGTGATTGGTGGTGATTGAATGGTGGGGAGAGATGGGTTGTGATGAGGAGTGATGGCAGGGTTTGAGATGACGATGGGAATGATGGGAAATGAAGGGGAGTGATGAGTGGGTGTGTGGTGATGTAGAGTGACTGCTGATAATGATAATGATGATGGTAAGAGATGGGTTGTTGTGGGGTGGAAGAGATACGACAGGTAGTGTTGGGGGAATGATGAGTGGTAATGGAGTGGAGGGACAGTGAGGAGTTATCATTAGTGTTAGGGGAATGACAAGTGGAGGTGGAGCAGCGTTTATGACATGTCCCTGCCCCATCACACCCTCGTGCTTAGCTATGGCCAGTCCAACACGCCCCTGATATCATGGACACACTTTCCAGCATTGCCTTGAATTACAAACTACAGCTCGTCTTTTTTGGATTTCATAAAGACCAGTTTCCAAGGTCAAAGAGACGATTATTCGGGTTCGTTTAGTGTTTTTTCAGTGATGTATAGTTACTGTTACACGAAACTGAAGTCAGGGAAGCACCTTTAAAAATCTTAATACTTGTAATCAGAATAAAACGTGTGAAAGAAAGATATTGATATAAAGAAATGTATAAGGATCCTATAAAGTCTTAGTCATTCTCTTCAACAGGCATACAGATCATTAATCAAGTGAAGCAGGATTCTTGTTGTATCACTAAAACCATGAAAACTATTAAAAGTGAACCTATATAAAGACGGAACGTTTAAGAATCCTACTTTATTTTAATCACACAAAAATAAAATACATAAAAAAAGGCTACTTATTCACTCACGCCCCCAAAAAGTAAGTAAACAAAGCCATTAGCAAGGTGAAACAATCAGAGAAAATTACGATGGATTTCTTGCATGGTGCGTCAAGTAACTCCTCCTTACGTGCATTACTGACCTAATATATTACACTTCTTTTGGCCACGACCCGTTAGTAGCACCTCTTTAGACGATCTAAGAACCACTGATTACTCTAGCGTCCTAATTGAAGACAAGGTGTACTGGACTGACAAGTGTTGGTGAGTGGTGGTGGTGGAGGTGAAGAATGGGGAATGCACGGAGGATCATGGTGGCAGGTGGTGAATGAGACTGGAGAATGCAAAGTGGTGAAAGTCGTGATGGTGGTGAAGAATTGGGAATACAGAGTGGTGATGGGGAGTAAAGGATGGTGAAGAGTGGTGAATGGAGTAAAGATGTGATGATGAGGGAGGATAGGGAATAAAAAATTAATGATGATGATTGAGACAAGACGTAGGGGTGAAGTACGATGGAGGTGGTGGTGATGAAAGAGAATGGTCTGGTGACTGGTGATGGTGAGTGGGTAATGGTGATAATGGTGATAGACGGAAGAGTGGTGATGTTAAACTGGTGACAGGGGGAAAACAAAATGATGGTGATAATGATGAAGGAGAATAAGAAAGTGAAGTATGGTGACAGTGATGAAGGAGAGAACATGATGAATGTAGGATAGTGATGGAGTAACGAACACCAATCATTTCATTACATTCGATGGACAAACTGATAAATAAAAAAAAATAAAGTACACACAAACACTCTACCGCGTCCAGTGAATCATTATGAATAATTCACACCCAAATTAATGATTGACAACAATCCAGCGAGTACCGGAACCCTAATAAAAAAAAGGTAAAATGGATTAAAAACAAACTGATAAAAAAAAAAAAAAAAAACTGAGTGTAGATAAGCAAAAGGATGAAACAAAATAATGCACTCATGATGAAAACACCTTGATCGTGCTGGAAAAGATGAAAAATGCATCTAAAAATAATAATAATAAAACGTGACAGAGCAAGACAAGAATATCATATGAAAAGAGCAACATTAATATTAATATCGCCGTTAATAAAAGATCACGGTATGCTGATCATTATGGTGTTTTTTTTAGCCATTTCACCGCCAGCTTTATGGTCGCCCTTTGTTACCAGCCAGGGCACCGTATAAACTGATTTGCATGGATACACGGAAAAAGAGAGAATGGAAGGTTCATTTGTTTTCGTTCCTGCACTACAAAATGACTTGTATTTTTTGGAAATGAAAAAAAAGTAAAGAAAAAATAAGGAGTCTTGATATATAGGAAAGTGACTAAAATGTAATGACAAAGTTTATGAAGAAAATTACCTAGAAGTGAAAGGGTACAAAACCATAGGAAATGTTTAATAAATCGTGAGGGTTGGAAGTGAATTGGGACGAAAGCGAATAACAATAGAGAATCTTTAATAATAAATAGGAAACATAGTGCATGAAATGACATTATGGTGAATATTAATAGCGTTCCCGGGAGATGCACGATCGACTCGCTTCCGGATGCCGACATAAGCTTAGAATTACTCACTCAGGTGTTTCTTCATTCCTCGTTTTTGTGGCCACTCACGAATTAATTGTTGAGTGACACCATTTTTTTTAAATGAAACGGTTAAGCTCTTGTAGGTTCTCGCAAATTATCATTAATACTAATACTAACACTACCATCTTTACGATTACAGTACTATCACCATCACTACAACTACTATTCCTATTATAACTGCTACTAATTCTACTACCATTATCAGTACTATCCCATTATAACAAAAAATAACTATTACCATGAGCACCAATCCAACACCAGCCACCACCACTACCACCACCACCACCACCACAAGCACCACCACCACCACCACCACCATTCCACTCCTATTTTTTCCTTGCACGAGTTCAGGGTCTGTGCGTGACACCTGACCGCCACCTGGCCGCTAATCTCAGGTAATCTGGAAGACACGACTCACCTGGAGAGAAGAAGAGGAAGAAGAAGGCAAGGGAGGCGCTGACAGAGGGTGATGAATGGAGGAAAAAAAAGAGGTGAAGAGAAAATCATGAACGAAAAGGAAGGAGAGAGGGAGGAAAAAAGAGAAAAATGATAAATGCATACTTTTATCCTAACCCAAATAAAAGATTCTTTCTAAATATATCCTGAGAAAATAAGATAATGAAAGAGAAGAGAATCTAATTATAGTTCAAATTCCACGAAAAAAAAATGAGAAAATGAAAAATATACGCTTATTTCAACACTTCCTATTTGCCTACTATTCTTTTTTTTTTTCTCTCTCTCTCCTTCCTCCATTCCTTCAATCTTAATTCCCTCCAACCCTTCATCCTTTTCCCTCCCTCCACCCCTCCCTCCCTCCTTCCCTCCCTCCCTCGATCCCCCGTCACCGTTACGTCAGCTAATGAGGGAGTCTGAATTATTAATGTGTAGGGAATAAGAGCAATTAAAACAGCCATGAATCTTAGACCTGCCGTGTAGCTTTCACCTTCTCTTCCTCCCTCAATTTCTCCTCCACCTTGATTTTTACGTTCCTCCTTTTCCCTCTCTCCCCATTAGCTCTTTTTCTCTATCCTATCTCCTTCACTTTTCTTTCTTCCTTTTCTCCTTTCTTTCTTCCTTCTGTTCCTACCTTCGTTTCCTCCTCCATTCCTCCTCCATTTTTGACTCTTTATTTTCCTCCTTCTCTTCCGCCTATCTCCGCCACCTCTTTTTCTTTATCTTGTGTCCTTCATTTTTCGTTCTTC
>NC_059272.1:8042049-8047049 GCF_017591435.1 Portunus trituberculatus | reverse complement strand
GTGTGTGTGTGTGTGTGTGTGTGTGTGTGTGTGTGTGTGTGTGTGTGTGTGTGTGTGTGTGTGTGTGTGTGTGTGTGTGTGTGTGTGTGTGTGTGTGTGTGTGTGTGTGTACATTTGTGTCATTAAACACCAGTGGAAAATGAATTTACAGAGTGAGACTATAAATACTGAAGAGCTGCAGGCTTGAGTAGGTGTGGTGTGTAGGGCAGAGGTGAGATGTGGGTAGGACTGAGCGGGGAGGAAAGAGACTCGTATTCAGAATCTCTCTGCACTCACTTTAGCAGTTTAATGAAGAAAAGTTCGACGAAGTAAAAACTGTGGAACGAGATACACAGGTTCGTATTTTGAAACACTTTTGTGGTGTGTTCTGACATCCATCAAAAGTTCTAGTTGAAGTTACATCGGTTTGTAATGTTGTTTTATGGTTCCAGTAACATATTAACAAGATTTCTGTATCGTTAACAAGAAGGAAATTTTTTTGAAAATCTTGCTAACCATCTTTGTGGTCTGAAAATAATATTGATGAGAAAGCAATGATATTAATATAGCTCATAAATTGTTTGGGTGCAAGTAACAGTTCTAAAATATAATAAAAAATAGAATAGTTCCTCTGGTTTCCTGTTAATTTGGACTCAAACTGTTTTTATTCATGACATTTATTTTTGTTCATATTGTGTGATTTATCCTCAATAATGAGAGAGTAATTGTTCAACTATCCCTAGAAAACATAAACAAATCTCATTAAAGGTGATTCAGAGTTGTCGAACTAAGGTGTCGACATGTTAACATTGCTAACTGGCTTCTTCTCTTGTTCTAGTAATAAAACAGCACAGGAAAGTGAGAATAACTTTATAAGAATATACGTCAAAGCAATAAATGTCGCAGAATAAATACCTTACGAGAAAAAAAATATATATATTTACGCCACAGTGAAAAATAATGGAGGAAAAAACAAAGAGAATGAGTGAGATGAAAAATATCACAGGAAAAAGTAGCACAGGAAATGTCACATGAGGGAGGAAAAAAGTGCCATAGGATAAAATAACACAGGAAAAAAAATGTCAAGGACAAAAAATATAAAAGAAAAACAATACCACAGGAAAAAAAAAATCTCTCTCTCTCTCTCTCTCTCTCTCTCTCTCTCTCTCTCTGTGTGTGTGTGTGTGTGTGTGTGTGTGTGTGTGTGTGTGTGTGTTTGTGTGTGTGTGTTATTCACTACGGTCGTCTGCTTGTCACCCAGCCAGTCTTTTCCTTACGGAAAGAGCTCAAAGCTCGTAGTGACCGATCATTGGGCAGGACTGAGATCACACCACACTCCACACACCGGGAAAGCGAGGCCACAACCCCTCGAGTTACATCCCGTACCTATTTACTGCTAGGTGAACAGGGGCTACACATTAAGAGGCTAGCCCATTTCCCTCTCCGCTTTCCGGGACTCAAACCCAGATCCTCTCGATTGTGAGTCGAGCGTGTTACCACTACACTACGCGGTGTGTGTGTGTGTGTGTGTGTGTGTACTTGCGCGAACTCGAAATTAGGTATTTTGCTTTCACTTCTAATCATGCAGTCATTCGTCAGTGTGTACACGTGTAAGTCTCTTCATGTGGTAATCAGCTAATCAACAGTGCAAATGTGGCATAGAGACTCAACAACTTAGCATCACATACGTACGCCGGTGGGACTCAAAACCCTTCTCACTAGGCCATCAGTTTAAGCATGTCTACGCCCACCGCTTAACACTAAAGGTCATATTCATATATTGCTCTCTCTTCTAGACTCTTTGTATGACCAGAGTGATGAATTGTGCTGTTAAGGATTTTCTTTTTTTTGGGGGATGAATAAGTATTAGGATTAGCGTCATTATTAGGCTTTTTAGCTATTTCTTTTATTACCCTTAATTAGAAATGATTTTTTCTTTCCTGGTGTAGAATTCTATGTACCTTTTAATATACTTCTTATATCCATTTTTTCTAATTGTTGTCTTGAATGGGTCTTTTTTCTTTTTCTTTTTTCATTTTTTTACTTTTTCTTACTTTGGTCAGAACAACTCTTATACGAAACAATTAGATAACTAGAATTACGAAGACTCCTTGAATATGATAGTAACTTCAAGTATAGCCTGTTGAATGTGGCCGAAGAGAAACGCTGGAACCTTTGAGAATACTGGACTATAAGTAAATATAACTCAAGAAGCTTTGCAGTTATCTGGTAAACGTCATTATAGATATTAAATTTTTAGACACAATTCTTCACCTTAGTTAGTGATAAGTCTTGATACACTTCTCATGAGTGACTCGCAGTGAGAAGTTGGGGGACGAGATGAAGCTGTGTCACGTTTATCATCATTGAGGGAATAAGAAGTGTGGAAATACTAGTTAATTCTTGCATTTTTACGTTGAATAGTATAGTAGCAATAACCCACAGGACGTGCAGGTGATGCTTCAGAACATAGATTACAATGATGTTATGAGATTTGAAAAGAGAACTAATAGAGAACAGCAACAGAGGACAGCAAAATAAGAGTTGCAATACTGTTTGGCAGTGTAGGATGGTGAAAACATAGATGAAGGGAGGAAGAGGTGAGAATGTAAGTATGTTGGTTTTGCTGTATTTGTATGTATTCAGTAATGTATTTCAATAATGTAAGCGTTCAATAATGCATGTATTGAACCGTGGACGCATATAAGAAAGCACTTAAGTAAACATGCATGCATGTCTTCCAATATCCGACGCACTCAGAATAACCACTTTACTCTCCCATTCAGGGCCGACCAAGACGCTCCCACCTTGGCACTCTCTCTCCCTCCCTCCGTTCCAGTCCATGCGCATAAACCGAGAATTCGCGATGAAAACGGCGAAAAATTCCATTAAGGCAAAAAAAAGGGGGAAAAAAAGAAAGGAAAAGAATAAAAAAGGAGCGCCGATATTATTCAGCATAAATAATCCCAAGGGAGCGGCGCGGCAGCAGAGATGAATACACTCATGAATAACCCGAGGCCAGACACACGCGGCTGCTGGATATTAACTCATTTTCCGAGGAATTGTTGGGAGTAATAGGCTCAGTAAATTTTTGATACGAGGGGTGAGAGAGGGAGGGGAGGGGGAGGGAGAGTAGGGCACTAGAAGCCTGCTGGATGACTGGTGGCAGTGGTGGTGGTGGTGGTGGTGGTGGTGGTGGTGGTGGCTGTGTTGTGTTGGTGCTTGGGTGCTCGTGGCCTTACTGGTGGTGGTGGTGGTGGTGGTGGTGGTGTTAGTAATGGTTATGGTACGAGTGGTATAGTTATTTTTCTAACACTTCTTCCTCTCTGTCTATTTCCCTTTGTCTGTCTGTCTGTCTGTCTGTCTGTCTGTCTGTCTGTCTGTCTGTCTGTCTGTCTGTCTGTCTGTCTGTCTGTCTGTCTGTCTCTCTCTCTCTCTCTCTCTCTCTCTCTCTCTCTCTCTCTCTCTCTCTCTCTCTCTCTCTCTCTTTCTTTCTCATCTCCTTTATTCCTCATTCTTCACCTCCTATTCTTACTTCCCCTTTGCCTTCTTCACCACCTCCCCACTCCTCTGTTGCCCTCCGAGACTCGACCTTTCACACACAGCCATGAGGGATTAGGCCTCCTCTTCTTCCTCTTATTCCTTCCTTCCTTCCTCCTCCTCTTCCTCCTCTTTACCTCTCTTCACCTTCTCATACCACCGTGACCCAATTTTTCATTCACTTTCGCGATCTTTATGCACTGTTCCTCATTTTTATTCCTCATTTTTTCGTTCCTTCTTTCTTTCTCCTCGTTCTCCTCGTCTTTCCTTCCCAGCACGCGTCTCCGGAGCAGCAGACGGCCCCGAGGGACTGAATATGTTTACAGTGTTATTATTTTTATTACCTACTCTCGAGGGTTCTCTGTGTCTCTTACTTGTGTTCTTTCTTCGTTTTCATTTTTATTCTCATTTGTGTTATCGTTGTATTTTCGTCTGTCATATTTGTGATTCTCTCTCTCTCTCTCTCTCTCTCTCTCTCTCTCTCTCTCTCTCTCTAATCCGTCTAATTGCAATCTCTTTTTCTCTCTTTTCACTTGTCTTTTGTGTTTTCTTAGCATCGTTTCCTCTTTCGTTATATTCCTCTTCCACTACCACGTCATGCTGTCCCGCCTCCTCCTCCTCCTTCTCTTCTCCCTCCTCCTGCGTCTCCTTCTCCTCCCTTTCCTTGGGGAAAAGCGGAACTCTCCCTCATAATGAGCTTCCCACAGTCTCCCTCCCTGCACACTTTCCTAAACTTTCAACATTGTCCCCAGACTCTGCTCCCCTTCTACTCCCTCGTCCTCTTCCTCCTCTCCTGGCGACCCTCCCTCCACCTTCAATTCATGATTTTACCCTAAACTTATATTTCCTGCAGGTGTGTAGATATGTGCGTGTAATATTTCAAGAGGTATACTCTGCAGTTTCCTGGTCTATCGTCAGGCCGCCACCACCCAGCTTCCCCCTTCTTCCGGTCCTCCCTGAAATGCAAGCTTACCATCCAACTGTTCTCTTGTCCCTTCCAATCTTAGGCTACAGCTAAGTTTCTCCCACTGTTGCAGACTCCATCTAGCTCCCCTGGTCTTGCCTCAGGTCCCCTAATCTTACCTCAACTCCCCTAAGCACACCACTGTATCTTCCTCTTCTCAAGATAATCATCCTTCTCACTTCCCTGTACCTTCCTTCTATATTCTTTCCTCAATGCACTTCAACCATCTGATTTCTGCTTTTCTGTCTTTGCCTGCTTCTTCTACTTGCATTTTCTCTTTACTTTGTTAACGCACTTTATTTCTACAATTCATCATTTTAACTTCAATCTCTTACTTCCTCTATCTTTCTTTTCTCAATCTACGCCAACCATCTTCTTATTCCTCTGTGTCTCTTTCACTTCTGTCCTCTCTATCACTTCCTAACGCATTTCATTCGTCCCTTACCTCCTCCTCATCTCCTTCCCTCCCCTGCTCTACTCTTCTCTTCAGCAGCTTACGGCACCGTCAATCCGCTAA
>NC_059272.1:8019549-8039549 GCF_017591435.1 Portunus trituberculatus | reverse complement strand
AGAGAGAGAAAATATGCAGACACACCAACACATTCATAAACAGATAAGCACACGTACAAACAGACAGACATACATAAAGATAAACAAACTGACAGACAAACAGACAGACAGACAAAGACGAAGTTAATGAAAGACGTGAAAAGAAGAAAACTGGGCTTGAGAATAAAGAGGCTTAGAAAGAGTAGAGAGAGAGAGAGAGAGAGAGAGAGAGAGAGAGAGAGAGAGAGAGAGAGAGAGAGAGAGAGAGAGAGAGAGAGAGAGAGAGAGAGAGAGAGAGAGAGAGAGAGAGAGAGAGAGAGAGAGAGAGAGAGAGAGAGAGAGAGAGAGAGAGAGAGAGAGAGAGAGAGAGAGAGAGAGAGAGAGAGAGAGAGAGAAAGGAAGAAGAAGAAGAAGAAGAAGAAGAAGAAGAAGAAGAAGAAGAAGAAGAAGAAGAAGAAGAAGAAGAAGAAGAAGAAGAAGAAGAAGAAGAAGAAGAAGAAGAAGAAGAAGAAGAAGAAGAAGAAGAAGAAGAAGAAGAAGAAGAAGAAGAAGAAGAAGAAGAAGAAGAAGAAGAAGAAAAAGGAAAATAGAGGAAAAAGAAGAGGAAATAAGAAAACACAAACGCAAAAATAAATGAGAACCAGAACGAGATGAATGGGTGAAATGAAGCCATACACAAAAAGACAGACAAGAAATAAAGTAAAAAAAAAAAAAAAAAAAAAACCAAGAGATATATTCCACGGTTATAAATAAAGACCGCAAAAAAAAAAAAAAAAAAAGAGATAATGAAGGAGAGGAGAGAAGAAAGAGACACTGTAAAAATTCTTCCCGCAGAAAAAAAATAAAGATAAATGAGAGTAAAAGGAAAAGAAAAGAAAGAGAGAAAGAAAAGAGAGAAAGCGAGGGGGAGAGACAGAAAGAAAGAAAGAGACACCAAAAGAAGACTAAAAATAAAAATAACACACACACACACACACACGAGATAAAGAAGGGAAAGACGAATGAGGACAACCAGTAGGAAGTGAAAGAAGAAAACCAAAAGATACTAGAATAATGAGGGAGATAAGGGAGATTCAGGAAATGTACTTGTAATGGGAGGGAGATGGGAGGCGAGGAAAGGTGACGGTAGGGTTAGATAAGGGAAGCCAGGGAGGTTTGGCTGACTATAAGAGAGAGAGAGAGAGAGAGAGAGAGAGAGAGAGAGAGAGAGAGAGAGAGAGAGAGAGAGAGAGAGAGAGAGAGAGAGAGAGAGAGAGAGAGAGAGAGAGAGAGAGAGAGAGAGAGAGAGAGAGAGAGAGAGAGAGAGAGAGAGAGAGAGAGAGAGAGAGAGAGAGTAGAAGGAGCAAAGGAGAAGAAGAAAGTAGTCAAAAAAGTAACAACAGTGGAAAAGATAAGGAAAATTGAGGGATGAAGAAAAATAAGGAGGAGGAGGAGGAAGAAAGAAAAAAAAATCATTAATTGAAAAGGGAGAAGTGTAGAGAAGAGATGGGAACGAAAAAGGAATGAAGAAAGAAAAGAGAGGGGAAGAAAATAACATACTACAGACACTAAAAGAAAATGGGGGGGGGGGAAGAGTAAGAAGAAATAAAAAGGAACACAAGAGAGACACGAAAGAAGAATGAGCATAAAAAAAAAAAAAAGAAAACAGGGAAATGGGGAGGAGGTTGAGATACAGGAGAGGAAGGAAGGGAACGTAGGAAGGGAAGAGGGGGGGTGGTGGGAGGTGGCAGGAAAGAGAAATGAGGATACATAGTGAGGGAGAGAAGAGAGGAAAACAAAAAAAAAAAAAGAGAGGAAATATTAGTAGAGGGGAGAGGGAGAGGGAGAGAAAGAGCTATAAAAGAGAAAGGATGAAACAGGGAACACAAGAGATAGAAGAGAAAAGTAGAAGCAATAAAAAAAAAGGAGAAAATAAGGATAGACAAATAGAGACAAGAACAGAAGGAGAAGAAACGCGATGGAGGAGACAAAACACGTGACCTGAATTAGTGAAACGTGAATAACGGAAGGAACAATAGAGAAAAAGTGAGGGATGGAGAGGTTTGGGGCGAGAGATGAGAGACAAGTAGAGGCAAGGGTGGGGACAGGGAAAGGTAGACATGAACCGGAAGGAAAAGAGAGGCAGGTCGAGGCAGGAAAAGGACAGATAGAGGCAGGGAGGAACACGAATGACAAAGCAAACCAGCAGGAAAAAACACACGAGAGTTGATAAGAGCACGAAGGAGACACGGGAAAAATGAATGATAAAAGATGAGAGAGAGAGAGAGAGAGAGAGAGAGAGAGAGAGAGAGAGAGAGAGAGAGAGAGAGAGAGAGAGAGAGAGAGAGAGAGAGAGAGAGAGAGAGAGAGAGAGAGAGAGAGAGAGAGAGAGAGAGAGAGAGAGAGAGAGAGAGAGAGAGAGAGAGAGAGAGAGAGAGAGAGAGAGAGAGAGAGAGAGAGAGAGAGAGAGAGAGAGAGAGAGAGAGAGAGAGAGAGAGAGAGAGAGAGAGAGAGAGAGAGAGAGAGAGAGAGAGAGAGAGAATATATATGACACACCAGCACATTCATAAGCAGACAGACAGACATAAAGATAAACAAACTGACAGAGAGAGAGAGAGAGAGAGAGAGAGAGAGAGAGAGAGAGAGAGAGAGAGAGAGAGAGAGAGAGAGAGAGAGACGAGAGAGACGAGATGGGAAGATATACAAAAAAATAAATAAACGAACGAGGAAGACAAACACGACCAATAGTAATAAGAAAAATGTCAGAAAAAGGAAATGTCAGAAGAATTAAGAAAAAAATAGAAAAGAAGAAATAGGAAGAAGAGAGAGAGAGAGAGAGGGGGAAATGGTGACAGAGAGAGACCAGAGATAATTTCCATGAGACCATCAGCTGCACCTCCTCCTCCTCCTCCTCCTCCTCTTTCTTCACCCTTGAGAGATTGGAGGCACTTTTCATTCTCTCTCTCTCTCTCTCTCTCTCTCTCTCTCTCTCTCTCTCTCTCATCTTCCTCAATCAATTTCTTTCACATTTTTCCCCTTTCTCAGTCATCTTTTCTAATCTTCCTCTTACATATTTTTTTACTCTTCTCTTTTCATTACTTTCCTATTTTTCCTCCTCCTCGTCGTCCTAATTATTATCAGTATTATCGTTATAAATTCTACGTTTTCCCTCTATTTTTTTTAGGGGGTGTGAGCTTTTCGTCTCTTTCCTTTTCTTCTCTGTTATTTTCTTTCTAAGTGCGTTGTCTCATTTTATATTTCCATTCCTTCTCCTACTCACACTGAATTTCGTCCTCCTCCCTTTCCTCTTCCTCCTTCTATTTCTTACCCATCTCGTCTTCCTGTACCTACTCCTTCACCTCAACTTCTTTACCTTCCTCCTCCTCCTCCTCCTCCAGCTGTATATCACTCTTCCCCTGCACCATTTCTCTCCATATCTCCTCACCCGCACCTCTCTCGCCGCTGTCGACTCCTTGCTATCTGTAACGCTACGCTTCCTCCTTCTCACCTCCTCTTTGTCACACCCTGAAAATGAGAGGCTCTACTTTCTCTTCTCACATCTTTTTTTTTTTCTCTCTCTCTCCCTCTCTGGAGACTTTTATTTTTAATGTTTTTTTCTTATTTATGGGTTTATTCATTCATTCATCCATGTCTTCGTTTATTCATTCACCCCGTTCTTTCTTTTCGTTGTACGCACGTAGTTTAGTATATATGTGTGTGTGTGTGTGTGTGTGTGTGTGTGTGTGTGTGTGTGTGTGTGTGTGTGTGTGTGTGTGTGTGTGTGTGTGTGTGTATCAAATTATTCATATTCACGACAGAATGCCACAAATAGGAACTAGAAACTAGTATGAATGAAGCGTGGCAAGAGAGAGAGAGAGAGAGAGAGAGAGAGAGAGAGAGAGAGAGAGAGAGAGAGAGAGAGAGAGAGAGAGAGAGAGAGAGAGAGAGAGAGAGAGAGCAACTAAGCGGAAGCAAGAGAGAAGGGAGAGGGAGGTAGGGGGGAGGGGCATTTGGAATTCAGTGGAGTGGATTGCGAATGGATTATGAGTAGATTAATAAGGACTATGAGCGAAGTGAAACACGATGATCATGGAGAATGTAGTACGAAGGCTTGAAGGGGATGTAGTATTGACATCAGTGGTGGTGGTGGTGGTGGTTGTGGTGGTGGTGGTGGATTGTGAACCTAGTGGTGGGACTGAAGGACCAAATAACAACATCCTATAAAAAAAACGAGATATTTTCCACTTAAAAACCAGAAATGAATCCCAAGGCAGAGAGAGAGAGAGAGAGAGAGAGAGAGAGAGAGAGAGAGAGAGAGAGAGAGAGAGAGAGAGAGAGAGAGAGAGAGAGAGAGAGAGAGAGAGAGAGAGAATGGGAGATGAGGTGGATGAAGGTCAGAGAGGTGAAGAAAGAAAGGTGATATGAGGTAGGAATGGGAGTCGAGTCCAGGAGGAGGAAGGAGGGAGGAAGATGAAGAAAGAAAAGGGAGGGTGGGTGGCGGGTGGGGTGAGAAATGAGAGGAGGAGGTCGAAAAAGAGAAGTGAGATGACGTGGAAAGTAGGCACGAAAGAAAAGGAGGGGTAGGAGGAGGAGAAGGAAAATGAAGAAGAAGAAGAAGAAGAAGAAGAAGAAGAACAAAAGAAAAAGAGACAAAGAGGAGGAACGAGAAGAACAAAAAGACAAAACCAACATGAAAGAGAAAAAAACAAAAACAACATAGACATAATGAAGACAAACTTAAGATAAGAAGAAAAACCAAGTGAGTACAGAGGAAGGGAAAAGCTGTGGATTCTGGAGTGGCTGGCTGGTTCACTGGCTGGCTGACTCCTTTATTCCTTCCTTGCTTCCTTTCCTGGTTCTCGGTGTGATGGATGATCAATTTGAAGTGCCAATAGCAGCCGTGTCACCTGTCTGGCCGCCGGGCGAGGGACGGGCTGAGCAGCTCCCTCCCGCTGACGCCCACAAACTACTATGTCATGGAAGTTAAATGACCATGGCGCTGGAAAATTTACTACACTCCTTTGCTACCAGGTGTATTTTTGCTCTTTATGTCCTGCGAGTGTTCCTGGCGTGTAGAATTGGTGGCGCAATGTGGGCTACACAGAGCAGCAGGGCAGGCAGGCAGGAGGGAGGGAGCGTGGGAGAGAAGGAAGGAGGGATGGAGGGAGGGAGCCGCCGCTTGCTGGGTGGGTTGGTTGGGTGGACGTGGCGCGTCATAACTCCCTTGAAATGACGAGGAAAATCTTGCGAGAAACATTGCTGCTGTCGGAGTAAAACCGGGCAGGGAAATTGAAGTTAAAAATTTCACAACTGTTTTTACACCCGTGGATCTCAGTGAAGGAAGGAAGGAAGGAGACGGAGAGAGAGAGAGAGAAGGGAGGGATGATGAGTGATGTGGGTGGATGGTGGGTGGTACTCCCATAACAGCATATGAGAGAGAGAGAGAGAGAGAGAGAGAGAGAGAGAGAGAGAGAGAGAGAGAGAGAGAGAGAGAGAGAGAGAGAGAGAGAGAGAGAGAGAGAGAGAGAGAGAGAGAGAGAGAGAGAGAGAGAGAGAGAGAGAGAGAGATCGCCAGGTGAGTGGAGGAGGGGCTTTACGATGGAAGTAGAGCGGCGAGGGGGAAGGGCAGGCTGGAAATGGGCGATCCTTCAATGTTTTAAAATCCCTGGAGAGGCCACACCCATTGTGCTGCACGGGACGAGCCGATGAGGGAAACAAAGGCTCCTTTCGAGTGCCACTGGGGGACCTGGTCACGAGGACAGCACACACTCGACAAACATTGGGACAGAAAATGTGTAAAAGTGTTTCTGGTTCAATGTGGAGCAAAACGAATAGCCTTCATTTATCAGCTGATCGATTTACGAGTACAAATTTTTCTTGCTAATAAGAGACAATCACTTCAAGGATTCACCAAATTTGTTCAACACCTCAGGAAATGTTTGAAGTAGGGGAGATAATCTTTTCTTAACACATGGTACTTTTTCTTGTGGTGCAAATTTTCTTGGCATCACCTGTTCAATCGAATCAGATCGATAATGCTTATAGGATCAGTTGTTGAGAGTGCTTTTTGTTGTTTTCCTCTCCCATCTGGTTGATTTATGCACACCTAAGGCCAGGAATGGACTCCACTACCCTATTATTCTTCTCCTCTCTTCTTCTTGTCCCATATCATAGTACTGGCGGCTGAAAAGTTAAGTCGCGAAGCTGAACTTGAAATGAGTCTTTTTTTTTTATTTAAATAAAGATATTAATTTTGTGGCGTACCTTTAGCACGCATTTAATTTTCATGTTCTGTGTATGATCTGCCTCCGTGTGTTTCCGTGTGGAATACAACTAAAAACGTCGTGACTCTCTGCAGCGACATCATCGGCTCCGTGTTACTGGAAGTCTGGCGGTCATGCCTCGGGTGATGCAAGTCACGCGTCCCTCACGTACTGCATCGCCACATTATAAAGGAGGAATTAAAGGGAAATTAGCTCATCATTATAAAATTCAAAAGCAATTAATTGAATCCTGAATTATCTAACAGACTTTTCCTTTCCAACACGCCCTGCGCCTGTCAGTGTGCGCCAGGCGGCTAGCTGTTTACTGTGTGACGTCATGTCTTACGTCACGGGGGTGGGGCGTAATGGCCATGAATATTCCAGCGCGGACGATCGATTTTACTCTCAGCGTTCTCCTCGGTAGTTAAATTACCTGGAAATTGCCTTATTGATTGTAGAGATTGGTGAGGATGTATGATAGAGGGCGGGGCGCCGCGCGAGCCGCTGTATTTGGTAAAATATTGAACATTTAACTCATCAATGTGTAGATAGATATCAGTCAGCGGAAGGATGAAGCGTGTCATGGTGACGTCACAGGGAAGAAGCCGCTGGGAAACATCTCCTAGGAGTAGGGAGTCTCGGGAAACAGCACTAGAAAGTCCAGTGTAAAAGGCGCATGAGTCCTCTAAGTGAAGGAGAAAGGCTTCACCTCAGGGCGAAGGCATATGAAAGGAGAGGAATCAAAGCGCCTCGGGGTCACCGCTGTCTCTGACACCACTGCCTCATGGGGCGGCTCCTCAGGAAGCAGGCATGGGAGAGACACGGGCTGCCTCATGGCGAACTTGTCAGAGGTTTTCTAGTTTCAAGATTGCTTTTTAAAGTGTAATGCAAGAACAAACAGAAGCGGTGATGAAGGAACGCTTGAGACGCTGTTACTTCAAGGAAAACTCGAAAAGGCAATGGCGGAAAAAAGCAGTACTACTTAAAGCAGAGCTGTCTGAGCAGAAAAGAGAAGGAATACCCTGCAAAAAGGAGTTAACGGAGAACCCGCCACACCTGAGCGCGCCATGAGCAATCTTGTGCACACCAATCTCAGTGAACACGTTCCTCAGTCGTTGCAAAATATAAATAATTCATCCAATTTAATGAGAACAGAACAGGAATAGCACAGATGGAAAACACCCCGCCGATAAAGAAAGGAGTACCGGTATACAAAGGAGAAAATTCAGCAACCTCGCCATCTTCGCTTCACTCGGATCGTCAGGAGACAATTAATCCTCTATTCACTGAACGAACGTGCAAATCATTCCTTCCCGTCCCTGGAAGCAAGAGAGACGGACTGAGTGAATGAGCAAAACTCGAGACTGCTAATCTTGCGAGGAGGAAAAGGCACTCCACCTCTTGACATTCATCCTGCGCGTCGATACTCCTACCAGTCCGAGCTGAAGCACGCGCGGCCAACTGACGGAGGTACCGAGGGGGGTCTGCTCACGGAGGAGCCATTGGGGAGCTGCTGATGGAGACATGAAGCCACCACTGCGTGACGGTAGACGCAAAATAAAATCTCAGCCAACAGTCCAGAGCTTAGAGTTGCAAGACGCCGCCACAACGGGCAACACGAACCACCTTGATAATTACTAGATGATTTTAATGAATGATGCGGTTGCCTGACTCTCTGGATAATAAGGAGGGACTAATCGAGGTCATCAATGCGCCTCTCAGAACGCTCCGGCAAGACAGGTCAATCTGAGAAGTCGATCGGGCTCTCCGTGGCGCACCACTGCCGATCGTCTCTACTCAAAATAGCACCAGTTTCTTTTCTTCCTGTGTGGTGTGGCGTGGAGCGTGGCGTGGCGGTGCACCACCAATGGCCTGGTGCACGCCATGCCACCCACACAGACCCACATCGATGCTATAAACAAGACTTTGCAAATAGCGATAATCTCTTTATGCTCCAGAATTAATACTTGTGTTGATTTACATGCGATCTGTATTACGTCTAAGACAGATTTACCTAACTTCTCTTTTATATTACTCTAGTATAAAAAAAAAATATATATATCACAAAGAATATTATCAGATCTGGTACAAAATGTGATAATCCTGAAAATGAGGCATAAAGCTAATTACCATGACATCACCAGCCTCCGGGGGCACCGCTTTCCACCGCGCCTCACCAACACCACACTCGCTGCCACAACAACACAGCATCACAGCGATCCCCAGCCTAGCTTAACAAAGATAACAACCATGGACAACAGACAGCCGCGCACCACACAGATAACATACACTCTCCTCGTCACACAAACACACACAGTCTCCTCATATCTACACACAACACAGTGGAACACAACACAACCTCTGTTGTGACATGTCGCATTTATAACGTCATGGTGTCCCTGACTGGTAATGTCACATGTGGCGTGACGCTTCCCTGACGTCATTAAAGAGTGAACAGGTGACGAAGATCATTCTGTTCCATTGGACTGCTGAGGTGAGCCAGCCATCTCAGCAAACACTTACCCGAGCACGGTGAAGCCTCACCTCACCTTACACTTCCGTGGAGAGTGTCAGCCATTGGTATATTTCTTCATGATAGTTCACCGACACACTGGCTTCTACCGAACAGCCATTTTTACGGCGCAATATTGCTAAACCAATGGATTGGTTGAGATGTTATTCTTTTTTTTTTTTACAAGAATGCGCAATAGAAGCGAAGAACGTCGCTCGCTCGCCCGCTGGCTCGAGAGAGAGAGAGAGAGAGAGAGAGAGAGAGAGAGAGAGAGAGAGAGAGAGAGAGAGAGAGAGAGAGATAGGGGGAAGACAACTACAAAAAAAATGTTAAACTGTGCTGAGTTACAAATTCCTTTTCTTTCTATGCATTACATAAAAAAAAAAGAAAATAAGTGAAGTGATTTACATCCACGTAAAGTTCCAGCGCACTTTCCTGACTAAGGCAACGTTCAAAACTTATTATGTGAATGTCTATTTCTGCATCACCTTCACCATTATCGATATACTGTTATAAAATAATACCATCAACATTGTTAACCTCTGTCTGTGTCTGTCTGTCTGTCTGTCTGTCTGTCTGTCTCTCTCTCTCTCTCTCTCTCTCTCTCTCTCTCTCTCTCTCTCTCTCTCTCTCTCTCTCTCTCTCTCTTTCTCTCATCTCCATCTCGCCTCCTGTTTAGGTGGAGAGTCTGCCATTGTTCTGAAGATTAAACCGAGGGCAGCCGTGCGGCAGGTAAATATAGTGTCCGGGTTGCCTTCTCTTGGTTTGTCTGTTTGTTTGTGTGTCTGTCTGTTTATCTGTATCTCCCTTTCAACACTGTCTACGCGGCTGTTTATTTGCTTTTTTTGGCGATAATTTTTGGTTTGGTTCGTTAGCTTATTGGGTGTATTTGCCTTTGTGTGTTAGTCTCTCTCTCTCTCTCTCTCTCTCTCTCTCTCTCTCTGTGTGTGTGTCAATAAGCCTCCCACGACTCTCCATTCGTCCCTTACTCACACACTTTCTAACCCTGCGAATGAACGTGTTTGGCTGTGGCATCGATTACCTAGCAACGATTTCCTTTACATGCAAGAATTCCTGCGTGAACATCGAGGCACACTGACACACACACACACACACACACACACACACACACACACACACAGAGAGAGAGAGAGAGAGAGAGAGAGAGAGAGAGAGAGAGAGAGAGAGAGAGAGAGAGAGAGAGAGAGAGAGAGATACGTGCTTACATCTAAACTACATAAACTAGTATTACGTATGTATAGCCACGTGAATAGATACATGCACACAGTATACACATAAAGCAATATACCAATGAAGGTAAAATTAAACAATGAGTGAATACCATAAGAAGGCTGCCACGATGATTACTTTAATTAAGACAATGAAATGGAGACGCCGTGATAATGTGGCGGGGACGAGGCGGGAGGGACAGGTATATTTGCTTAATTAGGCCACCATCGCGAGCTTCATGACCGTAAAACAACTACATAACCTTTTCATAAATGAGCCGAGGTGACTGCTTGATGAGAAACGCGACTGGAGGTGTTGCATTGTGGGAGTTGACGAGGGAAGGGAGTTGGAGGGGGTTATGATAGGGCAGGAGAGGAGGGGAGAGGAAGGGCTGGGTGAGGCTTAGAAGAGCTAGGAAGGGAAGGGATGGGGAGGGGAAGGGTGCGGTGGTGTATTCATGATATCCGTGTCATGTCTGTATTAAGTATTTAATTAAGTACATAAAAATTTTCATAAACAGGAATAAAAAAAAATTAAAACAAAACCCGCGAGAGAAAAATGTTTCGGGGAACGACCTGTGCACGCATGTTTTTTTTTTTATCTATACACACACGCACACACACACGCCCGGTAGCTCAGTGGTTAGAGCGCTGGCTTCACAAGCCAGAGGACCGGGGTTCGATTCCCCGGCCGGGTGGAGATATTTGGGTGTGTCTCCTTTCACGTGTAGCCCCTGTTCACCTAGCAGTGAGTAGGTACGGGATGTAAATCGAGGAGTTGTGACCTTGTTGTCCCGGTGTGTGGTGTGTGCCTGGTCTCAGGCCTATCCGAAGATCGGAAATAATGAGCTCTGAGCTCGTTCCGTAGGGTAACGTCTGGCTGTCTCGTCAGAGACTGCAGCAGATCAAACAGTGAAACAAACACACACACACACACACACACACACACACACACACACACACACACACACACACACACACACACACACACACACACAAGTTTTAAGCACCGCAATGCCCAAACACGGCCTCAAAAATAGTGACAAAGCGGGACAAAACATCATTTCCCGTCTTTTCAACAAGTTGGCCCGCTGCAGGAGTTATCAATCCGTCACAGCCACACAAAGACCTTCATCCCCACACGCGTCCTCCGGCTGAAAGAAGTGCCATTCGCTGCTGTAGTTGAGGCAGTTTATAAGCGAGTAAATCTTCTGCACAGTGAAAGAATGAGAAGAGGAGGCGGGCGGTGGTGGCAGTGGTGGTGGTGAAGTGATGGTGATGAAGGAGTGGCTACGTTACGCTTCTCTTTGGTCATCTCACGCAACGCAAAAGGAACATCTCTTATACTTGACCAACAAATAAAGGACCTCACTCCTTACCCCACACCTTGCCGCCGTAGAGGGTGGAGGGGAGGATTCATTTTGTGCAAGGTCATCTCCGTCAGCGTCCGTTTCAGAATATAAATGTGAGGATTCTGCGGAAGAGAAATGGGCCAGCACTCCCGAGGGGCGCCCAAAAGTTCCTCCAAATTCTGCTGTCGGCGCCGCTAACGTGCTAGGTGAGTTGTTGAGGCACCCTGCCGCCACGCCCTTCTAGACTGCGTGTTCCGGCGCCCTATGATCAACTTCTGTGTCTTTTGATGGTATGATAATAGCCATTAATCGTATAGTAAAGCAGAGTGCTGTATTACTTACATGTATTACCAGAATATTCACCACAAAGGGCAGAATGTAAAGCAAAAAATGTATATACTCTGGATTCCAGCGACTCATGATCAAATACGGTGTGTTTTTGGTGTTGTTGAAATTTAGACATTAACCGTAGAGGATGGAAGAGAGGTGGTACTTAAGTATTATCTGAATAAATGATTTGCAGCATAACACAGATTGTAAAGTAGAAATAATTTATATTACCTATTCCTGCGGCTGAGGCTTAAATACAGTGGTCTATGGTGGTGATGGAGTGGAAACATTGACGGTAAAAACAAACAAAAGCGATATATTACTCGAGTAATACCAGACTGTATGTTTTAAAGATCTCTGAAATTTTGGAGTATTCGCAATAAAACAAGCAAGAACGAACGCTCTAATACTTTTTTTGTTTCTGGTGCTTCTAAAATTAAGACACTGAACACAGAGCAAAGCAAAAATGATACGCTACTCAACTATTGCCCGAATGCGTTTTAATAATGTCTAAATTTTACATCCACTGTGACTAGAAGATTCTCAATAGCACAGATTATAAAGCAAAAACACATGAATACTTTCCACAGGGATTTGAAAATGAAGAGACATAATATTTACAAATAGAAAACTTAAAAGTCCCAAAGGAGAGTCCAGTTAATTCCGCGCGTGAGTCAAAGGCTGCTTAAATTCACGGCCTAATATTTTATGCATGTGGATGTTTTATTGCGCCATTACCGATGAGGAGTGGCGGGGAGAGACTGCTGGGAGGGCTGTCTGTATGTTCTTCTCATTTGTCTATAAATATATCTATATGCTTATTTATCTATTAGTTAACCTATTTATCACTGTACTTAAATATCTAACTCTCTTGGTATTATATCTTCTATTATTTCACTTTCTCTTTTGCTTCTTCTTTCTTTTCTAAATTTCTTCTATCATCGATATTTTGACTCCTCTTCTCCTTCCTCTTCCTTCTCCTCAAGTTTTTTTCGGTTATAATTTACCTCACTCCCATTCACAATCGTCCAGCTCTTCTTATTATTATTCTCCTACTTTTCTTTTCCTTTCTATTTCTTTAAACCAAAATGTTTTCCTCTTCCTCCTCTTCCTACTTTTCATTTCCCTTCCAGTATCAATATCTTCATTTCCCTTTCTTATCCCTCGTACTCTTTATTCTAATTTATCCTCCTCCCTCCCAACACAATACCTTTTCTTCCTGTTGCTGCTGCTGCTGCCTACCCACCCTTCTTCCAACACTCTCCATTTCCTTTAACCTTTCATGGTATTCTTTATTCTAACTTATCCTTCTCCATCCTAATGCAATGTTTCCTCCTTCTCCTCCATCTGCTACTTTCCCCCTCTTCTCTGGAACCATTCTCCTTTTCCCTTCCCTCTTCCTTTTGCTCCCCTCGCAGTTGACACAGTCCACATGTAAACACTGGTGTTGTCCCTCTTTTCGTGCCGAGTTTGCCTCCAGGAGTATGTCAACATAATCTAATCAAATAAAGAATTACTGTTTTGTTAAAGCAATAGAGTAGTGACGAGCGAGATGAACGTTCGGTGATGATGAATAAATAAGAGCATGGAAAAGAGATAAATTGTGAGTTTTCCTTCATCAACCAACACCATCCACCTACTCCTTCGCCCCCCCAACACACACCCCCTATCTCCAACTTGGCTATCAATGCACCAAACTTGCATCTAGACGCACTCAGCACTCAACACTGGGAGGCCAAATATCAGCAGTGTGTGTGTGTGTGTGTGTGTGTGTGTGTGTGTGTGTGTGTGTGTGTGTGTGTGTGTGTGTGTGTGTGTGTGTGTGTGTGTGTGTGTGTGTGTGTGTGTGTGTGTGTGTGTGTGTGAGTGTGTGTATGTGTGTGTGTGTGAGTGTGTACGTGCGCGCTTAATTTCTATTGTTTCTTTAATCAACCTAAGTTGGTGAGCAAGGCAAGGAGGGGAAAAAAAAAGGAAGGAAAGGGATAGATGTAAGGAACTGAAAAATGAGACGGAAGGATTGTTGTGATACATTACGTTAGGTTAGGAGGATTGGATGAAAGTCGTGGTTTTGGTTTAACTGATTTACTTCGGTCAGTTGGAGGAATAAGTAAATGGTGTTAAGTCTTTTAGTATACTTCCGTTTGATCTGATTGGATTAAGATAGGTTAGGTTACATTATATTAAGATAGATCAAGTTTGGTGATGTTAGTTCAGTTACGTTAGATAACAATAAGTTAGATTAGGTTACACTAGGTACAATAAGACCAGATTAAGTAAAGTTAGGTAAGGGGGACTTAAAACTGGTAAGCTTGAGTTATGCTACTGCCTACTCATTTGTTGGAGGAGGATAATAAACACTAGACAATAATAGACATCCTCTACTTGTTTACAAAAAAAGTGTTTGAACTCGGAGTACTGACTAATGCACACGTTCATTACATCTGTTAGCTATGGATCAGTGTGTATTTACCTCCCTGGAAAACACAGGTACACTCGTTACTGCCACTTGCGAGTTATATATGAGGGTATATTTCACTCGTGTTCTAATTACAGTGATACACTCGTTCACTGCAGCACTGAACGTGTATTTACTCTTCACTACCGCTCATACACCCAATTCACGACCACTGGCGGGTTAGTAATGCATAATAGTCTATTTGTCCATTAGCAACAATAGGTACATGTTGAGTATCACTCGTCTTAAGAGAATAAGTTTTTACTCTCTCTACCAGTAATACACTCATTTACTATCACTGGGGTGTTTAGTTATGCATCACAGTGTATTTGTGCTTGAAAACACCAATATACTGATTGACATCTTCATCACCCGAAGCGAGTCAACTAAAAAATGTGTAGTTACTTTAAATCCTACTTTTACACTCATTGACACGTGTCTGCACAAGTCACACACACACACACACACACACACACACACACACACACACACACACACACACACACACACACACACACACACACACACACACACATACCAAACCTAACACATGGTAAAAGCAAAACACAGCACTCAGGCCGTCATCACCACCACCACCACCACCTGCTGCCAACACGACCAAACACTATCCTATATATTCCATGTCTATCCTGACTTGCCTATAAACTTTTCCAGCACCTGCATCCTCAGCTTCATTCCTTTCACAACTAGTTCCTCCCATCTGGACACCTGTTCAAGCCACCTGCCACCTCACCACCTGTCTACCCCAGCTGGCCTGACACAAGACACACTGCATTGCCAGCATTCCAAGTCCTGATTGGCTCCTTGGAGGTAAAGTGGCCACAATATCGAAGCGCTCTCGCTCATTGGCTGCTAAAAGATAAGGTGTGTTGAGCGAGGGACGGAAAGGCGCTGGGAGAGAGGGAAGCAGGAGAGAGGGTGGGTGAGAGAAACAGGAGGAAAGGCGGGTAGGAAGGAAACAGGAGGAAGGAAGAAGGAAAGGTGCTGAGTCAGAGGAAAACACGAGGAGGTGCGAAGGATACTGAGTGAAAGGGGAAAGGAGAGAAAGGTTAGGTAAGAGAGAAACAAGAAGAAAACAAGAGAACAGTGCCAGGGATATTGGATAAGAGGGAAACATGAGGAGGGATAAACAAGAGTGAAAATGAGAGAAGAGGGAGAGAAGAGAAGAGAGAAGGATGAGGAAGTGAAAAGAAATATGAAAGAAGGGGGATGAGGGGAGAAGAAATATAGAAAGGATGAATGAAAAAAAAAAGGAGGGAAAAAAAGGGATAGGACGATAGGTGGAGGAAGATATCGGAAGGAGAGAAAAATGCTGAGAGAGAGAGAGAGAGAGAGAGAGAGAGAGAGAGAGAGAGAGAGAGAGAGAGAGAGAGAGAGAGAGAGAGAGAGAGAGAGAGAGAGAGAGAGAGAGAGAGAGAGAGAGAGAGAGGAGAGAGAGAGAGAGGGAGTAGGAGACGAGAGAAGTCGAGTGAGGAAAAAAAAAAGGAAGGTTAGTGGGGGAAAACTTTGAGGAAAGAAACCTGACCTAATAAACTCGCTGGAAGATGAAATTAATAAAAAAATGAAGGAAAAATAATAATGAATAAGTAAAATAGAGTAAAGCGAGTGAGGAAATATTAAAAAGGTAACACTCAGCTTACAATCAAAATAAAGAAACAAGAAAGAGAGCGAACAAAGTTGGGGAATGTATTGAAAAAAAAAAAAAGGATAAGAACAGCAAGAGAACAAGAACGATAAAAATAACGAAGAAAGAAAAGTAAGAAAAAAAGCATGTACACATTAAGGATAAGATAGATACATAGATAGACACAGATAAATATATAGATAGATAGATAGATAGATAAACAGATAGATAGATAGATAGATAGATAAATAGGTAAACAGATAAATAGATAGATAGATAAATAGATAAACAGATAGATAGATTGACAGAACAAATAGGAAAAGAAGAGAACACAATCACAAAAACACACAAAAAAAAAAAAACACGAGAACCAAAGAGAAAAGCAAACACAGACGAAGGATAAATAAAGGCGATAAATAAAAGGAAAGGGAAAGAAGCCAGAGAGACCAATTAGACAGGATAGCCAATCACCATTAATGACGTCACAGAGCCATTAGGGAAATCTGTCAATTGCTCAATGGGCCCAATTAGAGAGGCCGCGCAGGTCATCAAGGAGAGAGGACTGACAAGCGACCTGTTATCCGGGAGGGCGTGTTCCTAGGTCACAGCGGTGGTGGTGGTGGTGGTGGTGGTGGAAAGAAGGAAGGTAGGTAGGGCGTATGTAAGATTCAGAGGACAGGTAACAGGTAAGGTAAGGTAACCGGCGCTTCTCTCTCTCTCTCTCTCTCTCTCTCTCTCTCTCTCGGCGGCACTCTCTGCTACTTTCAAAAGGTTCTTGAAGCTACGCAGGATTTATAATGATCTTATGGTCCTAGTGACAGATTAACAAGATGTGTATTTCATCAAATGGAGAAACTGCCTTGAAATCTCGGCTAATCATCACTGTGGCCTTGAAAAAAAGAGCAAAGCGTTTCTTAAATACGAGCCTCTCTCTCTCTCTCTCTCTCTCTCTCTCTCTCTCTCTCTCTCTCTCTCTCTCTCAGTGTTCGTTTGTCTCTCTTCTTTCTTAAATCCCTTCCAATCACCTTTCACTCTCCCCGGCCTTGTTCCATTACACCTTTTCCTATTTTCGTTTTTAATTTTCCTTCATTTTCGTATTTTCCTCTCCATTAATTCTTTCAGTTTTGCTCTTGTTTTCCTTCACTAATTTCGTCCTTAACAACGCTTTGTTGTTTTATTTGCTATTCCCTGCTCTCTCTCTCTCTCTCTCTCTCTCTCTCTCTCTCTCTCTCTCTCTCTCTCTCTCTGTCATGTCATGCCCTTCTTCCCTTTCCTGTCCTACTCTTATATTCCCTTACCCTCTATCTCTCTTTTTCCTCCTCTTCCACTTCCCCTTCAACTTTCCACCTCTCTTCTCCTTTCTACCCTCACGTCGTCTGTCCTTTTTATTTTTTATTTTTCCCCTCTTAGTTCCTCTCCCTCCATGTGCCTTTCTTCTGTTCTGACTTTTTTTCCGTCTCTCTCTCTCAGGTTTCTCTCCTCCGGCCCTCTCCTCATCTGTTTCTCCTCCTTATCACCCGCATATCGACGTTCCTCGTAGCGCTGCGTTCCCCTCCCATCTCATAATGTCAGACTGGCGATAAAATACCAGAGCGCCACGCAGATAACGAGGGATGAAGACAAACACAACGAGAACTTTACTAGTTACGCATTTACTACCTATCTCTTTTTATCTCTTCGTTTTCCCTTTATTTTTTTCGTCTTTTTTTCTGTTAGAGAGAGAGAGAGAGAGAGAGAGAGAGAGAGAGAGACGGAGTTTGTGTAGGGTGAAGTAAAGGAATGATGTGAAGGTAGGAAGAGTAAAGGAGCAGTAATAGTAGGATGTAGAGTGTTTGTGTTGTCATAGCGTGAAGTTCACGAGTGTTGAGAGAGAGAGAGAGAGAGAGAGAGAGAGAGAGAGAGAGAGAGAGAGAGAGAGAGAGAAAATGAGCAGTAGAGTTGATGCTATAATCTGTGCTCATCGCAGTTCTCGTTTTCTTTGATGTGCATATGAGGGGTCCACATTTCTATCTCACTACCATTGACAAAAACATGCTGCCATTGATACAATCTCCAATTTTCTTTAACAATACCAAAGTGACAAGTGCTTTTCCTCTGCATTTCCTTTCCACTTTCTTTATTTTTTCAATCTATTAATTCTTTCTTACTCTCACGCTTCTTTTCTCAACTCTTTTCGTTAAATTTATACCCTTTCTTCATTATTACCGGAGAGAGAGAGAGAGAGAGAGAGAGAGAGAGAGAGAGAATTCTACCATTTAACACATTTTCAATAATTAATCTCCATTCATAACAAATTCAACCATACTTATTTTACTGTTATTCCTTTTAAAACACGTGCCTGTACACAAAAAAAGGGGCATTTTCCTCTTCGTCCTCATTTGCAACATCCTCCTTTACATGACGGACTCTTTACAACCTCACTCCCTTCCTTAGCATAACCAGACCAGTGACACCACCACAACCACCACCACCACCTCCACTACTGAAACACCGAGGAAGCTGGGCGGTCTCTGTGCGCTGTCTCTTCCCCTTTATGCATCTCTGGAAACACTCAAAACTGTTCTAGTCCCTTACTTTTCCTTCTCTCTCCCTCGGCAGGACGCGCCCCAGCCAGACAGCCAGCAAGCCAGCAAACCAACAAGAAAACCAAAAGCCACCACCACAGTTACCATTGATTTTTTCCTTTTTGTGATGTTTTATTTATTTATTTTTTTTGTGATGTTTTCTTTCTGAGTTACGTCGAGGCGAGAGGCAGTGAAAAGAAGAAAAGTACCTGTAGTGAGAGTACTAAGCAAGAAGTGTGGCGGTAAAAAGAGGACACTGAGACCAAACAAGGAGGAGGAGGAGGAGGAGGAGGAGGAGGAGGAGGAGGAGGAAGGGTACGACTATAAGCAAGACTAAGAGAGGCGGAGTAGTAGTAATATTAAGAGGACGACAAGGAGGAGGATGAGGAGGAGGAGGAGGAGGAGGAGGAGGAGGAGGAGGAGGAGGAGAAAGAAGGTGGGGAGAGGAACGATGATGCGAGAGAGAAGTGAAAGAGAAAGCTGGAAAACTGAGAATTATAAGAAGAACGAATAAGAGAAGAAGGAGGAGGGGGAGGAGTAAGAGCAAAGGAGAAAAATAAGAGAGGAGGAGAGCAAGAGGAGAGACTCACTTAACACACAAAGCAAGAAGAAATGTTGCTAACAAGCACACACACACACACACACACACACACACACACACACACACACACACACACACACACACACACACACACACACATTCACAAATCCACACACACACACACACACACACACACACACACACACACACACACACACACTACACTACAACGCAACTCAAACACCCTTGAAGTACACCTACACTCACGCGGACTCCTTGCATAACCACAGACACAGTACTCTTACCACCCATGTCCTTCCCTCTCCCCACGCCACCAACAAGGCAACACTCCGTCACTCTGCCATGTTTGTCGCCCACCTATCCAAATGACGACAAAATATCGGAGGGTTGCGAGGCGTTTTACATGCAACACTGAAAAGCCTTCCCTTTGAAACGCGGCGAGAGAAGGAGAGAGAGAGAGAGAGAGAGAGAGAGAGAGAGAGAGAGAGAGAGAGAGAGAGAGAGAGAGAGAGAGAGGAAAGGAAAAGAAGGAAAGAGGAAAGAAGAGAGAAAAGGCAGAGAAGGAGGGGAGGAGAAAGAGGAGAGAATGTGGTATACAAACTGGGTCAAGTGAGGGAGGAGTAACGAGAGCAGGGGGAGGAGGAGGAGGAAGAGGAAGAAGAAGAAGAGGAGGAGGAAGAGGAGTGGAATTATAAAATAGAGAAAAAGGAAGCAACATGCAAGAATAATGAGAGAGAGAGAGAGAGAGAGAGAGAGAGAGAGAGAGAGAGAGAGAGAGAGAGAGAGAGAGAGAGAGAGAGAGAGAGAGAGAGAGATACGACAATACTGCTGATGATACTGAGAGAAGATATAACCAAGAAAGAAATAAACACAAAAATAAAAAACGGCATAAAGACTAAAACAACAGGAATCAAATACCAGTCATCGAAAAAATATGAAAAAGAAAAACATACGTAGACGAAACACAAAGGTAAGAAGTAAAGAAGAAAGTAGAACGAAAAGAAAAGAAAAAGCAAGAGGGTAACAAGACACGGAAGCAGAAGAGAAAGAAAGACAGATTGTGACAGTAGTAGATAAGGAAGAGGCCAACACATCATTGGCCCTCGGACGCTAATAGCAACAATGTTCTT
>NC_059272.1:7989549-8009549 GCF_017591435.1 Portunus trituberculatus | reverse complement strand
ACACACACACACAGGCAGATAAACATTACATACATTATCTACAACCTATATCACTACTTTCCGTTCCATATGGAAATATTAACAAGGTAACATTGACAGAGGTGGTGTTGGTAATGGGAAGGAGAAGAGCAGGAGCCGATCACTCGAGGCATTAGGTGAAAGTAAGAGTTGTAATCAGGAACACGTCAGGGCAAACACGAGTGACACTTCCTCTCTCTCACGTTCAAGGCAATGCAAATGAGTGGGTGCAACTTTGCCATTACAGGTGTTTTGTATGCTGGACTACCGACAGGTGTCTGAATCCTTTCCTCTCTCCTCCCTCTCTCCTGTCCCTCCCCTGATAAAAAAACATTCGCTTTTTCCTTCCTATCTCCCTCGTTCTTCTTCTGCATAGCTTTCGTTTTGTCAGTCGCATGTGGGAAATGTATAATACATCTTTGGTGAGTATTTGATTTTTCAACCTCAGGCTAAGTGTAGAGGAGGAGGAGGAGGAGGAGAAAAGGAGAAAAATGCGAAGAGGAAGAGAAAGAAAGAGAACAACTAAAAACACCAATAATAACAATAATAACATCACCACCGCCACCACCACGACCACCACCAGTAACACCAAGACCACCAGCAATTCGCCACAGGAGCAAATTAATCCCACGTCCTTCACTTACTTAAGCTAATATAAACTTTACGAGGTCCTGCACATTCCTCCTTCCGCCTTACGACCTATAAAACAACATTTTCATATTACTATTATTACTCTCCTTTACCCTACACGTTCTGACCTACCCCCTCCACTCTGTTCTGCTCTGCTCTGCCATAACCTCACACGCACATTCTCCCTCATTCCTACCCCTTTACTTTCTCACCAACTGTTGCAGGCACTCACAGCTACAGCACACACACACACACACACATACAGTATTATTGTTATTTCCACTAGTAGTATTTCCCCCGTGACTTCTCTAACGCATTCCGCTTTGTTCCCTTTTCCACCATAAAATGTTGCATATACAATAGTCCCTACTTTTGCTTCGTCAATATTTCCCACCGACTCTTAAGAGCACTCACACACATTCCCTGCCACCATCACTACTATCACCGCCCCGCCACCATCACCGCCCTCCTTTGCGTCGCCAACTCCATCGCTCATTTTCTTCATTATGTCTCGTTCCGTCCGCCGTCACCCTCCCTCACTGTCACTTCGCAACATGTAAGAGCAGCGACGTGGCCTCCTTCAGGGACACGTGATTACGCAGTTGTAGTTAGCCAAGTGTGGTTAACGCTCTCGCACGATGACCTTGACAGTGACTAACTCTCCTTCTGCGACTACAAAGTAATACAAACGAGAGAGAGAGAGAGAGAGAGAGAGAGAGAGAGAGAGAGAGAGAGAGAGAGAGAGAGAGAGAGAGAGAGAGAGAGAGAGAGAGAGAGAGAGAGAGAGAGAGAGAGAGAGAGAGAGAGAGAGAGAGAGAGAGAGAGAGAGAGAGAGAGAGAGAGAGAGAGAGAGAGAGAGAGAGAGAGAGAGAGAGAGAGAGAGAGAATTTGTGACATGTAGGAATTGTGACAGAGGTGATGACGCATGTGTCTTACTTTCCCAGTCAATAGTGATGATGTAAGAATGTCCTTGACGGCACGAAGAGAGGAAAGGAAGAGAGAGAGAGAGAGAGAGAGAGAGAGAGAGAGAGAGAGAGAGAGAGAGAGAGAGAGAGAGAGAGAGAGAGAGAGAGAGAGAGAGAGAGAGAGAGAGAGAGAGAGAGAGAGAGAGAGAGAGAGAGAGAGAGAGAGAGAGAGAGAGAGAGAGAGAATGTGTATGTCCACTGTAGCCCATACACTCACACCTGTCACCCAGGCACCTTCCCTGTACAGGTAGTGATTCCCGCCACTTGTTGTTGGGCCTCATCAGCGCGTGAGGCCGCCTTCCATATTTACAACAACTGCAGTATTGATCGCCTTGACTTAAGGTGAGAGGAACCGTGTGACAGGGACAGGAATAGGAGGGTGAGGCGGAAGAGTAGTAAGACGAGGAACAAGACCAAAATACAGGAAGTGAGAGTACTGAGAAGGGTAGAAAAAGTAAGTAAAAAAAACAGAAGGAGAGGTTATTGGTTAAGAAATAAGTAGTAGGAAAGCAGGAGGAAGAATAATGAAGTTGACGGAAAGATATAAGACAAGAAAGAAGACTGGAGAAGTTGTAAGACTTCGAGGAAACAGAAAACAGAAGAAGAAAAGAAAGAAAAAAAAAAAAGGTGAGTGACAAAGAACAGGAAAAGAAATTCGAGTGAAAGGATGGAGAAAATAGGATAGTATGCATTGTCGGAATAAAGGGAAGTGAAACAAAAGATACCAAATAAAATAATTAGAACCAAATGAAAATGTGTGAAAATAATGAAACTAAAGAATAAACACGACTTTTATTTTGCAATATGATTCACCTTTCCTTTAATGGTCAAGGCGAATATTGAGATATGAAAAGAAAATACAAGGAAACAAAAGAAAAGTATGATTATCCATTCGTAGCTCTCTCTCTCTCTCTCTCTCTCTCTGTATCACTTACCTCTATTGTATCACGTATTTTTGTACGAAGAATATGGATTCAGAAACTCTATATGGTCATATTCATATTTTTTCGTCATGGAATAAATCCCTACAAACACACACACACACACACACACACACACACACACACACACACACACACACACACACACACACACACACACACACACACACACACACACACACACACACACACACACAGATACGTACAGCCACCTGCCACTCCTAACTTCGTGGTAACAAGTAACGTAACTCATCCCTGCTTTAATGTGTCGGAAACATGTTGTGTCGCTTGCTTCGTGCCTCACCATATTGCGTGGTTCTCCTCTCTCTCTCTCTCTCTCTCTCTCTCTCTCTCTGTGTGTGTGTGTGTGTGTGTGTGTGTGTGTGTGTGTGCGTGTGCGTGTGTGTATGTGTGTGTGTGTGTACAAAGGGATATCATTACAGGAAAATAAATGTTGTACACTCATCTCTATTTCTTCGAACATATTCTATACAAAATGATATTGAGAGAGAGAGAGAGAGAGAGAGAGAGAGAGAGAGAGAGAGAGAGAGAGAGAGAGAGAGAGAGAGAGAGAGAGAGAGAGAGAGAGAGAGAGAGAGAGAGAGAGAGAGAGAGAGAGAGAGAGAGAGAGAGAGAGAGAGAGAGAGAGAGAGAGAGAGAGAGAGAGAGAGAGAGAGAGAGAGAGAGAGAGAGAGAGAGAGATGAATGCATTATCAAATTCGAAGTGTTTATATAAGCATTTTCTACTTTTCAATTTTCGTCTCCATCATTAACAAAGATGAAAAACAAATAAGAAGAATAAGAAAGGTGTTGTCTCATTTCTTCAACAGATATGACGGGATTGCATTGTTTGTCAATTCTCAGCACCTTTCTTTACACGACTGGGATAGATATACTGAGATAATGAATAAGGAAGTGTTGAAATTCTTTGATAATGAATAAGGAAGTGTTAAAATTCTTTGATAAGACTTACAAAGACATTGAAGCAGAGAAACAAACAAATAATTTAATACACTTATAATGATAATAATGATAATAGTGGCGTAGTGGATAAGGTGGATAAGGTGGTGAGCGTGGGATCGGGCAGACGTCCACGCGTAGGTTTGAATTCCACCACATATCATTTTGAAGCTATACCATTTGTCGAGTGGTTTAAAGTTACCTACATGTCACCATGATACCCAGGTATTAGGTGGTTACACCAAAGATGTGCTTGGGTGGTGATATGGGCCCTAATATCTGTACCACTATAAATATAATTGTCTGCGCCACTAATGGGCAGAAGTTAACAACGCTTCCCACATATACACTTCAAGTATGCCTACAAGCGCTATAGGCCATAAAATAAAAACTACTACTACTACTACTACTACTACTACTACTACTACTACTACTATTACTATTAATGATAAAAATAATAACAATAATAACAAAATCAACAAATAAACAGAGACAAAAAAGATACGCTCAAAGTAAAAAAAAAAAATCTAATTCTAAATGAAAAAAAATAAATAAAAGTTTCCACATTCTTAGCAACAATGTGTTAGAAACTTCTCTTCATACGTCTTTCTTCCTTCCTTCCTTCCTTCCTCCACACTAGCAGTGGCGCGAACTGATCGGAACAGGTGAAATAATTATATAATCATTTCTTTTAGCAATGAAAAGTTACTGACCCACTTATCATACACACAATAAAAACATGCAAAATACAAGACAGCAGAGATTTTCGTTTTTTTTTTTTTTTTTTTGCCGCGTTCATCATGTAGATTAGTAAAAGGGAATTGTGGGAAAGTGCTACGTAGACAAATGTTCGAGAAACGTTCATCTAGAAAAATATCGAGAAAAAAACTATTGCAATTGGGATCAGTGCACTAAATGTTTCGTTACACAATGGTACCTATTTTTTTTTTTGTCCTTATTCTCACTCCCGGCGTGTATTTAATTGTTTTAACACATGTTTTGATACAGTGGAGTATTATTATCATTTTTTTCATGTATCGTCGAGAGAGAGAGAGAGAGAGAGAGAGAGAGAGAGAGAGAGAGAGAGAGAGAGAGAGAGAGAGAGAGAGAGAGAGAGAGAGAGAGAGAGAGAGAGAGAGAGAGAGAGAGAGAGAGAGAGAGAGAGAGAGAGAGAGAGAGAGAGAGAGAGAGAGAGAGAGAGAGAGAGAGAGAGAGAGAGAGAGAGAGAGAGAGAGAGAGAGAGAGAGAGAGAGAGAGAGAGAGAGAGAGAGAGAGAATCAGAGAGATGCCAAGAACAGAGGGGAAAAAGAGAAGAGAGGAGAGAGAGAGGAAAAAGAAGGAGAGGGAGAGAGAGAGTGCATGGGAGAGGAATGGAAAGAAACTCAGTTAGAAAAGTTTACGGAAATGGAAAAAATAGAAGTATGAAAGAGAAAATGAAACTGGCGATGATCAAGGAGAATTATACAGAGAGAGAGAGAGAGAGAGAGAGAGAGAGAGAGAGAGAGAGAGAGAGAGAGAGAGAGAGAGAGAGAGAGAGAGAGAGAGAGAGAGAGAGAGAGAGAGAGAGAGAGAGAGAGAGAGAGAGCTACTCGACATAGACACGCCTCCACTGATGGAGATGATGTACTTCCGAGTAACGCTGGCAGACCGCTCAGCCCTCTTACTGTGTGCCCTGTATCGCCCCCCGCGACAAGGGCCTGACTCACTCCTGTACCTGACTGAGACTTTAGACAACCTGATGATGGCACACAGCTGCAGCCACGTGCTGATTGTGGGGGATCTCAATCACCACCTGGAAAGAGACGCCTACGAGAATCTCCTGAGGTGCAGGGTCTGACAGATCATGTCACCTTCCCACACATGAACGAGGAGGGACATTAGACCCTGTCATCTCAGACTACCAGGAGGACAAGCTTCAGTGTCATCAGCTGGGGCTCGTGGGCAGCTCTGATCATCACGCTGTACTGACACAGCTGGAAGTGGGCGTGGCTCGGGACGAGGCCACCACCCGCACCATCTGGCTGTGGAACAAAGCAGACTGGGCTTCCTGCGCCGCGACCTGACCCACACCCCATGGGCCACTCTGCTACAGGGAGGAGCAGAGAGTGAAGCACTTGCACTCACCTCTCACCTTCTCGCCCTCCAGAGACGCCACGTCCCACACAGGGAATACACCACCAGACCGACGGATCAGCCATGGTTTGGCTACCGTTGCCGTGTTGCTGCTGAGGCAAAGTATGCTGCCTGGCTCCGCTACAAGAGGAACCCGACTCGGCGCAACAAGGACTTGCATAGGGCTGCATGCAGGAGGATGGTGGTAACCAGCAAGTGGGCCTTAAAAAAGTGGGAGGAAAGCCTGCGCCGGAAACTGTGTGGCACTGGCGTAGGAAACAAAACTTGGTGGTCCCTTGTTAAGGACAAACAGGAACTGGCCACCAAGAATCCATCCCTCCCTCAGCAAGCAGGACGGTACTGTCGCCACCAGCAGTAAGGAGAGGGCACAGTTGCTGGCTTCCTTGTTTGCTGGAAAAATGAAGGTGGGGAATCCACAGCAGCCACCGCCTCAGCTGGTCCAGCAATGTGAGAAGACTGTCACCATGGTGGAGGTGACGCATCAGCAGGTGAAGCGATTATTGCGGGGCTGGACACACAGAAAGCTACCGGCCCTGATGACATCAGCCCGCACCTGCTGAAGCGATGCTCCCAGGAACTGGCTGCCCCTCTCACCCAAGTTCACAACTTGTGTACGGGAAAACGTCTGGCCTTCAGTGTGGAAGGAGGCTCGAGTAGTTCCTGCACACAAAAAGCTCCAGGACGGACCCAAAAAACTACAGACCCATATCCCTGTTGTCAGTGGTGGGTAAAGTGTTTGAGAGGGTCGTGGCAGAGGTGGTGTGTAGCCATCTCAAGGACAATGCCCTCCTCTCAGACCAACAGTTTGGGTTCAGACCTGGAAGGTCAACCTCCGACCTAATGATGCTTCTCACCAGGCAGTGGCAGGACGCCCTCGACGACGGCAAGGACACTATAGTGGTTGCTTTGGACATAGCTGGAGCTTTTGATAAAGTATGGCACAACGGATTACTGGAAAAGCTTCGTGCTAAAGGCATCCAGGGTGGCTTGCTACGACTCCTGGGAAATTACCTGCAGGACAGAAGCCTCAAGGTGGTTGTCAACGGGCAAACATCTGAGTCCCTGCCTGTGGAGGCATCAGTGCCACAGGGTTCAATTCTTGGCCCACTCCTGTGGAATATCTACGTGGATGATCTTCTCCAGCTACTGCCAGGAGTCAAGGCCTATGCTGATGACTGCACCCTCTCCTATACCTATCCACGCCAGGACAGTGGGCGGGCTGCTGAGGCCATCAATCAGCAGCTACGAGTGATAGAGGAGTGGGGTGCTCGCTGGCAAGTGACATTCGCGCCGGAGAAGACACAGGCAATGGTTGTCTCGGTCCCCAGCCGCCATGGCAGCAATGGCAGGAAAGTTGTCTTTGGCGTTGCTGCTCTCCCACTCCAAGATGACGTCAAGATACTTGGAGTGGAGGTGGATCGAGGGCTGAGGTTTGACAGCCATGTCAAATCCATTGCCAAGAAAGCCTCTCACAGGATCTCCGCTCTCAGAAGGATCGCCAGTTTCCTCGACAGGAAGGGGAGACTGCTGCTGTACAAGGCACAGGTGCGGCCCCACCTTGAGTACGCAGCTCTCTCCTGGATGTCCTGTGCCGCCACACACAGAAGGAGACTGGACAGCATCCAACGCCGCGCCATACGGCTAGTAGATGCTGCAATACCACCTCACCCAGAGCCTGAGCGTCCCCTTGATTCACTGGAACACCGCAGAGATGTGGCGGCAATCGTAGTGTTCCATAAGGCACAGGTGCAAAGAGTGCCACATCTGGCAGGGCTGCGTCATCCTCTGAGAGTCACCGCACGGAGCACGAGAACGGTGCTCAATGGTGGTGACGCCGTAGAGGTGCCGCGATCCCACGGGTGTCAGCATCAACGCACCTTCGCAGGACGCGTCTCCAGGATGTGGAACTTGTTCACGGCCGCGGTGCCTCACGTCCAGGAGATGAACACACACAGTGTCAAACTGATGGCACATAAGTGGAGACAGACACTGCCAACTCCTCTGACACTCTTTGTGACGTGACACTCAGTGTAGTGCAGTGCGTGAATAGTGCTAGTGAAGTGAAAAGAACAGTGCTCCATTTACATGCTGACCATCTTGTATATTTTCTATTTTTAAGTCTTGTAAATATTGTAGAGAAATAGATTGTAGTACCCTTAGAATAGGTAGCACACGACAGTGCGCCTTTGGGTACATGTTCTTCTGTATAAATTATGTTTAAATAAAAAAAAAAAAAAAAAAGAGAGAGAGAGAGAGAGAGAGAGAGAGAGAGAGAGAGAGAGAGAGAGAGAGAGAGAGAGAGAGAGAGAGAGAGAGAGAGAGAGAGAGAGAGAGAGAGAGAGAGAGAGAGAGAGAGAGAGAGAGAGAGAGAGAGAGAGAGAGAGAGAGAGAGAGAGAGACAGAACAGGTAGTAATTGGATTGAGAAAAGCAGGTAAAATAAGACACACACACACACACACACACACACACACATATTTTCTTCTCTCTCTCTCTCTCTCTCAGTACCAAGGCGGGTTCGACTCTATCTCACCACAGAATTAATTTATCGGTGCCATTATTTAGGAACCGGGTGTGTCCAATCTAGAGAGCGAGAGAGAGAGAGAGAGAGAGAGAGAGAGAGAGAGAGAGAGAGAGAGAGAGAGAGAGAGAGAGAGAGAGAGAGAGAGAGAGAGAGAGAGAGAGAGAGAGAGAGAGAGAGAGAGAGAGAGAGAGAGAGAGAGAGAGAGAGAGAGAGAGAGAGAGAGAGAGAGAGAGAGAGAGAGAGAGAGAGAGAGAGAGAGAGAGAGAGAGAGAGAGAGAGAGAGAGAGAGAGAGAGAGAGAGAGAGAGAGAGAGAGAGAGAGAGAGAGAGAGAGAGAGAGAGAGAGAGAGAGAGAGAGAGAGAGAGCTTGCTTTAAGACCACCCTTTCTCTTTGTAGTGGTAAGTCGTTAATTGGAACTCTCTCTCTCTCTCTCTCTCTCTCTCTCTCTCTCTCTCTCTCTCTCTCCCTCGCTCGCACTCTCCGGAAATAACTTTTTGTCTTCATCTTAAGCTCTCGAAAATGTGTCAGTTGCACGTGTTGTTGTTTTTTTAATTTTTTTTTCTCTCTCTTGATGTGAAGCTTAAGGAGAAGGAAAAAGAAGGATCAAGAGCGGAGGAGGAGGAGGAGGAGGAGGAGGAGGAGGAGGAGGAGGAGGAGGAGGAGGAGGAGGAGGAGGAGGAGGAGGAAGAGGTTGAATGTTAAGAAAAATAAGAGAACGAAGAGCGAAGATTATAGAAAAAAAAAGACATGGAGCGCACACAGACACACACACATCCACACAATGAGTAAAACATAGATAAATAAATAAAAAGAAAATAATACAAAAGTGGCACCTTTAGCTCTGTTTTCTGGAAGGATTAATTGTTGAAAAAAATAGAGAAAAAATACACATGGGAAGTTGCAGAGAAAACAAAGAAAAATAAAGAATAGAATTAATAAGAAGGGAATATGATAATGATTTAGGGTGAGCAGGAGGAAAGAAAAACGAAAGAAGGGTAAAGTATGAAACAAAGAAGAAAAAAAAGGATGGATGAAGAACAGAAACAATAATCAAGGACCTAAAAACACGCTTAAGTAAAGTAAAACAAAGGAAAGGCAAACTGATAAATAAATGAAGCATGACACGAAGTAGATTATAAAGAAAAAAAAAACATCATAAATAAAAGAAAAAGTAACATCAAAATATAAAAAAAATAAAATAGATAAGGAAGTAGATATCAGAATATAAAAAAAAAGAGGTGATATGAAAATAATAAAACGAAAGAACAGAAGAGAAATGAAACACAAAAGACCAAAAGAAAAATAAACACCATTAGAAAAAATACAATGAATACGAGACGAACAACACAAAACAAAAACGAAAAAAAATAATGAAAATAATTTGAACAAAGTCTACAAATTACGAAAAAAAGAATAGCAAACTCCACTTTACCATAAGACACAAAAATACCTGAACTTTATACCAATCAAAACTTGCGCCACTCAGGTGATACAACACGTGGATAAAAGTAATAGAAACAAGAAGCAGAAAACACCGCGAGTCTCTTAAAACGAAACTGTGACGTGTTGCTGAAACTAATTATAGTCAATGAGAATAGTTCCCGCTTAAGAGTTTCCCAGTCTGAGAGAGAGAGAGAGAGAGAGAGAGAGAGAGAGAGAGAGAGAGAGAGAGAGAGAGAGAGAGAGAGAGAGAGAGAGAGAGAGAGAGAGAGAGAGAGAGAGAGAGAGAGAGAGAGAGAGAGAGAGAGAGAGAGACAGACAGACAGACACAGACACACAGACAGACAGACACACAGACAGACCGAAACAGATAGAGACAGACAGGCAGACAGACAGACAGACACAGATAGACAGTCAGACAGCCAAAGCCAAAAAGACAATAGAACAAAGACAAAAAACAAAGACAGAAATTAGACGGGTGGCAAATGGGACAGAACTGGCAAACAGATAGACAAACAGTCCGAAGACATAAAAGAAAGAACAGCGAAAAAAAATAATAAATTGACAGACACACACAGTCAAATAAATGAATAAGAAAATGAAGAAAAAGGACAGGAACACAGAGGCAAACACGAAGACAGACAAGAATATAAATAGACAGAAAACTAAATTGCCGAAAAAAAAGACTAAACGAAACACAGACAATCAAACAACCAGACGAAGAGAAGGCGGAAGAGAGGAAGGAAGGAAGGAGGCGCGGAGTTCAGGGGAGGAAGGAAACGCCTGCAATAATCCATGATTGCAAGAATGAAAGGAGGGAAAAAGTATCAAGTGAAGGTATTGGAAAATAATTTAAATCATGGCCCTTGGGAGACATCGGAAAAAGTCTTTTCTTAAAAATTCCCAGCGTCTGTCCAACTTTTACCCACATATCTCCAACATCTCGTCTCCTCCTCCTCCTCCTCCTCCTCCTCCTCCCTGAGTACCAACCTTGCAGAACTGACTCCCTAATTTTATCTACAATATATTTCCTACTGACCTAACCTTTCTTCCTCCACTTCCCCTCCTCCTCCCGCTCCTCCTCTTCCTCCTCCTCTTCTTCTTCCTCTTCCTCCTCTACTGACTACTCAATATCTTCAATTCCTCTCTCATTCCTCTCACTTCTACTGATCTATTTCTCCCTTTTATACCTCCAAATATAGCCTCTCCTATTTCCTTTCTTTCTTATTCGTAAGATTTAGAGCGCTGTTTCCGGTCACTCATCTTTCTCCTTTCCTTCTATTTCTTCTGATATTCTTCCTTTTATTTTTATTTTTTTCCATCTCTGCTTTCCAATCTTAATTCTTGCCTTCCTTTCTTCCTCATTTGTTTCCTCTTATTCTTTTCCTTCTTCCTTATCTTTCTATCTTCCTTCCTTTCTTACTCTCTGGTGTTTATCCTTCATTCTTTTCTTCCCTTCTTGCCTACCTTTTCCTCCATTCTTTCTTCAATCTTCCTTTTTTTACTCTCTGGTTAGTGGTTATTACCCTCATTTCTTTTCCTCCCTCCTTACCTTACCTTCCTTCCAATTTTCCCTCTTTTCCTCCACATATTTACTTACCTACCAGGAGAAGGAGACCATATCGGGTTTATAACTGATGATAGCTGACGATAATTACCCAGAATGACTGTCTTTACTCTCCTAATTGCCGCTAATCGACTTATTACCCTTGTTACGCGCTTGTTACCTTACTACACGTGGGGCGATGAATCCTTCCTCACCTTGGGCGCTTCGTGGAAGTGAGTAAGAAGTAACCGAGTAACAGAAAATATGACTGACTCTCTTTCTAACCTTTTTCCCCCTTACGTCTAGTTTTGTTTACGGAAATAAGAGATACGGAAAGACAGAAGAAGACGAAGAAAAAGAAAAAAAGGCTATTCATACTAACATTGTCTCTTTGTTTGTGGAAATGAGAATAAAGAGTCACAGGAAGAGAATGGCTAGGAGAAAGAAAATGATAGTAGAAAAGAATAGCGGTCAAATCAACACGTACTGATAAAGGATTAATGAGCACATGAGGGGAGTGAGAAAGAAAATGTGATAGACAGGAAGAATATTTACTAATTTGTTTACGTACATGTATGTTTATTAGAAGTGAACAAAGGAAGGGAGCACAAGAGGAGGAGGAAGAGGAAAAGAAGGAGGAGGAGGAGGAGGAGGAGGAGGAGGAGGAAAAGGAGAAGGAGGAGGAGGAGGAGGAGGAGGAGGAGAAAGGAAGAAAGGAGAAAAGAAGAAAAGGATGAAGAAGACAAAGAGAAATAAAAGATGGTAAAAAATCAACGGGAAAAAATAATAAGAGAGAGAGAGAGAGAGAGAGAGAGAGAGAGAGAGAGAGAGAGAGAGAGAGAGAGAGAGAGAGAGAGAGAGAGAGAGAGAGAGAGAGAGAGAGAGAGAGAGAGAGAGAGAGAGAGAGCAAAGATATAAAAAAGACAAGTACACGAGGAACCTTCACATTCCTCAGGGGAGACCATTCCTTCTCTCCATCAAATTAGTTACGGGAGGAGGGAGTCATTCTAGACAGGTGGAGAGGCGGGCGGGAGAGAAGGAGGGAGGGAGGGAGGGGTTATGAGAGAGTGAGGGAAAGAGAAAGGGAGAGGGCAGGCGTGAGGGGAAAGCGAATGAGACGTGTATGAGTAGAAGATGATATATTGGCACCATGCTATCAGCGAGAGAGAGAGAGAGAGAGAGAGAGAGAGAGAGAGAGAGAGAGAGAGAGAGAGAGAGAGAGAGAGAGAGATCCAAGTAAAGTAAGAAAATTACTGGTGTATTTAACTCATCAAATTATGAGAAAAGAAGGGAGGGAAGGAGGGAGGAAGACATCTAGAAGAAAATTGACAAGAAGAAAAGTGGAAAGACGGAAAAGTCTGAGGAGGGAGGGAACATATGAAGGAATGGATAAGAAGAGTGAAGGAATGAGAGACGAAAAAGTTGGATAATCAAGGGCGGAGAGGAGGGAGAGGTGCGAGGAGGGAAAAGTGAGAGGAGGAGAAAAGTATGCTGACTTATTGAAGTTGGAAATAAAGGGTAAAATTTTTGGTTTTTACGAGAGAGAGAGAGAGAGAGAGAGAGAGAGAGAGAGAGAGAGAGAGAGAGAGAGAGAGAGAGAGAGAGAGAGAGAGAGAGAGAGAGAGAGAGAGAGAGAGAGAGAGAGAGAGAGAGAGAGAGAGAGAGAGAGAGAGAGAGAGAGAGAGAGAGAGAGAGAGAGAGAGAGAGAGAGAGAGAGAGAGAGAGAGAGAGAGAGAGAGAGAGAGAGAGAGAGAGAGAGAGAGAGAGAGAGAGAGAGAGAGACTGTATTCCCCAACATCAGAAACATTAATGAAATAGCAGAATATTTATATCATTTGTGAATCAGTCACTCAATCCATCAATAGTAAATACTCTGTTTCCGGCATCTATCCACTTATTACATCCTTTGATTTCTCCCCCTTTCTATCTCGCTATTTATTTCCTTCTCCCTCCTCTCATTATCTCTCTCCCTGGCCTCAAATTACCCCTTCTCATTTGTCTTCTCATTACCTCTCCCTCTTTTTACATTTATCTCAATTGATTTACCTCGCGCTCCCTGCTTGGTGCAAGGGAGCAAATCTGTGCAGATGACACTAAGAAGATGAGGGAGGCGCTCATCCCAGAGAGAGAGAGAGAGAGAGAGAGAGAGAGAGAGAGAGAGAGAGAGAGAGAGAGAGAGAGAGAGAGAGAGAGAGAGAGAGAGAGAGAGAGAGAGAGAGAGAGAGAGAGAGAGAGAGAGAGAGAGAGAGAGAGAGAGAGAGAGAGAGAGAGAGAGAGAGAGAGAGAGAGAGAGAGAGAGAGAGAGAGAGAGAGAGAGAGAGAGAGAGAGAGAGAGAGAGAGAGAGAGAGAGAGAGAGAGAGAGAGAGAGAGAGAGAGAGAGAGAGAGAGAGAGAGAGAGAGAGAGAGAGAGAGAGAGAGAGAGAGAGAGAGAGAGAGAGAGAGAAAGGCCTGGTCCAAGCTGCGGGTAACGCGTATGGAAGACTCACCTGTAGGGGATATGGAGGCGATGGGGAAGAAGCTTGGCGGGGGCTGCGTGGTGGTGGTGGACAAGGTGCGGACGAGGGGCACTGGCGTGGTGGAGGTGGTGGTGTGGTAGTGGGGCGGCGGGGGCGGGGCAGAGTCACAACACTCACGATCAGGGAATTCCGAGGCCATCACACCCACCCGCCCGCCCAGGCCTGCCAGGGCGAGGAGCACCACCCACACGAGGAAGGGAGGGACGCCCATTTTGAGCAGAACTGGGGAGTGAGCACAGCGGGCGGAGGGTGAGGGCGTGGGGGAAGTCCTTATCTGATGCGTAGACATGGATGGCGGTGGAGACCAGCTCCCTCGCCCACTGGAGTAAGGGAAGCCGCTAGCTTCGGGAGGGGCGAGCCACCGCCGGGCAGCCGCCGCCTCGCCGTTCACTGAGGCGCCGCTGCTTACACGCCCTGCCGCCGCTGAGCTGTCGGACACTCCCATGCAGTCATCTCCCTCACTATCTTTACTCAGCGCATTTTCATTGCTTTCACAAGGATGCCACACTGCTGAGGGCGAGGCGCTATGGCGAGGCATGGCGTGGTGGTGCCGGCTGCCGCCCATTCTGTCAACGCCCAAGACTGAGTGTCTGTCGCGGCGCCGGCCTGTCTCACGCCACACGCTCCAGCAGGAGAGAACAGCCCAGCGAGTTAAGGCGAAATATATGTGATTCTGCGGTGAGTGGTGCAAAGGGCGTGGGCATCCGGGGGGCGGCCGACCTGCACCACCGCCAACTTCCTCGTCTTCCTCCTCCCCTTTCTCACGCCACCAAGGAATGAGAGTATGAGGTGTCATTGGTGCGTCCAGAGATGAGAGAGCGATGCAAGGGTCCAGGTGAGGGATAACTACAGCCTACTCAGCCGCCATGAGGTGCGGTGTAGGGCGCGGGGCTGAGCACAAGCATGAATCGTGTCACATGGTCGCCGGAAGTCGCAGGAGTAGTCCCACTCACTCTGGCTGCGTGGTGAGCTTGGCTGGTGTTGGGTCAGGTGGGGCGGTCATGATGCATACCCAACCTATGTCTTTAGCGCGGCTTTATTGCTCTGTCAGTCCAGAAAGCAACATATTATTATTATTTTGTTTCACATTCTCAGCTGGAGTCTCATTCCGTCATAATGGAGCACCAAATGACGAGTAAAAACTAGATGTCCATCACGAACATTTCAGATATCACCCGCTACGTCACGTGTGTGTGTGTGTGTGTGTGTGTGTGTGTGTGTGTGTGTGTGTGTGTGTGTGTGTGTGTGTGTGTGTGTGTGTGTGTGTGTGTGTGTGTGTGTGTGTGTGTGTGTGTGTGTGTGTGTGTGTGTGTGTGTGTGTGTGTGTGTGTGTGTGTGTAAGTGAGGAACCCACACACACACACACACACACACACACACAAAGGATGACAATAAAATGTGGATGTGTGGATGTAAAGTGCAAAGACACACGCACATGTCAACCACTGCACACGCACACACAAACCCTTTCGTACACACACACACACCGACTCATGTGAACTGAAGTCAGGCGAGGCGAGACAAGGCGAGGTCAGGCAGGTAAAAATTATAGCGGTGAAGGCAGGAAGTTCCCTTAATGGACTGATGTGTTAAGACCCTTCCCTGCTTCTCCTCCCTTCCCCTTCCCTCTCCCTCTTCCCCGGCCCGCTTATCACCCTTCCCCCATAACCTTGTAAAGGCGCGAACTTCGACCACACTAACGCGGTAATTCTCCGTCCTAAAGAGAGTGATCAGCTGACGCCCTCACGCAGCCATCAGTCTTGTCCTGGTCTTCGTCCTTGCCGCCTTGCACTTTACTGGAATATATGTCGAACTAAGAGGGAATGCCGGGAAAGAAAGACCACTAACTTACTTCCAATAAACCGAGTGGAACTAATAATAATTGGATACTCTGCGTCCTTTAAAACACTGCGGGAAATTGAACTTATAAACTCCTCGACATTCCTTAAAGAGATATACGAAGAAAGAGTTCGAGGTTACATGAAAGAGTTCGTGGTATCTAGTAATATCAATCAGGTACGTATAAAGAAAAGTTAAATCCGAAAGAAAAATATATGTAAAATTAAACCAATGAATAGATGGATAGATAGGTAATATAGACAGAAAACAAACGCAAAGTTGGGTAAGTAAAATGAGAAGTAAAAAAGAAAACATATATATAAACTAAAAAAAAATATATCTGAGAAGAAGCACAACGAAAAAGACCACAAACACACAGACATACGAGGCACTGTAAAGTAAAAAATACATAGACCAAGAATATCACAACAGAAATAGAAGGAAAAAAAATATTGTGATTTAGAAATACTCTCTCAAAAACCACAGACACAAACGGTACACGAAATAACGTAATGTATGCCAGTAAAACACTTGCTTGTCCATACACCTCCTGGGCCTCGGTCAAACAAACACACACACACAGCACTGCCCAAAAGAAAACGAACGTAAGTCAAAGAAAAAGGGAAAGCCTGCCTCCTGAATACCAAAGAGGGGAGGAAGGAGATCTCTCGCCCCTCTCCCTCTCCTCCCCTTTTTCTTTCTCTCCCCAACACGTGCACCCCAACATCCCTCTACCTCTCCTCAGCCCCCAACGAGCAGGGAGGGAGGTCACCCAATCTCCATATTCAAATCGTATGCCATATTGAAAGTCTTTTACCTATTCAAAGTTCCTATATTTCTTTTTTGTCTCCTACGTTCCCTTTCTTTTGAGCACGGAAGAAAAATCACGAGAATAGGGGATGGGATAATGGGTAAATTGACCAGGAAATCCAAGTATAGTACAGTTTCCCTAAAGTTAAACCCATTTTCGGGGAAAGGAAGTCACAGAAAATGGGAGGCACGTGAGAGAACAGGATGAAAATGCACCGCTTCCACATTGTCCTTGGTTAAGTTCACCGGCCAGGATTGAAATTCGGGGAAATGTTTGTTTAATCCAACTGTGGCTTACAAGAAAAAAAGAGAAGGGAGATAGGGAGATAGGGAGATAGGGAGGAGGGAGAAGGGAGAGTTGCAGTGATGGAGTATGGAGTAAATGATGATGAGGAAAGACAAGAGTTGTGGAAACAAATAGACGGGATAAAAAAAGTAAATAGGGGATGAAAAGGGCTAATAAGGAAAATAATGATATCCTATAGTGGAGAAAAGAGAGGAAGTGAGAGAGAGAGAGAAAAATATATAGAGAGGTAAAGGAAACATAACAATGAGTAAGGATGAGACCTAGACCAGAGGAAAGAAGCAGAAGATGACGTTGATCACCTTAGGGACGGCAAGAGAGATGGGGTTGACAGGCTCAGTGGAAGAGAAGAGAGGGTGAGAGTGAAAGGCGAGGCAGGAAGAGGCTAAGAGTGTGATACAGAGGGAATGTTAGAGGAGAGCTAAGGAGATAGAGGAAAAGAAAACTGTGTAGGAGTGTGATGGAGACCTGAAAGGGCGTTGTGGGTGGAGTATAGTGCTAGTATGCTGAGTGTTCAAGTGGAGGATGGTGGGCAAGAGTGTGGTGGTAGTGGCTGTGGGTGTATGTGGTAAGTGGACAGGAGTGGTTTCTTGTGGTGTGGCCTGTGAGCACGTTCAAGTGGTGGACGGTGGGTGGGAATAAGTAGTGGGTTGGCTTGTGGGTGAGTACGGCGGCACGATGGGAGGTTTTTTTTTCTGGAATTGAAAATTATTCACAGAGAAAATTAAAAGTGAAATTCTATGTGGCTTGGGTCTCTCCGTGCCACATTATATGCCAACCAAGGTGATTCTCCAAATTTTTGCCATTAATGGAGTTTAAAAAACATTCAAATGAATTTAATTGGCTCATCTGAACAAAAACATCCCTTTGTTTAAAAACTTAGAAGTCCTTCCTTTTGGAACTGTAAAAGAAAAAAAGCTTCACGATATTATCTTCCCTTTAGCCTCTTGTTTCCAGTTTGTACTTAAGGGATTTTCGGAAACGAGTTTAAATTGATTATGCAAATATCTCATGGAAAAAAAGGTCTTTAGCCCATGATTACCCAAAAGAAATTATTACTATTATATATATTGCCATGAAAAAGACGAATATTGAATAAAACACACATGAGAAAATTCCAGCAAGGACCAATGTGACTGGAACTAAAAATATAGACGTGAACTTTGGCTGGCCTTTGTATGACAACACTCAATGATCGAGTCAAGCCCTCAGCAAATTTTGACGTTTGGGAGGAAGGGTACGCGTGGATGCCCGTTCCTCACACACTCATCCTTTCTCACACCCTCACTCTTCTCCCCTCTCTTTCTCACCCTCCCTCACTCCCAGGACAGTAGATGTAGATTAATGAGATAAAACCTGACCAGACAAATTTGTTTTCTCGAAGTTTGCTAACGAGATAAAGCTTTGGAAGAGAGAGAGAGAGAGAGAGAGAGAGAGAGAGAGAGAGAGAGAGAGAGAGAGAGAGAGAGAGAGAGAGAGAGAGAGAGAGAGAGAGAGAGAGAGAGAGAGAGAGAGAGAGAGAGAGAGAGAGAGAGAGAGAGAGAGAGAGAGAGAGAGAGAGAGAGAGAGAGAGAGAGAGAGAGAGAGAGAGAGAGAGAGAGAGAGAGAGAGAGAGAGAAAACCAACGATTCTCAAAGGCAATCTTGGAGCAACAATTAGGATGTCTGAAGGATGCGTAGTGATGGTGTGCGGGCCTCACAATGCAGAGTGGCGCGGGAGGCAGTTCACGACGCCTACACAATGACGGCGTTATTACCACCAGCAACTCCGAACATCCAAACTAATCAAACAAATGGATGTCGGGTTTCACTCCGCCGAGCTTTGCATGCGTAACGGGCGAGCCAAAGTGGTACGAAAAGTTCAGATGTGTTCCAATATTTACTCTCCAAAATAAAATAGTGAAAAGGAAAAAAGTAGGAAAAGAATTATATTATATGAGAACAAGCAATTACTCAGCCAGTGTATTTATATTGGTTATTAATTACAGGCTGATTGTTTATTGGGGAAGAAGAGTCAATCAAATCGTGGAAAAAATATATTGAGGGTTTTTCTGTCACCGAAGGGAAAAAAGAAAAGAGACACAAGCAATTTTGGCACCGCTGGAAAGGAATAAAAGAATGTGTATGTGTGTGTGTGTGTGTGTGTGTGTGTGTGTGTGTGTGTGTGTGTGTGTGTGTGTGTGTGTGTGTGTGTGTGTGTGTGTGTGTGTGTGTGTGTGTGTGTGTGTGTGTGTGTGTGTGTGTGTGTGTGTGTCTGTGTGTGTGCGCTTGCGTATTCCAGATCTCAGTTTATGCAAGGGTTTGTATGTATGCATGTCATGTATTTATTCCTTGGTCATCGAAGGGCAGCAGGAGGAAGGGATGTATGTGTGGCGGCAGCGGCATAGACCTGCATTCCTATATCCCCTGCCGCTCTCTCTCTCTCTCTCTCTCTCTCTCTCTCTCTCTCTCATCACAGTTTTTTTGCTAGTCCTGCTGATGAGGCTCCAAAATTAAGCAATATATCAATACCTCATCATAATTAAGGTGGTGCGTCACAGTTACCAAGTGCAGAGTGAGGGCACGTCTTTACTTCAAGGGAGACTCGAGCGACCATTACTAAGCCATCATCACCAGCACCAGCCAAGGAAAAGACTTCAACAACATCACGTCCATATAATAGAATACGTGGCCAAACAGTTCAAGATTTACAATTTGTGACACACCTGAGCTGCACGTGTGTGAAACATGTTATTCCCTCCTCTATTCTTCACATTTTTCCAGGTTTTCTTATGACCTTTCTTCTTATTATGCAGGAGTGAGATGTGTGGGACGAGTGACATTTTTTAAACGTTGATTTATGCATGATTTTTACTTTCAATTAAACACAATTGAGATTTTTTCGAGTCCTTAGGGTGTTTTCTTTCCATATCCCTATAATACTGAACAACTATAAAAAATACAACTATGAATGAATAATGCAATTACACCAATACCTCTGCGACATCCACCACGACCAACTCTACCACTGCACTTCCACCACCTGGAAAACACCGCTGCATCCCCCCATGCCCACCAGGACAAACACACCTAACACTATGGAGGAACGAAATTTCAAAACACACATTGTTAAACCCGAGGCTCGCAGATTTATGCCCGTTTCTAGTCGGGGGCAGGAAGGAGCACAGGACCAAATTGTGTTTATTCACTGCACTAAAGTACGACTGCAATTCTCTTATTGATTTATATGAGTTCGTTATATTTTCTGTGCTTGGAATGGAAGAGGCTGGAAGCGAGGGAGTAGGAAGACTGGTTGCTTTTGCCTGCACTGTGAAGGTGACGTAAGGTAAGGTTAGGTGCGTCCCTGTCCTCCCTAATCTTAGTGTCCAAAGCGATC
>NC_059272.1:7977049-7979549 GCF_017591435.1 Portunus trituberculatus | reverse complement strand
CTCAGCCTTAGGAGAGTGAAGTAAACAGGCAGGGAAGGAATAAGGTCATCCCAAGCGCACCAAGAGCGAACTATACGTACAGGGAAGGCAAATAGGGAAGTGAAGCGAACTTAACTGAAGCAAAGGAGAGTTGATGAGGAGAAACAGCAAGGAGAGGAGAGAGAGAGAGAGAGAGAGAGAGAGAGAGAGAGAGAGAGAGAGAGAGAGAGAGAGAGAGAGAGAGAGAGAGAGAGAGAGAGAGAGAGAGAGAGAGAGAGAGAGAGAGAGAGAGAGAGAGAGAGAGAGAGAGAGAGAGAGAGAGAGAGAGAGAGAGAGAGAGAGAGAGAGAGAGAGAGAGAGAGAGAGAGAGAGAGAGAGAGAGAGAGAGAGAGAGAGAGAGAGAGAGAGAGAGAGAGAGAGAGAGAGAGAGAGATGGATGGTTAGATTAGGTTAAGAACAGAAGGATGAAGGTTTGGAAGAGTTAACTGGAGAGGTGAAAGAGAGAAGGGACGGATACAAGGTGAAAGGGAGGAAGGGAAAGACGAATCGAAGAGACTATGTTACTTAAGGAAGTAATACACGGAAAGAGTAGGAGGGAAACGAAAACAGGAAGACGAGAACACTCAAGAGAAATAGCTTAGATAAAAAGAAAAAAAAATACAAAGGGAAGAGGAAAAAACAAAACAAAACGAGATAATTAAATGACTAATATAAAAAAATAAAGGGAAATGAAGATGGACACAAATGAAATGAGTCAAAGGGAAAAAAGGAAAGATAATGGAGAGAAACGTAGCAAGGAATTAAGAAAAGAGAAGGACTAAGGAGGGAAATAAAGGTGGAAAGAGGAAGAGATAAAAGAAGGAAAGTGTCAAAAGTAAGAAAAAAGACAAACTAGAGAGAGAGAGAGAGAGAGAGAGAGAGAGAGAGAGAGAGAGAGAGAGAGAGAGAGAGAGAGAGAGAGAGAGAGAGAGAGAGAGAGAGAGAGAGAGAGAGAGAGAGAGAGAGAGAGAGAGAGAGAGAGAGAGAGAGAGAGAGAGAGAGAGAGAGAGAGAGAGAGAGAGAGAGAGAGAGAGAGAGAGAGAGAGAGAGAGAGAGAGAGAGAGAGAGAGAGAGAGAGAGAGAGAGAGAGAGAGAGAGAGAGAGAGAGAGAAACTAGGTCACAGGTACCGTGTTGAGGGGTAAAAATATAACAAAACCTTGAAGAGGGGAGGAAAAGGAGGGGGAGGAAAAAAAAGGGAAGAAGAAAAGTGTTAGAGGGTAGGGATAGAAAAAAATGTGATGTAATAAAGGCACATGGCAAAAAGTGACGGAGGAAAAAGTCGAGGCTTGTATGTGATAAGGATGGTCAGGCTGATAAAAAAAAAAGAAGGAAAAAGAAATAAAAAAAGTTAAGAAGAAGGCGTTTTTTTGATAATGTGCTAAACTGCATTACGATGAAAGGAAAATAAAGAAGAAATAAAAACATGTGGAGGAATAAGCGAAGGTATGGTAGGGAGGAAAACAAGAGAAGTTTGTGGGGAAAGAAAAATATGGAGCAAAGAAAGTAGACAAGAGCAGACGTGAGCTAAACTTAAGAACAAAGAGAAGAAAAAGGGAGTAATGAAAATGGATAACAATATATGAAATAAATAAATACACAAACTGTTGACCAAAGAAGGGAATGTGATAAAGAAATGAGGAGAAGGAGCAAGAGACGAAAGAGAACGAGATAGAAGATAAAAAGGAAGTGAATGAAAAACTGCAATTCTCATATCAGGAAGAGGAAGGAAGAGGAAGAAAAAGGAAGATGATGAAGAGAGGAGGAGAAGGACGATAGAGAACCCAAACAAGCTAGCCTGTAGTGGACGGTAATTGGTGCAAACACTCTCGACGACAACCAATCAGAGGCCGTGATCAAGCCCACGGCGGTGACGTCACGCGGGGAGACAAACAATTTGTCGTCGAAAACAATACCATCAGGGAGTGAGTGCGTGGCGTTCTTCCGCGTGTTCTTCCTGGAAAGCGAGTGAGATGCAGTGACCGGATGAAACTAGCGATAGGTAATTAAATATGGCTGTAAGAGTATTCATTCTATACCCAGGTTTTTCTTTATATATGCCTGTGTGCTTCTGTGGATTCTTTCCGGAAAGTGAGTGAGCTATAGATACTGGCAGAGACTAATTGAATTTACTCGTATCTGTACCCAAACTGTATCTACACTTTTTCTTTCTTTTGTATAAAGCATCATATAAAAATATAAAAAAATATACAAGAATACATGAAGCTGGAAGAAATCAGACCTTCATGTGGAAGTCTCCGTAGGAAAAAGAACAAACATAATTCATACGTATTTTTAACTTGTCCATAAATATGTCCAGCTTCCTGAAGGTAAGTGAGAGAGTCTGCCCAGGGATCGAATCTCTGCAAGAACTCTCACGGAGGCGCAAATTCAGCACTTAACCAGTTAGTCTATAAATGATCGCCGAGGGCACAGCTCATTTGCGTCGACCTTCACCGCCTCACCGCTACAAATTATCAACAT
>NC_059272.1:7959549-7974549 GCF_017591435.1 Portunus trituberculatus | reverse complement strand
GGAGGATATGGGTGGGAGAAGGTGGATAAGGAACATGGATGGCTAAGGAAGAGTAGAAGGGAAGATACCATTCTGACTCTAGCCTCAGTAACCTTTATAGTTTTTTTTATATAAGAGGGGCACTGGCCAAGGGCAACACACTGTACACAAAAAAATATATATATCCACAGAGGCGCCAGTCCCTATAGAAGAAGAATGCTAAGAATATAAATATCAAAGTTACGTCAGAATATCATGTAACGTTAAATAACTTTTATCAATAACGTCATTCAACTCATACGAATTACTCTCACAGTACCTCCTCGCTTCATTACTTTCTATTTTTCATCTTTTCTACTGTGTCTATTGTAGTATTTACTGACTTTTCTCTTTAATACGTCACGTTTTTTTTCTATTTCATCTCTAACACATTTTTTTTCTTCATTTCATTTCCTCATGTTTTTTTCCTTCACGTCCCTTATTCTTTTTCGCGAATATTCTTATATCCTAGGTCTTATTTTTTCATGTTCTAATTTTATGGGTTTCCTTTCACATTTTACACGGAGAATTCCAGAGAATATAAATCCCAAGACTGTCGCAAGTCATATGAGAAGGAGGAAGGAAGGGAGGGAGGGAGAGGGAAGAGGAAAGAAGGGTAGAATAGAGGGAAAGGAAATGGAGGTAAGTAAAGAAGGAAAGTAGAAAGATAGGCAAGTATGTAGGTGATGCTTAGATGAGAAGTATGGAAGGAATTAAGAAGAGAGGTAGTAAAAAAAATAAACGGAGGAAAAATGAACGAATGAACAAAATTGCAAAAGAAGTAAAAGAAGGAAGAGACAAACAGAATAAAGAAGACGGGAAGGTAACATGAGAGGAGGAGAAACGGAAGGAAAGAGGAAGACATGAATAATGAAGAGACGAATGAAGAAGGATGGGAAAGGAAAAATGCGCAAAGGTTTTAAAAGAGAAACAGGAAGACGGAGGGACATGAAAAATAAAAGAAGGGATGAGACGAAGATAAGACAAGACACGAAAGAGATCAAGGAAGAAGAAACGAAATAGGAAAATTCGGAAAACACACTAAATCTTTGAAACAGAAGAGGAGGAGGAAGAGGAGAAAGAGGAAAAAAAAGAGGAAGAAGAGACATTGCAATTGAAAAACAAGGGGAAAACTAACACAAGCAAAAAACGAGAAGGGAAAGTATTGAGAAAGGTGTGGCAAGGGAAACCAGAAATAGAGAGAAAGGAGGCAAGGCAAGACTGATAGATGGAGGGAGGAGGTAAGGAAGCTGGAGGGGGGAGAAGAGGAGTAGGAAGAGAAGGAAGAGGAGGAACATTATGCTGACCTCTGCCTCAACACAAAACAAAGCACGCACGACCCAGGAATTCTTCACTCTCACTCCTCTCATTCATCACGACCCACGGACCTTCTTCCTTCTGCTCCTGCATTCTGCCTCTCATTTTTCCTCTCTCTCTCTCTCTCTCTCTCTCTCTCTCTCTCTCTCTCTCTCTCTCTCTCTCTCTCTCTCTCTCTCTCTCTCTCTCTCTCTCTCTCTCTCTCTCTCTCTCTCTCTCTCTCTCTCTAAGCAGCGCTACCCTCGCTCCTAACCTAACCCTTCACTCTCTCTCTCTCTCTCTCTCTCTCTCTCTCTCTCTCTCTCTCTCTCTCTCTCTCTCTCTCTCTCTCTCTCTCTCTCTCTCTCTCTCTCTCTCTCTCTCTCTCTCTCTCTCTCTCTCTCTCTCTCTCTCTCTCTCTCTCTCTCGTCGCGTGTCACAAGTCAGCCTGCCTCGTCAGATTAGGATCAAGGACGACGAGGTGCAAGGAAAGTGAGGATATTTTTTTTCCGAGGATGATTACAAGGTGTTCAGGAGGCGCGGCACGGCAAGTAGAGCCCGATGACCTGCAGGTAAGCCCGACTTCGTGTGGACAAGTAACTGGAATAATCAGGTGGTCAGGTGAACGTAGGGACTCGAGGAATGCAAGGTCAAGCAGGTAAATGCAAGGCAAGAAGGTGGTGTGGTTGTGACGATGTAATGTTGAAGGAGGAGGAGGAGGAGAATGAAAAGAGGAGGAGGAGGAAGAGGAGAAAGAATAGAAGCAAAAGGAGAAGAAGGAAGAGAAGAAGAAGAAGAAGAAGAAGAAGAAGAAGAAGAAGAAGAAGAAGAAGAAGAAGAAGAAGAAGAAGAAGAAGAAGAAGAAGAAGAAGAAGAAGAAGAAGAAGAAGAAGAAGAAGAAGAAGAAGAAGAAGAAGAAGAAGAAGAAGAAGAAGAAGAAGAAGAAGAAGAAGAAGAAGAAGAAGAAGAAGAAGAAGAAGAAGAAGAAGAAGAAGAAGAAGAAGAAGAAGAAGAAGAAGAAGAAGAAGAAGAAGAAGAAGAAGAAGAAGAAGAAGAAGAAGAAGAAGAAGAAGAAGAAGAAGAAGAAGAAGAAGAAGAAGAAGAAGAAGAAGAAGAAGAAGAAGAAGAAGAAGAAGAAGAAGAAGAAGAAGAAGAAGAAGAAGAAGAAGAAGAAGAAGAAGAAGAAGAAGAAGAAGAAGAAGAAGAAGAAGAAGAAGAAGAGAGAGAGAGAGAGAGAGAGAGAGAGAGAGAGAGAGAGAGAGAGAGAGAGAGAGAGAGAGAGAGAGAGAGAGAGAGAGAGAGAGGCTGCGCAGAATAGCAATGGCAGGAATGCGCATATAGGTGAAGTGCATCAAGAAGATACGTCACGATGAGGAATGAGACTCAGACATGCAGGAGATCCCGGGTGCAAGGGAGAGGGATTGTGGGTAATGAGGGTGAATGAGAGGCGAACAGGTGTGTGTGACGGAGAGTAATGACGGGGCGGCGAGTGAGCGAGTGACGACCTGCGATACACAAATGATACGACCGCGGGACAAAGTAATCACAATGCACATGTTTTTTTTTTTTTTTTTTGTCCGCTTGTCTCTTTCTTTCTTTTTTCTCTTCATTCCGTTTTCCTTCCATTCATGGTCTTTATGTTTCAATTTTCTTTCCGTTTTTCAATCCTCATTTTTCTTCTGTTTATATATACTTACTTCTTTTTCTATGTTTTCCTCCTCATTTCTCTATTCTTGTATTTTTCCCCGTTTTTCTTCCACGTTTCTCTATTTTTGTTCTCTCGTCCCCTTTTTCCCCGTTTCCTTTTATTCCATATTTTTCTCCCGCACGTCTTCTTTTCCCTCCTCTTTTTCCTGTTGTTGTCCCCTCGTCTCGCATTTTTTTTCCTATTTTCCTTTCTCATTTCCCTGCTTCATCCTCGCCGGCGTTCCTGCTCCCGCTCCACCTGCCACCCCTGCATGAGTAACAGCGTGCATGACCCCGAGTGGAAATGACCATGATACGCGTGCCTGCCGGTGCTGTCGCTGCTGCTGCCTCCGCGCTCGCCCATTTATCAACTCATGCCATGATAGAGTCAACACCAAGAAAATTTATTCCAGTAGTCCTCTAAAAAAAGTAGGGGTGAAATAAAACTGGTACAATTCACTGACGCCAAATGCATAGCAGAGTAAAATATTCAAATTATTCACAGTGCATTTCATTCCATTTAAAAAAATTTAGGTTTATAGGAGAGTATATTAAAAAAAAAAAAGTATGGTTGGTCTATATATCGATGCCGTGAGAGCGAAATCAAGTCACGTAAAGTCATGTCACGTCACGCCACGCTAATGCTAGTCCGTCACACACTTCAGCCAGTTTGTCACAATGTTCCATACATACCAAGGAAATACACGTTTCAATGAAGGCTATTGTAACACACCGTAACACACCACGGTCAATCACTCTCGTACCCATCACCAGCACTGTCACCCTTCCTCCACCACGCCCTGCCTTCTCTACCCCGTCACAAGCACCTCCGTCACGCGCTTGGTCAAATCTCCCCTGTAACCTTGACCCACTGCCCTGTTACCCTCCAACCTTCGCCTTCTACATCCCGTCACAAATACACGCCCCTCTCACACATCACTTCCTTACCAACCGCACCCCGTCCATGCCACGCTAAAGAGACAGTCATACATCTCCTGGGACCTATCTCTTCTAACAGTTTTCCTCTAGATATTTCCCTTGTGGACATTTAATAGCACCATTATGATAATGAAAAACAGACATAAATAATTTTCATTTAGAAGTTTGGTTTGGTTAAGTTAGGTCAGGTTATATAGATGATACTGAGTTAGGTTGTTAGGTTAGGTTTGGTTGTGTTAGAGGTAGGTTACTTTTTTAGCTTGACTTAAGTTAAATTTGGTTACATTAAGTTAAGTTAGATTGAATCTTGTTAGGTTAGGTTAGGTTAACTTATGTTGTGGTAATGTTTGAATGTAAAAAATTAAAGAAAGAAGAAATATGAGTAGTATGTAAAAAAAAAAAAAATCGTGGTGGAAATAATCCAATGGAAAAAAATTACCTTGGAAGGAAAAGCATGACCTTGAAAAAAAGAAGATAAAAAAAAAAATGTCCACGAGGGAGAATGTCACACAGTCAAGCCATAGTGTACCAAACCACATCAAACCACGCCCCTGCCAGCACCATACGCCTCACCCATCGCACCCATCGCGCCTATCACGCCTATCACCACACAAAGCCCCTCGCATCAAAGTCCTGAATCCCCTTACGTAACGGTGAATTAATGATCCCTCGTCGCTGTCCCAATTCATATTTACCTTTTTTTTAAGAGGATTTGATCATGAATGTGACAACGAGGGGGCGGCACGAGTAATGAGCGGCAGCAGTGTGTGTGTGTGTGTGTGTGTGTGTGTGTGTGTGTGTGTGTGTGTGTGTGTGTGTGTGTTTCTAATATTTTGGTTGTGTCTACTGTGTTTTAGTGTGAGGGCAATATATTGGACCATGTTAGTTGTTGATATTATGTTAAAGGCTGTGTATGCTGTGGTTATAAAATATCTATCTTTCTTTTCCATCTATACACCTATGAAAGAATGAAAAGGGTTAATGGAAAAAAAACATGTAGATACTGAATGAACAGAAGATATGGCAGAACAAGAAAACTGATAAAGAAAAGATGAGAGGGATAAGTAATGATGTAATGGAAGAGCAGAGGAGGCATGAAAGAGGCTGAGGGAATGGGAAGAAGGTAGAGAGGATCATAAGAGATAATGAGAATGATAAGAAAAAGGAAGAAGTAAGGGGAGGAATGATAGATAACAGTTGAGATGGATGATTGAGGATGTGATAGCAGAGGGGAAATATGGTGGCGTCTCATCAAGAATAGGTATAGGATGAGTGGAAATGTGAATAGGGAAGGGTGGAAGGGTAATTTGGGTGGTACTGAAAGAAAAGAGGTGTTCGAAAAAGCGGAAATGAAAGGGGGTGGGAGCGACTAATAGAAACGGTGGCGGTGCATGGAGAAGTTGAGATTAAGTAGTGATAAATCGAAGGATATATCGAGAGCATTAGAGAATAAATGAAAAAAAAAGAAAGGAAGTGTTTTGAATAGATGATGCGTGTGTAGAGAAATTAGACTATAAGAGTTGAGATCATTCTAGACACGAAACATATGAACAAAACCTAAAAAATAAAAGAAAACGCGAAAGAAGAAAAAACACAAAAATCATCATGGAATAAAAAAAAAAAAATGCCTAAATAGAAAAAAAAAATCGAAAAAATACTAAAATTATGATGAAAAAGCGAAGATGCAGAAAAAAAAATTAATAATAAAAAATGTGAATAAAACGAGAGAATGGGAATAGAATGTAGAGGAGTGTACGAGGGGGAATAAGAGCACGATGGATTCAAAGGCAGTCATTATACATGCGCCGGAGGAGTCATTACACCGAGCCACTGAAGCAGTCTCGAACCCTGCTCCGACCCCCTTACCTTCCTCCTGACCTCTCCCACCTCGCCCTTCCCCTTGCCTTTCCCTTCCTCTCCCCTCTAAAACCAGTAGCAGCCAGACAAGTAGGTGAACTCAACTGTACTTGTGTAATTTTTGGTCTCTCTCTCTCTCTCTCTCTCTCTCTCTCTCTCTCTCTCTCTCTCTCTCTCTCTCTCTCTCTCTCTCTCTCTCTCTCTCTCTCTCTCTCTTTAAGTAAGCACACAACATACTTATTTAATCCGATTCTGCTGTAAAGTAAGTCCCTTTCCTTGTTTGTCTTCTATATGAAAATCCTACGCGACAATCCTATTTACCACGTCTTGCCGCTACATCCTGCCACTGCACTTCCCTGTTGCTGTTCAATCCCCTCTCCCTCTCAACCTCAATCTTTTCCTCCGCGTATAGTTTCCCTTTACTCCTGTTATTTAACTTTCACTCATACCATGTCAAACCCTCTTTTTGTTACTTCTTAATCTTACTACGTGTTTCCATTTTCCCATCACAGTTTCCTCATGTACTTCACTTTTTTGTTTGGTACCTAAATACCATGATTCTTTCAGCAAACAGTACCTTCTTCATCTCTTTGGCTTCTGCGCTTCTCCTTGTTTCTTTTTCCTCCTACCCAATCTCACTCTCCCACTCTCTTCAATAAGTACTTGAGCTTATGTTCTTTAGAATTGGATTCCTCCATATAAACACACTAATATCCATAATCTGGTGTCTGTGTTTCCTTTCCTTCTTCCTTATCCTCATTTTCTTTTCTATCTATCACTTTCTTCTGATCTTGGCTTTCTCATTTCTCAGTTTGTATTTTTCCTCCCTGTACTCCTCATATATGTCTTCTAAACTTCTACTCATCTCTTTTTCCACCTGTCATTATTTAGACTTGTCATACTCACATTTACTCATTACTGCCAACTTCTCTTCATCTTCTTTTTTTAACTCGCCCTATGTTCACCTTTCCTCCTCTTATATTTCTATTTGTCTCCTTCTACCTCTCACTGTCTCTACTTGTCCTCCTCCTCACCTTCAAACGATATGAGCACTTTTTATCTTCTTCGTCTCCTTCCCTACTTAACACTATCTCCATCTGCCTTCCTCCTTCCTCTCCTCATCCACTACAGACACAACTTCTCTCCTCTTCACTTCCACATACCACTGTCTTCACTTGTCCCTCACCGACTCAAATCCCCAATAGGCATCTCCAATCCCTTCATTCCCTCTCCATCTGTCTCTCCTCATCTTCAGTTCGCTCCCCTTGGGCAACTCCTCATCTCAACCTCTCAGAGTCTCTACCTTTCCCTCCACCTCTCACCCTCCCTCTCTCATTGCCACCTTCGACCCCCGCCTGCCACTTCTCTCTATCCGTACGGCAAATAAGACCCACAAACGAGACCATCTCCCCTGCACCTCCAGCCTGCTTCCGGGTTGAGACTCCGTGTCCCTCAGAGAGAGTGAGAGATTAGAGGGGTGTTGGTGGCCCTGGAAAGCTGTGGAAAGGGAGGAGGAAGAGCAGTGAGAAGGAGGGATGAGCAGAAGAGAAGAGTCTGAAAGTGAGAGAAAGGTGATAAAGAGGAGGAAGATTAAGGAGGTGAAATGGACGAGAAGGAGGGGATGAGGAGGAGCTAAAGGCAATGAGAGGAAAAAATAAGGGTAAGAGACGAGGAAAACGCAAAAGAAGAAAGATAAATGTGTAATGAAGGAGGGAAGGTAAGAGGCAAGGAGAAAAAAAGAGAGAGAAAAAAGAAAAGAAAAATCACTGGTGTAGAGGACGCAAGAGAAAGCAAGAAGAGGAAGATGATCAAGATAAAGAATACTAAGGAAAGAAGGAAGATAAAGGAAGCGAAATGGAGAAGAAGAACGGGTGAGGAGGATACGAAAAAGACGACGAAAAATAGGTAGAGAGAAGGAAAGCCGAGAGCCTAAGGAAACGCAAGAGGGAGTAAGAAAAGGCATATGATCGGGATAAAGAAAAAAAAGGAGGTGATGCAAAAGTCGAGAGGTAAGTTACGAGGAGGAAGCAAAAGGAAAGGAAAGGAAAAGAGGAGAGTGGCAAAGTGAGCGAACGAGGGAGAATGAAGAGTGAGAGGGCGAGTGAGATACAAAGGTGGCAATAGAAGGGAGAGAAGAGAGAGGAGAGGGGCAATAGAGGGAGGAAGAGGGAAGGGGAAGGAGGGTGAGAGCAATACAGGTGCTTAAAACGAGAGGTAAAAAGGAGGCAGGGGAATGGAACACTGCAAAAATGAAAGCAAAGAACAAAGGAAGGACATCCGGAAGTAAAGGAAGAGAGAGAGAGAGAGAGAGAGAGAGAGAGAGAGAGAGAGAGAGAGAGAGAGAGAGAGAGAGAGAGAGAGAGAGAGAGAGAGAGAGAGAGAGAGAGAGAGAGAGAGAGAGAGAGAGAGAGAGTTGACGATACACCAATAGCGGAGAGATGAAAGAGAACACAGGGCCCATACAGGTAGGTCACGCCCCAGCCCCGTCGGCCAACCGCCACACACACACACACACACACACACACACACACACACATTTACCTGAGAGTGAGCAAGCCAGCCACCACCGCGCCCTGATCTTTGTGGCTCACAGTAATACCTTCCTAGACCTGTGTTACTGTGTGTGTGTGTGTGTGTGTGTGTGTGTGTGTGTGTGTGTGTGTGTGTGTGTGTGTTTCTTTGTGTTGCTGCATTTGCTTCTACTGGATCTAATGAGCAAGGTAATTTTGTTTTCTCTTGCAATTGTTAAGGTAATATATATTCTTTTTAAGCTTCCTTTTCATTATAAAATCGTGATTGTTCTCTTTTGTTCGCTTTCTTTTTTTTTCTTTCTTTCTCATATGATTTCAAGTTTGTGGTGATTGTATTTTCTTCTTCTTCTTCTTCTTCTTCTTCTTCTTCTTCTTCTTCTTCTTCTTCTTCTTCTTCTTCTTCTTCATCCTCTTCTTTTTCTTTCACTTTCTCTTGTTTCCTCCTCCTTCTCCTCCTCCTTTTCCTCCTCCTTTTTACTGCCTTCACACGTTTCAATATTGCATATTTCTTTAGTAGATATTTCTTAGCTGAGATTTATTGTTTCATATTTTTATTATTCCAACGAGATTTTTTACGTTCTCTCTCTCTCTCTCTCTCTCTCTCTCTCTCTCTCTCTCTCTCTCTCTCTCTCTCTCTCTCTCTCTCTCTCTCTCTCTCTCTCTCTCTCTCTCTCTCTCTCTCTCTCTCTCTCTCTCTCTCTCCCTGATTTCTATTTAACTTTCTCTCTCTCCTCCGCCCCTCTTCCTTCCTCCCTGAATCGTTTGTAGCATCAATTTTTGAGAAGGTTAACTATCCAAAAAGTTATTCCCATTTCTTGGCTTTCCACCGCCTCTCTCCCTGCTCCCATCCTCCTCTTCTTATTCTTAACCTCCTCTTAAACTACTTCCCCTCCTTCCATCTTCTAGCTCCTCCTATCACAGATTCGCCTCTAAGAATAACATTTCCCCTCTTCCTTCTCCTCCTCCTCATTCTCCTTCCCCTACTGCTACTCAGGCCTCCTCCTCCTTTTTCCTCCTCTTTTTCCTCTTTATCTCTTTTCCCTTCTCCTCCTTCCATAAAATACTTCCTTCTGCTGTTCCTCTTCCTCCTCCTCCTCCTGCTTCCTACAGAACCCCTCCTCCACTTTTGTTCCTCCTCCTATCCATTATTCCTCCTCCTCCTCCTCCTCCTCCTCCTCCTCCTCCTCCTTCTCCTCCTTCTGCTCTTTTCCCTCGCTACACCTTCCCTCTCCCCAACTCCCTTCTTCCTCCTCTTGCCAAACCTTCAAAAACTATGCAAATTTAATGGACACAGTTTATTTTTCTCTCCCTGTCCAGCCACGCGCGCAGCCTTCCTCCGTCTCTTACCTGCCGTGCGTGGGGAAGGAGGAGAGGGAGAGTGGAAAGAGGAGGAAAATAAGAGAAGCGTCCAATACTGCAAATTTTTCCTGGCCGTACGCTTCCTCTCCCCCCAAACCCACCCCACCCCAAAGGATATAAAAAAGAATAAAAAAACGAAAATCGAGCTGAACTTTTGGGTCACGAGGCAGGAGAGAAATCTGTGTAAAAATTCAGATATTCTTTTTGATTTACTTTTGCGTTGCTTAGTCCGCCTTAATTCCTTTTAAAGTGCGTGGGGGACATTTTAGCTACACCAGAACTTCGTGGGCAAGCCAGAGAGGACACGCAGGAGGCAAGCAAGGTCTCTAAACAAGGCAAAAATGTTAATGATATAGAATCAAAAACTTTTGCTTCATTCAGTAGTGTTTTCTTTCACCTCTACATTCCACTGACATCTAATGGCCCGTGAAGCTTAGTTGAATTCAATGCGCGTTTAAAGTTTCTATTCCTTGAAAGTACTTGAAAAACACAAATAACTTCCAATTAACCTATTCCACATAACCTTCGTACAACTATCACAAGAGTCTTGAAAATTACGATCGAAAAACATTAATAGCTTTCAATACACGTATTAAAAGCAGTGGTAAGGCAATTAAGCACTTGAGAACATGGACCCAAGCGGCACCAGCGAAAAGTAAGTGTTAGGTGTGCCCAGACAGCACAAACAGCACAGACAGGCAGCGCTGCAAGCATCAGGCTGGCCATTAAGAACCATTGCAAACGACGTCGTCATATTCATTCCATCAAACCCGATCCCCGATTACCATCCACGCCACTGCTGGGTTAATCCTCTCCGCCTCCCCGACCCTCCCCCACAACCAGCCCCAGTAATCGTGCCCCACACATCATAACGACCCGGCAAGGCGAGAGGAAGGCGAGGAAGGACGCGGAAGGAGTAAATAGCACACGTGACAGTCATCAAGGGCGTGAGGTAAGGATTCCTGAGGGACATTTACCACCACACTTGAATCCACCGCAAGGAGAGACGGAGGGGAGTGTTTCCGAACGCCACACTCAATTCCCAAGGTGGCGGCAAGGTAGGGGTTCACTTCCAGGGCGGTGGGCGGGGAGGCAGGAAATGGGTGTGTCTAACTTGATTAATTACTGTCCCGCACGTGACCCAACTGTCTCGGTCCTTAATCTGCGAGTTACACACCAGCGGCGCGACCCTAACGCCCCCCCGTCACGTCAGGGCCCGCCAGCTGACACCGCCCCGCACACCTGACAGTAACAGCCAGGTAGTGAGGGGACGGGTAGAACAGGCGGGCTGGGCTGACCTGTCCTTGACCTTTGACCTTTTTTCCCGTGGCACAGTGGTTAGCCGCCACAAATGAACACAAAGGAAGGGCAAATAGCAATAAGTTAAAGAGGGAATTTGAGGTTTGGTGTTTTAAGGTGGAATTGAATACACAATATTTTTTCTTTTCGCTTTCTTCTTCTCTTCTTCTTCTTCTCTTCTTTCTTTCTCTTCTTCCTTCCATTCCTTCCTTCCTTCCCTTCCTTTCCTTCCTTTCCTTCCTTCCTTTTCCTTTCCTTCCCTTCCTTCCTCTCTCTCTCTCTCTCTCTCTCTCTCTCTCTCTCTCTCTCTCTCTCTCTCTCTCTCTCTCTCTCTCTCTCTCTCTCTCTCTCTCTCTCTCTCTCTCTCTCTCTCTCTCTCTCTCTCTCTCTCTATGTACACGGTGACTCTCGCAAGGCTGCCCCTGGTAAGTTACACTGTCCAGTCTAAAGCAAGAGATGTAGGGCAGTAAAGATAAAGACTCCTACCTCTTCCTTATTACTTCTTCCTTTTCTCTTGTCCTGTTTCTCCTACATCTTGAATTCCTTTCTTCCTTTCTACTCCTACTCCCTCTATTTTCTCCCCTTTAAGTCTTTCTCTCTCTCCACCACCTCCATCATCTTCTACCTTATCTCCCTCCACCTGCTCCTCATTACATCTCACGCCTGGCCACACCATCCAAAAAGAAAAAAAAGTGTCCCTGATCCACCTCCACCCCTTCTGCCTCCATCTTCCTACTCCTCCTCTCACTCCTCTTCTTCCACCTCCTCTTCCTCTACCAATATCACCTCTCTCATCATCATCATAACCGCGCTATCAGTACAACCACCTTGCACCTCCACCTCCACCACCACCACCCACCACCACCACCACCACCACCACCACCTTCGCTTCCACCGCCTACACCCGGCCAGACTAATATAAAAAAATATATATAAAATCCACGCACCGCCCCGTGAAAGGCCACAAGGCAAACACCAAAGTTTCCGTTTCCCCCACAAAAAAATATACCAGCTTAGTCTTATTTTTCCCTCCGTTAACAAGGTATGAGGTATTAAGAGCATCAAAGCTTATAATAGATGGTTCTGATCCGTTTAGTGATGGATGAGGAAAAGGTTGCATAATTCCCCCTGCATATGATAATGAGTAAATGTTTATGTGTTTACTGCTTTACTTAACGAGATTCAGCAAGCGAGGCACTTTATATGCAGGGACTTCATGTTTTTGTTTTGTTCTTAATGACCACAGGGGTCCTTTTTGTTCTGAAATATCTCGATATGAAGAAAAAAAGACTCTTGCACAAACCTCCCTTTACACACACACACACACACACACACACACACACACACACACACACACACACACACACACACACACACACACACGGCTGCCCACCCAAACCAACATTCTTCATCTCGCCGGTTCCCCAGCCTCTCACAGGCCCCCTCCCAACACCATCCCCGCACCCCTGCAGCTCTCAGACCCGCACTCCTTCATCTCACTCTGGCAAAGGATGGAGGAGCCCCCAGGAAGCCGCCCCGACCTAGTGTAAAGAGGCGAGGATTTGTCTTTAAAAATGAACCAATCTGCTGCCTACAAAGATCTGGCTAAGGAGCGGGAGAGAGAGAGAGAGAGAGAGAGAGAGAGAGAGAGAGAGAGAGAGAGAGAGAGAGAGAGAGAGAGAGAGAGAGAGAGAGAGAGAGAGAGAGAGAGAGAGAGAGAGAGAGAGAGAGAGAGAGAGAGAGAGAGAGAGAGAGAGAGAGAGAGAGAGAGAGAGAGAGAGAGAGAGAGAGAGAGAGAGGAGAAAGGAGATGAAGAAAGGAATGGAAATAAAAAAAAAACTAAGGAAAATAAAGAGAGGGATACAAAGAGAATGAAAGTGACAGGAAAGACTAAAGAATGAGATGAACACAAAGAGAATGAAAGTGACAGGAAAGACTAAAGAATGAGATGAACACACACACACACACACACACACACACACACACACACACACACACACACACACACACACACACACACACACACACACACACACACACACACACAGAAAATATATGGAAAGGGAAAAGTGGGAGACGAGAATAAAAATATAAAGAAAAGAAACAGAGAAAATAATAAGAAAACAACAAGCGAGGGATCTGAAACGAAGGAAGAGAGAGAGAGAGAGAGAGAGAGAGAGAGAGAGAGAGAGAGAGAGAGAGAGAGAGAGAGAGAGAGAGAGAGAGAGAGAGAGAGAGAGAGAGAGAGAGAGAGAGAGAGAGAGAGAGAGAGAGAGAGAGAGAGAGAGAGAGAGAGAGAGAGAGATGAGGGGAAGGAAGGGAGTGAAGGAGGAAGGATATGAATTAAGGAGAAGGGACTTGGAATATATAATGGAAGAAGGGAAAGAGGGAAAAGGAAGAGAGAGAGAGAGAGAGAGAGAGAGAGAGAGAGAGAGAGAGAGAGAGAGAGAGAGAGAGAGAGAGAGAGAGAGAGAATTGGAAACTAAAGGAGAAGGCAAAGATATCAGAATACATAAGAAGCAAGGGATTTAAAGTAGAGGAGAGTGAACATAACTTACACACACACACACACACACACACACACACACACACACGGAAAAAAAAATATGAAGCTTAAATCCCAGAAAGCCGCACCTTATAGACCATCTGAACCATCCGAACCCACCAAAGACCATCCAATTCCCTTAACAATCCCTCATCATCTTCCTTACCCACTCAACATTACCTACTAACATGCCTATAACCACTCTCTCTTTCCTCTCTCTCTCTCTCTCTCTCTCTCTCTCTCTCTCTCTCTCTCTCTCTCTCTCTCTCTTGACGTATCTGGGGTCACACGCGCCCTCTGTTATCTGCTTCAGGTTGTTTGTATGCGTCGAAATGCAAAGCCAAGAATAGGAACGAAGGGGCAGCTCAAGAGGAGAAGGAGGAGGAGGAGGAGAAGGAGGAGGAGGAGGAGAAAGAGGAGGAGGGAAGAGCAACGGAGATAAAGGAGCAGGGAGAATTTCGAAGAGTAAAGGTTGGTGAGATGAAAGAGGAATGGAGGAGTAAGAGGTAGGGAAACAAAAGGAAAGAAGGAAGGATTTGATACGGATACACAAAAGGGAGTGGGAGAGAGAGAGAGAGAGAGAGAGAGAGGGAGAGTAGATGAAGGAGGAAAATTAGGCTATGGATGAAAAATAAAAAGAGGTGGAAAAGAAAAAGAAAGTAAGAGAAAAAATGATGCTATAAATAGGAAATAGGAATGAGGAAAGGAAGAAGTCAGGTGAAAAATACAGAAAAGAAACAGAAGATAAAAAAGGGAGAAAAAACCGAAAATGAATGGCAAGAAAAGAAAAAAAAAATGACGATAAGAAATGAATCAATACTTATAGAAAACAAAACAAAAACTGACGAAAGGAATAAATTTTAACTAACTGATACCCTCCAAAAAATAAGACAAAAAAAAAATATTAGGAAAATTAAAAACAAGCAATGGTGAACTAGTGCTGTGGGTGAACAAGGGAGGAGGAGGAAGAGGAGGAGGAGGAGGAGGAGGAGGAGGAGGAGGAGGAGGAGGAGGAGGAGGAGGAGGAGGAGAAGGACGAGGACGAGGACGAGGACGAGGACGAGGAAGACGAGGAGGAGGAGGAGGACGATGAGAACGAGTAAGGAGGAGGAGAAGGAGTAAGAGAAAGAGGAGGAAGAAGAAGAGGAAGAGCAAAGGTCAATGAGTGTTGGAGCGTAGAAGCGTTCAGAGAAGAGAGTGAAAAGTCTGATGAGAGGAAGTGGAGGAAGATGAGGAGGAAGAGGAGGAAAAGGAGGACGCGGAGGAGGGAGGATCAACGAGTACGCGGAAATGTGACAAAAGAAAATCAAAACCTAAAAACATCAAAGGAAAGAGGGAAAAAAAAAAAAAAATACAGAGAAAATCTGACAAAAAAGCTGAAAATAAATCAGATTTTCATTTTCTTAAGCAAAATAAAAGTAAAAGAGAGAGAGAGAGAGAGAGAGAGAGAGAGAGAGAGAGAGAGAGAGA
>NC_059272.1:7952049-7954549 GCF_017591435.1 Portunus trituberculatus | reverse complement strand
AGAGAGAGAGAGAGAGAGAGAGAGAGAGAGAGAGAGAGAGAGAGAGAGAGAGAGAGAGAGAGAGAGAGAGAGAGAGAGAGAGAGAGAGAGAGAGAGAGAGAGAGAGAGAGAGAGAGAGAGAGAGAGAGAGAGAGAGAGAGAGAGAGAGAGAGAGAGAGAGAGAGAGAGAGAGAGAGAGAGAGAGAGAGAGAGAGAGAGAACAAATATTTTCTCAGCCAAACAAACAACCAAACACACACACACACACACACACACACACACACACACACACACACACACACACACACACACACACACACAAGGAATGTTTACCTGCAGTGTTCTAGGAGAAACAGAGCACGTGGAGAGAGAGATGACCTTCATGAGAGAGAGAGAGAGAGAGAGAGAGAGAGAGAGAGAGAGAGAGAGAGAGAGAGAGAGAGAGAGAGAGAGAGAGAGAGAGAGAGAGAGAGAGAGAGAGAGAGAGAGAGAGAGAGAGAGAGAGAGAGAGAGAGAGAGAGAGAGAGAGAGAGAGAGAAAGTAGAGAATAGAGAGTAGAGTAGACAAAAATAATAAAAAGGAGAAGAAAAGAGAAGAAAACGAAATAGAAAAGGTAGAAGGAAAAGAAGAGAAAGAAGGGAGGGAGGGAGGGAGAGAGAGAGAAAGGGGAGCTTACTTACGAAGGGGGAGAATGTGGGGAGAGAAGAGAAGGGGAGTGGGGCGTGGTATTGATCAGAGTCCCGAGTTCGTGGCCACGCCTGACTGTTACCCTCCCTACACACACACACACACACACACACACACACACACACACACACACACACACACACACACACACACACACACGAGTATTTAGTAACACCCAAAAGCACCATCGTAGGAATGTGTGTCAGAGAAGGAAAGTGGAGAGAGAGAGAGAGAGAGAGAGAGAGAGAGAGAGAGAGAGAGAGAGAGAGAGAGAGAGAGAGAGAGAGAGAGAGAGAGAGAGAGAGAAGAAAAATAGAGGAAAGATGTAGATTGAAAGAAACATGAGCCTCGTGTTGTTTTCGAAACGAAGAAAGAAAACAAATAGAGGCAAACGAGACGCTATGAGAGAGAGAGAGAGAGAGAGAGAGAGAGAGAGAGAGAGAGAGAGAGAGAGAGAGAGAGAGAGAGAGAGAGAGAGAGAGAGAGAGAGAGAGAGAGAGAGAGAGAGAGAGAGAGAGAGAGATTGAACAACAACAACAGTTTAAATGAAAATGAGAAAATGAGGGAAAAGAAAAAAAGAATAACGTGAAGAGAAGGGTTGAGATAGATGGAAGGATGGAAGAGAGTAAGAAGACAAAAAAAAGATAGATAAGAAGGAAAGAGGAAGACAAGAGTTACATGTGGACGGATAAGACGAAAAGAAAATGCATGAAGGAAGGGATGTGTAGAAAATGGACGGAGGAAAAGGAAATAAGATGAAAAAAGGGAAAAAAAATATAGAACTGAGTGGATGCAGTGATACAATATGGAATAGAAAAATATGAGAAAAAGATGAAAAAAAGACAACAGTACAAAAATGTGTAAAGGATACTGAAAAAAATGAAATTTAGAGAAGTATGTAACGAAAGAAAAGGAGGAAAATGGAAAAGACAAGTAGAAATAAAGATAACAAAAGGAGGAATACTGAGAGAAGATAGGAAAATGAAAGGAGGAAACAGAAAAGGGAAGGAGAAAGGTAGAAGAGGAAACAGTAAAGAAAAAAAAAATGACACGGGAAAAGGAGAGGAGGATGGGACAAAAAAAAAGAGAAAAGAAGGAGGGAAAAAGAAGAGAGGAGAAAAGAGAGAAGAAAAATTAAAAGCGAGAAAGGGAGGGAAAAGAGGAAACAGGAGAAATGGAAGAAGAGAGAAGGGAAAGAATAAATGTTGGAAGAAAGGAGAGGAGAGAGGAGAAAAAATGACGTGATGGGGAGAAATGGTGAGAAAGAGGAGCAACAGAAGTAGAAGCACAAGGAGGTAAGTGGAAGAGAGAGATGGGGCTGATAGGACAAAGAATGGGTCGACAAAAGCAAGGCTGAATGAATTAACTTGCACCTTATAGAGATGCCGAGATAGCGCTAATTATTTGCCGTGACGAGTGAATATATTTTTAGACGCCTTGAAACTTGTCTCTACTTGTTTATATTTCATTGTTTCCTTGCGTTGTTCTTCTTTTTATTCTAACTTAATATACTTTTTTTTATTTCTTTTCCTACCAATTTGTGATTCGTACTCTCTCTCTCTCTCTCTCTCTCTCTCTCTCTCTCTCTCTCTCTCTCTCTCTCTCTCTCTCTCTCTCTCTCTCTCTCTCTCTCTCTCTCTCTCTCTCTCTCTCTCTCTCTCTCTCTCTCTCTCTCTCTCTCTCTCATCTGTAGCCTAATTTATGCAGCGACCTAATTTACTATGGATGATTCTTTTCTCTGCGACCTCGCCCATCTCCCCCTTCCCTGACCCGGTGACCCCCAAGCCTGTGTTCCTGGTGACCTGACCTGCCAAGAGCGTGCTGAAAGGAAAGC
>NC_059272.1:7934549-7947049 GCF_017591435.1 Portunus trituberculatus | reverse complement strand
GTCATATATTACAGTAGGGAGAAAAGGAGGAAGGGAGATGAGGGAGGGAAAGGAGAGAAACGTGCCCCCCTGAAGAGACCAATTGTGGCCAAAATAAAGGGTAGTTTAGTCAAAGAGGAGAGAGAGAAAGAGAGAGAGAGAGAGAGAAGGTGGGGGAGGGAAAAGGGAAAGAGAATTAGGGAGATGGGGAAGGGACAAAGTAGGGTAAGGAAAGAGAAGGAAAAGAAAGGATAATATGGAGAGGGAATATGTGAATAAGAATGACAAATGAAGAGGGAATGTCAAAGCATGAGAGAGAGAGAGAGAGAGAGAGAGAGAGAGAGAGAGAGAGAGAGAGAGAGAGAGAGAGAGAGAGAGAGAGAGAGAGAGAGAGAGAGAGAGAGAGAGAGAGAGAGAGAGAGAGAGAGAGAGAGAGAGAGAGAGAGAGAGAGAGAGAGAGAGAGAGAGAGAGAGAGAGAGAGAGAGAGAGAGAGAGAGAGAGAGAGAGAGAGAGAGAGAGAGAGAGAGAGAGAGAGAGAGAGAGAGAGAGAGAGAGAGAGAGAGAGAGAGAGAGAGAGAGAGAGAGAGAGAGAGAGAGAGAGAGAGAGAGAGAGAGAGAGAGAGAGAGAGAGAGAGAGAGAGAGAGAGAGAGAGAGAGAGGAGCAAAAAAATAAGAGAAATGAATAACAGGAATCCATCTTGAATCCCAAATTCTCTCTCTCTCTCTCTCTCTCTCTCTCTCTCTCTCTCTCTCTCTCTCTCTCTCTCTCTCTCTCTCTCTCTTCTCTCTCTCTCTCTCTCTCTCATCCTCTGACAGATCCTCTGACAGAGAGAGAGAGAGAGAGAGAGAGAGAGAGAGAGAGAGAGAGAGAGAGAGAGAGAGAGAGAGAGAGAGAGAGAGAGAGAGAGAGAGAGAGAGAGAGAGAGAGAGAGAGAGAGAGAGAGAGAGAGAGAGTAATCAAATCATCATAAGAGCTACAAAAACTACGAAAAATAACAATATCAACATCCCTAACACAAAATACCCTCTGCTGACCACTACCATCAATAATTTTCGCTTCTCCACACACACACACACACACACACACACACACACACACACACACACACACACACACACACACACACACACACAAAAATAATAGAGGATTCCCCCCAAAAAAACAACACCACAAGAGAGAACAGCCAGACGCCGGTGGACAGAACGAGACAATTAGAAGCGGGACATTTATTCTCGCTCTCTTAATCTGGTGCAGAAGTTCTTTGGCCTCCAGGAAATTACATTATCCCACCGAGAGAACCTTTTGCTCCAAGTTATTCCTCTAGCCAGTGCTGTGGGCGAGGCGTCCCACTGGCTGGCGGCGTCTGGACGGTAATGTTATGTAGGGGAGGGAAGGAAGGAAAGGTAAAGGGAAGCAGGAAAGGGAAAGAGGAAAGAGAGAATGAGAACAGATGGAATGGAATGAAGCAAGGAATGGGAAAAAGGAAGCACGGTGTTCATTTGTCGTAAGTGTTGTGTGGTGCTTCTCCTCTTTCTCCCTCTTCCTCTTCTTCCTTCTTCTCTCCGTCTTCTTCCTCATTGTTCTGATGACTTGCTTTCTTTTTATTATTATTTGCTCTAGATGATTACTTACGTATTATTGGGTTTTCTCATGATTTCTATCCCCCCCATTCTCTCTCTCTCTCTCTCTCTCTCTCTCTCTCTCTCTGGGTCAAGGTAACACTCGTGAAATCAAGAGCGAGAGGCGGCACCCGGAAGTCACCTCGCCGTCTCTTGTCACTCACTAATGCCACCTGATCCGTGCGTCTCTTTAACACCTGACGCTCAAAGGCTGGTAGTTACCACTGCTAGTACGGACAGAATATTACCAGACCCGTGGAGTGTATAGGTGAGTGCAACATGAGAGTGAACTGCAGTGAATTTGGTGAGTATTACTAGAAAAAAGTGGTTCTGAATAGGATTACGTGACAAAAACCGTGACAGGTGGACAGGTACAGGCCATTTGCTGACTAGGTGTTTCCTATACACTTGGGGGATAAAGGGTTAAGTATTAAGGGAAAATGCTACGAATTGTATTGTAGTGTTGACAAGTAAAGTATGGGTGACCTTTTACTGTTTGGCTATTATACGTAATAATTCCGGTGATAAGTGTGTGTGTGTGTGTGTGTGTGTGTGTGTGTGTGTGTGTGTGTGTGTGTGTGTGTGTGTGTGTGTGTGTGTGTGTGTGTGTGTGTGTGTGTGTGTGTGTGTGTGTGTGTGTGTGTGTGTGTGTGTGTGTGTGTGTGTGTGTGTGTGTGTGTGTGTGTGTGTGTGTGTGTGTGTGTGTGTGTGTGTGTGTGTGTGTGTGTGTGTGTGTGTGTGTCTTTGTTTTATGATGTGAATTAAAAAGATGTTCAGCTTGTGTTAGTTACCGAAGATCTCTGGCCTTGGTTTTCACACATAGGATTTAATATTGTTCTGGTTTGACTAATTACCGAGGCCAGACTGGGAAACTAACACTGTATTGACTTGATTTTAAATTCTCATGGTTAAATATTTAAATGCACAAATGCACAAATACACAAATAGCTAGGAAAATGAATCAGTAAAAGATAAAGTAAAAATCTCTCTCTCTCTCTCTCTCTCTCTCTCTCTCTCTCTCTCTCTCTCTCTCTCTCTCTGCAGGACAGTTCCCCCCATCTCTCCATCACATATTCTTGGCAAGTCTCCTCCGCGCGTCACGTCACACAAGTCCACCTTTCCCTCCTAATGTGTAAAATCTAAGTAAGCTTCCTTCGCTGCCGCCTGACGCCCTTCACTGCGACACTCCTGGCGCCCTGCTCTTGCTCGTGTCGCAGCCTTCAGATCCTGCAGCCATGAACATCCTCTGTCAACCTCTTCCTCCTTCCCTTTCAGTATCGTTCCTAACGTCCTTCCTGCCTTCCTCCTAAGACTTCAATGATATTCCAACGACTGTCAACTGTCCCCTCTCTCAATATCCTCCGCAACTATTCTCCCAAGGCCAAAAGGAGTCTTCAGAATTATAATACTATTCGGTAATCTCCGCAACTATTCTCCCTGAAGCAAGATCTTCCATCAACTTTCTCCCCTTTTAGTATCCTACCCAAACATCCTCCTGAACCCCACGAGGAATTTCCATCAATCTCCTCCACTTTCTGATTCTTCCCAAACTATCCTTCCAGGACCACGACGAGCCTTCACCAACCTTCAATATTCTCCTCCCTTTCACTATTTTTCCAACCCATCCACCCCACAACATATGGAGCCTCTAGAAATATTTCCCTTGTCAACTTACTCCCCAAACCTCCTCTCAAGACGAAAAAAAAAAAAAATCAAAGCTCCCTTCTCTTTTCAGCAATCTCCCTTCGACCACCACTAGTTTCCTCCCCTCTCATGATCCTCCCCACCTTCCTCCCAAGTCCTGAAGCGCGGCCAGTCGTAACCAGAGCGAAATGTAATTAGTCCAGGTCAATCTTTGGTGAGATTTATGACGCAGGAATGCCGAGGTGAACACATTCCTGGAGTGTAGAGCCTGAGGTCGCTGGCCATGGCTGGAAGGATCTAAGCAAACTACTAACCCGCTGCCCTGTCGCCTCAAGGATTTATCCCCACACAGATTGCTCCTTCCATCTATCCTCACACGTTATCCTGTCCGCCCTAAGCTGTTCACACGCTGAGTTGTGTTCGCTGGCGGGTGGGGAGGGAAAGTGGAAGTCTGAAGTGTGTTTGGGTTAAGGGAGAGAGAATGTCGAGATGTGTTCAGTCTATACTCGGCTCACTCCGCCCACTGTGTGTTCCTCACCTTGCTACGCTGACATCCCGTGGCAGCACATTTGGTCAAGGTCAGCCGTCCATTGCCGCGTAACATTGAAAGGTTAAAGGTTATTACGTAGAACACTGAGGACGGAAGGTAGCCATCACCTGACGGATGTGTGTGTGTGTTTGTGTGCGTGCGTGAGTTAATAGGCACGCAAGCACGCACCCAAGCATACATATACATTCATTCTCTCTCTCTCTCTCTCTCTCTCTCTCTCTCTCTCTCTCTCTCTCTCTCTCTCTCTATCGATCTATCTATCTATCTATCTATCTCCGTCTCTCTCTCTCTCTCTCTCTCTCTCTCTCTCTCTGTCACTGAACATACTGAACTACAACAAAAGAATAAAGAAAGATATCATAAACTAACATAACAATCTCTAGAGTTACGTCGCTCTTTCGTCCTTCCATGTTCTAACTCTCGATAAACAAGCACGAAAACAATAAACAACAATCGTACACACACCTGGTCACACACACTACCTCCTGTGTTCCTTCAGTCAGCACCGAGCCGCCACTTTTATGTTTCATTCACCTCGACATTCTTTCATAATTTGTGACTCGCCACAATGCTCGAGTGAGGGTTTCTTGAAGGTTACTCGTAGGTGGAGAAAGGAGGAAGAGGAGGAGGAGGAGGAGGGACTAAGGAGCATGGTCAGGTGCACATAAGCAAGTCACAATGCTACAATGCTCCTTCCCCAGTAATAATTCTTACTTTCCTACCCTGCTGTATTTTTCTTATTTAACGGTACCGCCTTTCTTTTTACCTTATTCCTTTCCCCCACTCTCTCCCAATTTTGACGCTTCTCTTCTTGTATTATTCCTCCCCAATGCACCAATATCGGGTTGTATGTACGCTTCAATTCTACAAAGACCTGCATATTGAATTTTTGTATACTAAATCGCACTATTTTGTGGCCAACTAAATGAACCGAGTGTGTGTGTGTGTGTGTGTGTGTGTGTGTGTGTGTGTGTGTGTGTGTGTGTGTGTGTGTGTGTGTGTGTGTGTGAGCGCGCGCTTCTCCAACAATACTTTCCAATTCCAACTTTGTCCTCTCCTTCCTCAGTACTAATCTCCAATCCCAAGTTTCATATACTAGCCTTTTCTATTACTAGTTCTTAATTCCCAACGTTACTCGAGCTCCTTCTAAAAAAAAGTAATCTCCACCTTTTCACTTTCCTTTCCCTAAGCCAGTCTTCCACATTATCTTTTTCCTCACTGTTACAAGTTCTTCCTTATTAGTCTTCCCCATCTTAAAGTGATCTCCCAAAATCCCCACCCCTGCTTATTTACTTAATCACAAACAGTAATTCCCACTTCCCCACACTCACGTATTTCCTTTTTCCAACACTAGTAATCCCCTTGTCACTTCAGCCTTGTGTATTCGCTTCTTCCCCAAGAGTAATCCCATTGTCACGCTAGTATTTGTTCCTTCCCTAACAGCTAACACACTCCTCCACCCTTGAGTGCTTGCGTCTTCCCCAGCCATAATCCAGCAATCACTTCACCCTTGCACATGCTTCCTCCCAACCATTCCCCACCACCACGCGTTCTCTCCCTCCTTGTGTCAGGTGATGGAGGTGTCTGAGGGGTGTTAGGCAAACCTCACGCCCCCCCACCTCATATTAAATACATGCATCATACTTACGCCGTGAATTAAAGAAAATGTGCAGAATAAGACATCTCCGCCAATTAGCAGTATTTACATCACAAATTTTCCACTTCAATATGATTCTGGGACACACACACACACACACACACACACACACACACACACACACACACACACACACACACACACACACACACACACACACACACACACACACACACACACACACACACACACGCGCGATAAAGAATATAAACTACCTCCTTAAAAGCCGAAATTATACTATGTACAATCAGGAGGGAAATTGTCACGTGAGGGAGTGCAGGTGGTGGTGGTGGTGGTGGTGGTAGTATACAGGAACTAAAGACTGTGCATGGCATGTGATTTCGTGTGTCAAAGCCATACTGACGGACGGAGGGAAGAACAGGAGGGAGTGAAGAGAGTGGAGGGAGGGTGTAGCAGGCTTAGCAGTGGTATGACTACGTAGATGAGCGAAATGACTAGAAAAGAGTAAAAATGAACGAAAAGAAAACTAGAACAGGAATGAGTATGGCTGAATAACACTGAGTAATAGAGACATTTCAGAAGAAAAAGAGTCAGACGAGGGGAGTGAAAAATGAATATAACTATCAAGGCTGAGTATGGCTGAGTAACACTAAGGAAGACATTTTGGAAGAGAAAGAGGGTCAAATGGGTGAAAGAACAGGGCTGAGTGAGGGGCGAGTAAGAGAGACAGGCAGGAGATGAGAGGGAATCTGAGGAGACGAGGGAGGCTAAGAGGAGAGTCTGAGAGGGGCTGAGAGGAGTGGCCGCGGTCAGGGATGTAGAAGAGAGAGAAACCCTTACGCCAGCCGAGGAATCTTAAGGAAATGAGGAGAGGATGGGACACCTACTAGACGAGAGAGAGAGAGAGAGAGAGAGAGAGAGAGAGAGAGAGAGAGAGAGAGAGAGAGAGAGAGAGAGAGAGAGAGAGAGAGAGAGAGAGAGAGAGAGAGAGAGAGAGAGAGAGAGAGAGAGAGAGAGAGAGAGAGAGAGAGAGAGAGAGAGAGAGAGAGAGAGAGAGAGAGAGAGAGAGCAGTAAAGAAAAGAAAGCAAGTCGAAAAAATAAGCGAGAAATGTGCCGAGAGAAAGATGGGTCGTTCCGTCTTGTCGCTCCTCCAGAGAGAGAGAGAGAGAGAGAGAGAGAGAGAGAGAGAGAGAGAGAGAGAGAGAGAGAGAGAGAGAGAGAGAGAGAGAGAGAGAGAGAGAGAGAGAGAGAGAGAGTATTCACCTCGCATATACACAGCATTCTGAAGGAGGATAGAAATAGAGAAAAGACAAAAATAGCAAGGAGACTCATCATATCTAGCAACCAAGCATGTATCCTGAGGAAGGGACAGAGAGACGGAGAGAAACAGAAAGGAAGGAGGAAGAGCGTGCACAAGGAAGGGGAGGGGCCGCCGCCACCATTACCACCACCACCACCACTACCACCAGCACTACACTCGCTCAGTTCAGGTGGCCCAGAATTACCTTGACCCACATCCACCTGGGACATTACTTCACCTCCAATGCGAGTGTTTATGTGCGTGAGGCGCATGCGTGCAACTGTGCGTTCATCCATAGTGCATTTGTTAAACTTGTGGTGACTTCACTGAGGTAACACGACCCTAGTGCAGCAAAGGAAATTCCCAAGTCCCATAGGATGAAATACAATAAGTAGGGAGTGCAGGGGAGTTTGGAGTGCGAGAGAGAGTGCCAGGGAGTGCCAGGGAGTGCAAGGGAGTTGCATGTGCGTTAGTCAGTGGGTGAGAGGTTCACTTGGTGCTCGTGCCGCCATGCAACGAACACATGAACACACTGCACCAACTCCTTCGCGGGAAATATGCAAAAAAAATACAACAAATACTTATCCAGCGCCGTACGTAAAGAACCACACCACACCACACAACATCCAGTATTTTTTTTTACCCTCCATGGCACAAAGAAGACGAGTCTGTTATAACTAAGTAAAAAAAGTAGCAAGAGAACGCTTGGCATATGAAAGCCAATCACCAAAAAATTCAAGACACAAAAATACAACTCCATAAAAAAATAGATTACAACAACGACAACAGCAGCAAGAAAACTTAGAAATAAGAATAAAATAAATAACTGTAAACACACTCAAAGCTGAAATAAAAGTGTAATTTTTCCAGTCAGTATACATCGCTTTGCAAAACACTCAAGTTAGATCACTGGCAACGCGCGCGGGAAGTGCAGCGAGCGCCTCCATAACATAGAGCGAGGAGGCGCGTGTGTTCTCCCTACCGTAGCAAGAGGCCGACTGACTCTCGATGGCACAGTGGCGCGTCCTCGCCCTCGCCCTTGCCCGGCACCCACCACCACGCTGCCACGACCCTCTTCTTCCTGTATGGGAGTCGTTGCATCCATCCATCCCCCTCCTATCAGTGGACACTCCACCAACAATTCCTACCCTTAGCACCAAATATAACTCACCTTGCGCCTTGTAATCAGGGACATTTGTGCACTGTTCAAAGTTGTGGAATTACCTGAACCCAGAAAATAACTTAATTTACTTACGACTGTCGCTTCTCCCTTGGCAGCTGATACAAGAATAATAGATGTGCATGCCGTGTTACCTGTGCGAGGGCGTCCACCTGCTGCTCATTACCGCCTGCCTGGGTATTCACACTCACCTGTAAGAAGACAAAACACTTGTTTGAATATCCATGAGGGGTGGAGATCAGAGAGAGAGAGAGAGAGAGAGAGAGAGAGAGAGAGAGAGAGAGAGAGAGAGAGAGAGAGAGAGAGAGAGAGAGAGAGAGAGAGAGAGAGACTTCGGAATGCATACATAAACTTTGAGCTATGCATTATTTACGAAGTCAACAAGGAGTATACATGGTGGTGAGACGTCTGGCTGGGTGTGGTCTCGTCACTGTTCCGATGAAGGAACAAACATTTCATTGAGAGTACTGCGTTACATAAATTTAAGATACAACATTGATTTGCGAATTGATGGGTAATCAATAGATACACACACCATCTAGTCACTGACCCACACACACACACACACACACACACACACACACACACACACACCTTCCATAATCACCACCATCAACAAAATTATAATCAACACACACACACACACACACACACACACACACACACACACACACACACACACACACACACACAACCAAGATGACCTGTTATCACCGTCATAATCACCACCACCACCACCACCACCAACACAGCCCATCACCATTACCATCATCATCATAATCACTAGCAAAAGTTAACACCAGCACCACAACGATCATTCGATACAGAATAAAAATAAAAAAAACTCAGCGGGAAGCACTCCAAAGGCTGAGCGAGAATAATCCTGAGCCTTAAGTATTAAAAGTCGACATTTCACGAACCTGACAAGCTCCCGAGAGACAGAGGGGAGCCGAGCTTAGGGGAGGGGATGGTTGTGGGTGGGAGGAGAGAGAGAGAGAGGGAAGGACCTGGAGAGGGGTGAGGAGTTGAGGACTTGGAAAGATAGGGGGGAGCGATCTGTGTGTGTGTGTGTGTGTGTGTGTGTGTGTGTGTGTGTGTGTGTGTGTGTGTGTGTGTGTGTGGCTCAATAACCCCACTACACTCATTCCTAATTCACGCACTGCAGCAGCGCCAGCGTGACCGAAGCAGGGGAAGGCTTGGCGGCGCTTCTTTATGCCATGTGAGTGACCCAGTTTTGTGGAGCCGCCTCGTCTGTCACCCGCCCGCCCGCCAGACTGATGATAATTTGCGGCGAGTGACGGTACTGCTGCTACTCTTGCTACTGCTGCTGGTGTGGTGTTGCCAGTATGTTGCCACTACAGCTACAGTTACTTAGGATACTGTTGCTTCATTTACGTTTATTTTCACTATTGATACGACGACGATTAATATTACTTCTGCTGCTGATGGTATTATTAATACTATTACTACTACTTCTTACTGATTCCTCTTTTCAACATAATAACAGCATTTCTAAGTTTTTACCCAGAGTTGCTGCTGTTAATTCTTATCTACTACTACTACTACTACTATTACCAACACCACCACTATCACTATCACCATCACCCCTGCTGCAATCCCAAAACTACATCAATTCCTATTACCTCAATCACAGCTACCACTGTTATCACTAATACTATTCATATACGTTCTAGTGACGGTATATTAGAGCATTTCCGAAGCTGAGGGTATGTGTGGGTTTGCCGCTCCTCCTTCCCCTCTCCCTCGCTTATGCTCATGGTAAAGATATTATCACTTAATCGTGCCAGTTACCCCTTAAACCTGTCTATTTCTAACCGGAGTGTAAGTAATGGAGCAGGAAGAGGAGGGGAGAAAGGGGAGGAAAAGGAGGAGGAGGAGGAGGAAGAAAAGAAAGAGTAGGAAGCACTGGTTGATAAGTAACAATGACCTCCTTTTATTCTTTTCAGAGCAACGAGAACCTACAAATATTATAGGAAAGGGCATTAGAGCACACAAAATACGTATACTTAAGTCACTCCATATATTCGTAAATTTAGAAAGAAAACATCACGTCACAGAAATTAATGATAACTCAAACTGACGTCCTTTTATCAATTCCAGAGTAATGACTGCCAACTAACATTATAAAAAAAGGAAACTAAAACACATGAATTGTACGGATGGAGAAACATCCAAGATAAGCTTATTTAAGTCAGTCCATATAATCGTAAAGTTAAAAGGGAAACACAACGTCACGAAAATCAATGTAACCCGCGGTCGTCAGGTCCCCGGGTGGCATGACATTCCTTTTTAATAACAATAGAAGGAAATGTGGTGAGTAAATGGAAGGCTGTTTAATATTTTCTAGAGTTGAAAACGAGGAATCAGAAAGAACACAACAACTGGCTGGGTTGGCGTGAGGAAAATAAAACATAATATGCATGAGAATGTGTGTAGCAAGTCTTGTGTGGGAAGCTGGCAGTGTTAGCGAGTCCGAAAGAGCACCATGGAAATAGCGATAAAAGATAGCAAGGGATGCAAATTACTTGCGGGGAACACAAAGCGAGAGAGACTGAGAGAGAGAGAGAGAGAGAGAGAGAGAGAGAGAGAGAGAGAGAGAGAGAGAGAGAGAGAGAGAGAGAGAGAGAGAGAGAGAGAGAGAGAGAGAGAGAGAGAGAGAGAGAGAGAGAGAGAGAGAGAGAGAGAGAGAGAGAGAGAGAGAGAGAGAGAGAGAGAGAGAGAGAGAGAGAGAGAGAGAGAGAGAGAGAGAGAGAGAGAGAGAGAGAGAGAGAGAGAGAGAGAGAGAGAGAGAGAGAGAGAGAGAGAGAGAGAGAGAGAGAGAGAGAGAGAGAGAGAGAGAGAGAGAGAGAGAGAGAGAGAGAGAGAGAGAGAGAGAGAGAGAGAGAGAGAGAGAGAGAGAGAGAGAGAGAGAGAGAGAGAGAGAGAGAGAGAGAGAGAGAGAGAGAGAGAGAGAGAGAGAGACGGGAGTTGTTGAGATATACACTCTTTCACTGGACCTCAATTAGCAGCGGAGTGTGTCTGGATCCTCGCCAGACGTGGGAGGGAGACGTGACTCAGTAAGGCGAGCAGTAAGGTTCTGTACAGCATCAGTAACAACGGAAAGGGAAAAGGACGCGAGCAATTAGGAACACCAAATTTCATTGAAGAAGGCTCGGCACTTAATAAAATGTGATATGTTCTGCTGGGAATTTTTCTAACGATGTGAAACAGTAGATGAAAGGAGTGTATTGTAATATATACGTAAAAAGAAGTTACTGCAAAAAGTATAAAAGTAGAAAACACATTAGAGTATGAGAAGGCAAGAGTTTAAAAAGAAGTGCAAGAAATTAGATAAAAACACTGCACATTTAGAGTATAATAAAGTAGAAGCAAAAGTAAAGTATTGTTAATTGGGGAGTTCAAAAGAATGATAAATAAATAAACAAAAAAAAGCAAAGAAAACCAAACAGAAAAGACTCAACAAAACCTTAAAAACATTGAAATAGCGGCTGCTTTTAACCTTGTCTGAAAATGAAAGGAAAAGTGTTCTTTCTGGCTGCAGCAACATAAAAAAAGAAAACAATAGAAGAGAGTTAGATTACAATTGGGGTTTTCTCAGAAATTAATTACGGATAATTGTCAATTACGAGGATGGCGTTGTGAAATTCATAACTTTAACAGGAAATATCAAGATTATAAATTCAAGAATATTGACAGACAAGAAAGCAGATTGAAAGTGTTATCTATCTACGAAATTAGCGTTTATAAACAAATACTGGAACAACCTTACATGTAAGACTTATATGTAAAACGGAAAGCTGTAGGAGACAAGATCAACACAATCAAGTCACAAGAAATGAAAAAAGTTTGATAGAAACTACTTTAGTATCATTCTTCACTAAAAACCCAACATTTCCCCACTTTCGAATTACAATCTTGTCTATCTCCGAAGCACGAACGAGAGCTGTCGTCAATCCATCATTCATTCCCTCGCCAGTACATTTTTATGATAGACAGACTGACTTGTTCTATTATTCTCTTCTTCATCATTCGTCCTTCTGTCTCCTTACAATGGACAATCTCTCACGGCTCGGGAATCGCGGCGCATCACGAGCCCGACTCACTTAGTTATTCTTGATTCCGTGACTTGTCTCCATGAAATGACACAAGAGGTTTCTCGTCTATACTTTTCTCCGTGAGCCGCCAGAGTGTTTGGAATTTTCCTTATATACACAAAATCCAAGTCTCATGTATATACACCCTAAGCCTATTTCTACGTGTATTTCTGTTTTTCATCTATACTTTGCTGCATTAAAAGGTAAAAAATAAAATGAATTGTTCCATTCACACACACTAACCTTACTCTTATTTCCATATACGTATTTTAGATTTCTACTAACATATAAATGCACACCATAAACCTCACCTAAGCTTATTTCCATGTGCATTTAAACAAAGAAAGGTTAAAGTTCACGAACACAAGGAGCAGATGTGAATTGACACAGTAATAACACAAAAAGTCTCCCATAGAAGAAACCGCACTGATACAGCAACCCAAAGAACAGCCGCAAGTCGCTGGCCGGCAGGCGACCCCGAGACTCCGACAG
>NC_059272.1:7922049-7929549 GCF_017591435.1 Portunus trituberculatus | reverse complement strand
GGTTGTTTTTGCCTTATTTTTCCATTTATGAATCTGTAGAACAATTTCGTGTGTGTGTGTGTGTGTGTGTGTGTGTGTGTGTGTGTGTGTGTGTGTGTGTGTGTGTGTGTGTGTGTGTGTGTGTGTGTGTGTGTGTGTGTGTGAAAAGGACACCGAACGTACATGTCATAGTAAAAAGAGGTAATGGATATACTACAAAGGTAATAAGAAGAGCAAAGACTGACACACACACACACACACACACACGGTAGCTCAGTGGTTAGAGCGCTGGCTTCACAAGCCAGAGGACCGGGGTTCGATTCCCCGGCTGGGTGGAGATATTTGGGTGTGTCTCCTTTCACGTGTAGTCCCTGTTCACCTAGCAGTGAGAAGGTACGGGATGTAAATCGAGGAGTTGTGACCTTGTTGTCCCGGTGTGTGGTGTGTGCCTGGTCTCAGACCTATCCGAAGATCGAAAATAATGAGCTCTGAGCTCGTTCCGTAGGGTAACGTCTGGCTGTCTCGTCAGAGACTGCAGCAGATCAAACAGTGAAACACACGCACACGCACACGCGCACACGCGCACACACACACACACACACACACGGCCCGGTAGCTCAGTGGTTAGAGCGCTGGCTTCACAAGCCAGATGACCGGGGTTCGTTTCCCCGGCCGGGTGGAGATATTTGGGTGTGTCTCCTTTCACGTGTAGCCCCTGTCACCTAGCAGTGAGTAGGTACGGGATGTAAATCGAGGAGTTGTGACCTTGTTGTCCCGGTGTGTGGTGTGTGCCTGGTCTCAGACCTATCCGAAGATCGAAAATAATGAGCTCTGAGCTCGTTCCGTAGGGTAACGTCTGGCTGTCTCGTCAGAGACTGCAGCAGATCAAACAGTGAATTACACACAGATACACACAGATACACACACACACACACACACACACACACACACACACACACACACACAAACACACCATTTCTTCACAATCCCAACCAAGGCCACGAGCTAAAATTTCCCATAATTCAGAGCGTGGCCACAGAAGGAAACATATCGAGGATCCTGAGCTGGAGGTGAGAAATGGGACTAATTAGGCGGCCTGAAGTGTGTCTTGGGAATAAAAAGAGAAAGAGGGGAGAAAGAGACGGTAGGAAGGGCAGGAGGGTATGAGGGAAGGCTGGGAGAAGGAGAAGCCTGGCCGATATACAGAGTCATAAAGTGTTTGAGATGAGGCAACTTTTGTCCTCCACCGATAGATATACGAGTAATAAAGCATTTCTCTCGGAGAGTTAAGAGGTAGGAGTCACGTTCAAGAGATAGAGGAGGTCGAGGGAGAAAGATACTGGGAGGGAGTATCGAAAAATGGAAGCTTTTTATTCGAAGTAGAAAACAGATGAAGACAAAGGAGAATGTGATAGTGGCAGGGAAAGTTGAGGTTAGTTAATGAAGATCAAGAGATAAGGAAGTACATGTAGAGAGAGAGAGAGAGAGAGAGAGAGAGAGAGAGAGAGAGAGAGAGAGAGAGAGAGAGAGAGAGAGAGAGAGAGAGAGAGAGAGAGAGAGAGAGAGAGAGAGAGAGAGAGAGAGAGAGAGAGAGAGAGAGAGAGAGAGAGAGAGAGAGAGAGAGAGAGAGAGAGAGAGAGAGAGAGAGAGAGAGAGAGAGAGAGAGAGAGAGAGAGAGAGAGAGAGAGAGAGAGAGAGAGAGAGAGAGAGAGAGAGAGAGAGAGAGAGACTTGTGCCATTTCCTGAGTTCATATTCTTATTCTGACGGAGCTAAAAAAAAAAAAAAATAAGAAAGAGTCTGGTCTGTACTCTCAAATCTTTGGTGTGAAGTGACCTGTCTTTTCCTTGTCATGCTCAACAAGGAAAAGAAAAAGAGACAAAAAAAGATTGATATATGACCAATACATGACCTGCATTCCGTGTCGCGTGTTCAAGTGTGCGACGGAGCCTTGTTATTTTCCTCCTCCTTGTGACGTCTTCAGATTGTTCTGTTCCCCCATGCACCTAACACGTCAATGCTAAAGAGAGAGAGAGAGAGAGAGAGAGAGAGAGAGAGAGAGAGAGAGAGAGAGAGAGAGAGAGAGAGAGAGAGAGAGAGAGAGAGAGAGAGAGAGAGAGAGAGAGAGAGAAACTCAGTGACACCCATATTTGTAGCGTAAAGTAAATAGAGCAAATTGCCTATTTCCTTTTTTTCCCCTCTTTCTTTAGATTTCGGTGCTGTTCTAAAAAATCGTACTGAGTTGACGAGTTTGTACTGTTGTTATTGTTAGGTTTTTTACCCCCCCTTTCTCTCTCTCTCTCTCTCTCTCTCTCTCTCTCTCTCTCTCTCTCTACTTAAGTCTTTTATTGAAAGCTCAAGGTAAAATGAAGCCAGGAGAGTTTCCAAAGGTTATGTCATTCCAGGTTGATAATGCCGAGAGAGAGAGAGAGAGAGAGAGAGAGAGAGAGAGAGATTGAAACACAAACATTCACATTAAATAATCCTGCAAAACGAGTGTCTAGTACCTCCCCCCCTTCTCTCTCTCTCTCTCTCTCTCTCTCTCTCTCTCTCTCTCTCTCTCATATAGCTTGCCACTCCCTTTGCTTTCTTCTTTCTTCCTTTCACCGGTCTCTCCTCCCTCCCTTTCCACTTTTCCCTCCATTCCATGGGTGAGTTGTCTTTCCTTCTCTTCTCCCTAACCGCTGCTGTCATAACTTTCCATCCTTTCTTCTCTTAATCATTATTTTATCTTCTTTGTTTTCTACCTCCTTTCTTCCTCCATTCCCTTCAACGTTTCCCTCTTCCCGTCTTTTATTTTTAATTTTATCCCTATTTTTCTACCTTACTTTTCATTATTTCCTCTTATCTTTTTTTTTCTCTCTCTTCTAATTCAATCACTTTCTATTCTGCACTTCGATACATACTTTAATTTCCTTCCCTTTCTCCTTTATTTTCCTTCCCCATATTTGTTCACTATTTTAAGTTAATATTTTTCTTCTCTCCTCTCATTTGCTAATCATGTCATCTTCCTCTTCCTTTCTACTTTTCTTGGCAGTAAACGCCTCTTCTCTCCTCATTTCCTTTTGTCATCTTATCTTATTCTCTACTTCTCATCTCTTTCCCTTCTTTACCTTTTCCTGATATTTCTTTTGATTTATTCATTAGCAGTTTCCTCCCCTACCTTTATCAATATTATTTCCCTTTGTACCCTTCTTCTGCCCTTCCCATCTGCAGTTTCTCCAGGGCAAGGTACACTAAGGAAACTAACTTCCCCGGAAACATCTTTAACTTGATCACTGCTGGCGCCCCACACGCTTCTTTCCCCCGCCTCCTCCTTCCCCTCCCCCGTCAGTGTTTCCTCCGTCGAGTCGCAAAGCAAGGGCGCTCTGATCCTTCTCCATTTCTCTTCTTCCCGTCCTCTTATTCTCCTTTTCCTCTTCTTCTTCTTCTTCTTCTTCTTCTTCTTCTTCTTCTTCTTCTTCTTCTTCTTCTTCTTCTTCTTCTTCTTCTTCTTCTTCTTCTTCTTCTTCTTCTTCTTCTTCTTCTTCTTCTTCTTCTTCTTCTCCTCCTCCTTCTCCTTTTGAAACACCTTTCACCTTGTATGTTTCTGATGAATGAATATACTAAAATTAAGAGCCAATATTTTGATATTCCTTATATTTTTCATGTTTTTTAGAAATCTTATTCGCTATTTCTTTTTCTACTTGAGATTTTTTTTAAAGTTTTCAAAAGTTTTCTCAGAATTACCAATGACTACATGACAACTCTCTCTCTCTCTCTCTCTCTCTCTCTCTCTCTCTCTCTCTCTCTCTCTCTCTCTCTCTCTCTCTCTCTCTCTCTCCTTTTCACCTACTTATTTACTCTTTTATTTCTTTCTATCTTTTTCTAGACCTTTTCTTTCACTCTATTTCGCCCATCATCTTCCTCCCTGTCTCCATGCCTCCCGCCCTCCGTCCCTCCCTCCATCCATGGCAATATTTGTCCCTTCGTACTTCTTTTGTTTACCTCATTTTCTTTCTCTCTCTGTACCTCCCTCTCCCCTCTCCTTTCTTCTCTCCTCTCTTTTTTTCCCTCCACGACCCTTTCTTTTGCTCTAGGGAACGAAACTGAGAAATAAGAGAGAGAGAGAGAGAGAGAGAGAGAGAGAGAGAGAGAGAGAGAGAGAGAGAGAGAGAGTTTTGCGCTGTGAAGAAACAAAAGCAAAGGAAAATAAAGCCACACAAGAGAGAGAGAGAGAGAGAGAGAGAGAGAGAGAGAGAGAGAGAGAGAGAGAGAGAGAGAGAGAGAGAGAGAGAGAGAGAGAGAGAGAGAGAGAGAGAGAGAGAGAGAGAGAGAGAGAGAGAGAGAGAGAGAGAGAGAGAGAGAGAGAGAGAGAGAGAGAGAGAGAGAGAGAGAGAGAGAGAGAGAGAGAGAGAGAGAGAGAGAGGCTTCACCCACTGAGAGAGAGAGGAGGTGCGCTGTGAAGTCTGCTTCAAGGAAAGGAAAATAAAGCCCAGCAACTCGACATAGACACGCCTCCAATGATGGAGATGATGTACTTCCGAGTAATGCTGGCAGACCGCTCAGCCCTCCTGCTGTGTGCCCTGTATCGCCCCCCGCGACAAGGGCCTGACTCACTCCTGTACCTGACTGAGACCTTAGACAACCTGATGATGGCACACAGCTGCAGCCACGTGCTGATTGTGGGGGATCTCAATCACCACCTGGAAAGAGACGCCTACGAGAATCTCCTGGAGGTGCAGGGTCTGACAGATCATGTCACCTTCCCCACACATGAACGAGGAGGGACATTAGACCCTGTCATCTCAGACTACCAGGAAGACAAGCTTCAGTGTCATCAGCTGGGGCTCGTGGGCAGCTCTGACCATCACGCTGTACTGACACAGCTGGAAGTGGGCGTGGCTCAGGACGAGGCCACCACCCGCACCATCTGGCTGTGGAACAAAGCAGACTGGGCTTCCCTGCGCCGCGACCTGACCCACACCCCATGGGCCACTCTGCTACAGGGAGGAGCAGAGAGTGAAGCACTTGCACTCACCTCTCACCTTCTCGCCCTCCAGAGACGCCACGTCCCACACAGGGAATACACCACCAGATCGACGGATCAGCCATGGTTTGGCTACCGTTGCCGTGTTGCTGCCGAGGCAAAGTATGCTGCCTGGCTCCGCTACAAGAGGAACCCGACTCGGCGCAACAAGGACCTGCACAGGGCTGCATGCAGGAGGATGGTGGTAACCAGCAAGTGGGCCTTAAAAAAGTGGGAGGAAAGCCTGCGCCGGAAACTGTGTGGCACTGGCGTAGGAAACAAAACTTGGTGGTCTCTTGTTAAGGACAAACAAGGAACTGGCCACCAAGAATCCATCCCTCCCCTCAGCAAGCAGGACGGTACTGTCGCCACCAGCAGTAAGGAGAGGGCACAGTTGCTGGCTTCCTTGTTTGCTGGAAAAATGAAGGTCGGAATCCACAGCAGCCACCGCCTCAGCTGGTCCAGCAATGTGAGAAGACTGTCACCATGGTGGAGGTGACGCATCAGCAGGTGAAGCGATTATTGCGGGGCTGGACACACAGAAAGCCACCGGCCCTGATGACATCAGCCCGCACCTGCTGAAGCGATGCTCCCAGGAACTGGCTGCCCCTCTCACCCAAGTCTTCACAACTTGTGTACGGGAAAACGTCTGGCCTTCAGTGTGGAAGGAGGCTCGAGTAGTTCCTGCACACAAAAAGCTCCAGGACGGACCCAAAAAACTACAGACCCATATCCCTGTTGTCAGTGGTGGGTAAAGTGTTTGAGAGGGTCGTGGCAGAGGTGGTGTGTAGCCATCTCAAGGACAATGCCCTCCTCTCAGACCAACAGTTTGGGTTCAGACCTGGAAGGTCAACCTCCGACCTAATGATGCTTCTCACCAGGCATTGGCAGGACGCCCTCGACGACGGCAAGGACACTATAGTGGTTGCTTTGGACATAGCAGGAGCTTTTGATAAAGTATGGCACAACGGATTACTAGAAAAGCTTCGTGCTAAAGGCATCCAGGGTGGCTTGCTACGACTCTTGGGAAATTACCTGCAGGACAGAAGCCTCAAGGTGGTTGTCAACGGGCAAACATCTGAGTCCCTGCCTGTGGAGGCATCAGTGCCACAGGGTTCAATTCTTGGCCCACTCCTGTGGAATATCTACGTGGATGATCTTCTCCAGCTACTGCCAGGAGTCATGGCCTATGCTGATGACTGCACCCTCTCCTATACCTATCCACGCCAGGACAGTGGGCGGGCTGCTGAGGCCATCAATCAGCAGCTACGAGTGATAAAGGAGTGGGGTGCTCGCTGGCAAGTGACATTCGCGCCGGAGAAGACACAAGCAATGGTTGTCTCTCGGTCCCCAGCCGCCATGGCAGCAATGGCAGGAAAGTTGTCTTTTGGCGCTGCTGCTCTCCCACTCCAAGATGACGTCAGATGGTGGTGATGGTGGAAGAGAATAAGGAAGGAATGGTGGAGGCGGAGATGGAAGAAAGGAATAGAAAAGAAAGAACAGACAGCAATAGCCCTACTGGGCCTAACAAGACTGTCTGTGTGTCTATTCTACCACAGCAGATTTTAAGAGTTAGAGTCTAGAGGACACTAGGGTACAAGGAAGGAAAAGAAGTGAGCCTAAGAAGAAGGAAAGCCAAGGATGTGATAGCAAAAAGGATGAAAGAGAAATTATACTATCTAGTACAGTAACAACCCCCCCAAAAAAAAAAAGGATTTAATGTAGGCGCTAAGTACGTTATTTGAGGGGTTGATGTGAGGTGATTGTCGAACCTTTGTTTAAATAGTTTCTTTTGTATATACTATGAACAACATGTGCTGGGAGAGAGTTCCAAACATTGACAGTTGAAGAAAAAAATTGAAGCCTATTAAAGAAATAATGGTTAGCCTCGTCTGATCTGAAACGCTTAATCTTGTGGTAGAGGAGGAGTAGGAGGAGGAGGAGGAGGACACAAGAACAAACACAACCAGAACAAAAAAAAACAGAACATAAACAAGTAGAACAATAAAAACAACAACAAGAACAACATGGATAAAAACAACAATAACAATAACAACATAAATAAATTAAAAACAAGAACATGAAGAAAAAAAGAAGCAAGAAGATGAATAAAAAGAAAAAAACAAGATCAAGAATAAGAACTAAAACCAAAAAAAGTGAACAAAAACGAGAAAAAAAAACCCGCAAAGCTACACAAAAGAGTAACAAAGAAACAACCGCTGCTCTTAACATGGGTCTTTGTGCAAACTATGCAAACACAGTAAGAAAAAAAATTGAATACCATTGAGAAGAAAACGATAGGAGAAGGAGGAGGGAAAGAGAACGACCATGAGGAGGAGGAGAAAGAAGAAGAATTGTATGTGGGGAAAGGTGGACAGCAAGGGGATTGAAGTGAGTGTTTGGGGAAGGATGATAGGTGAAGGAAGGGGAGGGGAAGAGAATGAGGAGGGATGAAAAATAGAGAAAAGGCGGAAAGAAAAAGAAGGGATCTGTCAGAGATATGAAAAGGAGGAGG
>NC_059272.1:7909549-7914549 GCF_017591435.1 Portunus trituberculatus | reverse complement strand
TTATCATTATTATGACTATAAACATTATCAACATTACTATTATTACTATTATCATTATTATCTTTATCATTATTATTATTATTATTATTATTATTATTATTATTATTATTATTATTATTATTATATCATTATTATTATATATTATTATCATTATTATTATTATTATTATTATTATTATTATTATTATTATTATTATTATTATTATTATTATTATTATTATTATTATTATCATTATCATTGTTACTATTATCTTAATTATCATTAACACACCCACCCCCTAACACAGACATTTTTCATCACCACACACACACACACACACACACACACACACACACACACACACACACACACACACACACCCGCAAAAGATGGTGCTCGAACCTGGGATCAGTAAAGGCGAGATACTTAATGGAGCCTAGGGAGCCACACGGAACCATCACATTAGCGCTCCTATCGGCTCGTTTATTAATTACGTCGCAGAGAATTACTGTCTGCTGGCGAAAGGCGGAGAGCTACTGAATCAGGGAGAGGAATGTGCTTGGATAGGTAAAACAAGAGACAGGATGAGGAAGGGAAGCAAGGTACAAAGACAACAGAAAGGAACACAAAGGAAGGACAAAGTATAGTGAAAATGTACCGAAATTAAGAAGAGGAACGTAATGAACATGAAAAATATACAAACTAAGAGAGAGGTTGAAGAAGGGAGGAAAAAGAGAAAGTGAGACGCAAGAGAACACAATGAAATGAGAAACCAAGGGGTGGGATGAGAAGGATATGGAAGATATACAGGCAAAGCTACTGAACGAAGGAAGAACAAAGAGTAGCATATTGTTTTAAGAGGCTGTTTTGTGAAAAGTTGTATTCTTTTATATCAAATCAACTTTTATTTTATTTTATCATCTTTTTGAGAGAGAGAGAGAGAGAGAGAGAGAGAGAGAGAGAGAGAGAGAGAGAGAGAGAGAGAGAGAGAGATGAAGCAGAAGAGGCAAGGAAAACGGGCAGACGAACTGATCATCTTAGGCAATAGAAGTAAATGAATGCAAAAACTCCATAAATGTAAGTCGTCATTTCTTTTACGAGCCTCCTGTCTGTCTCTCTGTCTGTCTGTTTGTCTGTCTGTCTGTCTGTCTGTCAGTTTGTCGTTTTGTCTGCCTCGTCATCATTCTCCATTTATTTATCTGTCTGTCTGCTTTTCTATGTATGGCAACCTGTCTGACTGTCTGGCTAACTATCTCTGTCTATCTGTCTACCGTTCTGTCTGCGTAGCTTCCAGTTTATCTACCTGTCAGGCATTGTATTTTTCAATGTCTATCAGTATTCATGTCTGCCTTCTGCCCATCTGTCTTTCACTCTGTCTATCTATCTATAAATGCACCTTTCTATCCACATATCTATCTACCCATCTGTGTCTGTGTCTCATCTTCCACTCTGTCCGTTTGTCTATCGCCACGCTATGGAAATTCCACTTAAGCGAATTGTACGTAGTTTCAAACTCAAAAAAATTTTTTTACATCCCGGTTTTCGGTACATTTTGTTTACTTCTATACCACTGAACGACGCTAAAGGGGAGAGACGGGAGGGGAAAGGAAGATATGAGAGGAAGGGAAGGGGGAACAAACAAGAGGAGAAGGGAGGAGAGGAGGGGAGAAAATGGGAGGAGGGGGAGGACAAGAGAGGCGTGGTGTGTTAATGTAAGGGCAGGGAGAGGTGGAGAGGAGAGGATGGAAAAGGAACGGGGAGAGTGGAGTGAAGGGACGGTAACGGAGTGAGAGAATGAATGGGAGAGGCGAATAGGAGAGACGGGTAAATGGAACACTGCGCGAAGCTCAGGAGTGAGAGAGAGAGAGAGAGAGAGAGAGAGAGAGAGAGAGAGAGAGAGAGAGAGAGAGAGAGAGAGAGAGAGAGAGAGAGAGAGAGAGAGAGAGAGAGAGAGAGAGAGAGAGAGAGAGAGAGAGAGAGAGAGAGAGAGAGAGAGAGAGAGAGAGAGAGAGAGAGAGAGAGAGAGAGAGAGAGAGAGAGAGAGAGAGAGAGAGAGAGAGAGAGAGAGAGAGAGAGAGAGAGAGAGAGAGAGAGAGAGAGAGAGAGAGAGAGAGAGAGAGAGAGAGAGAGAGAGAGAGAGAGAGAGAGAGAGAGAGAGAGAGAGAGAGAGAGAGAGAGAGAGAGAGAGAGAGAGAGAGAGAGAGAGAGAGAGAGAGAGAGAGAGAGAGAGAGAGAGAGAGAGAGAGAGAGAGAGAGAGAGAGAGAGAGAGAGAGAGAGAGAGAGAGAGAGAGAGAGAGAGAGAGAGAGAGAGAGAGAGAGAGAGAGAGAGAGAGAGAGAGAGAGAGAGAGAGAGAGAGAGAGAGAGAGAGAGAGAGAGAGAGAGAGAGAGAGAGAGAGAGAGAGAGAGAGAGAGAGAGAGAGAGAGAGAGAGAGAGAGAGAGAGAGAGAGAGAGAGAGAGAGAGAGAGAGAGAGAGAGAGAGAGAGAGAGAGAGAGAGAGAGAGAGAGAGAGAGAGAGAGAGAGAGAGAGAGACCTGTACAACCTTGCAACACCTTGAAGAGAGAAGGAACAACTCTATCACTAGCATCAGCACCACCACTCACCACCAGCACCACCAGTCACCACCACCACTACCACTGCCACCATTTTCATTGTCTTTTTTAACTTTTTTTTCATTCACCTTCTAATCTTCCTTCTACTTTTTTTTTTCTTGCTTATGCCCCTCCCACCTTCACTTCTGTTCTTCATGATTTTTTTAACATTTTCCTTCTCCTATTGTTTTACCTTCAAGTCTTCCTTCTTCTCCTCCTCCTCCTATCCCTCTTTTCTCCTCACTACTGATACTGTTCTTTTAACATTCTTTGTGTAAGCATATTTAGTAGAAAAAAGGAGAAGATAGCGTCAACATTTCGTTACATAAAAAGAAAAACAAAGGTTAGAAAAGGTTAATTCAATCTATTATTACGTGGGAAGCAAAGATCAACTAAAGAATGAGAGAGAGAGAGAGAGAGAGAGAGAGAGAGAGAGAGAGAGAGAGAGAGAGAGAGAGAGAGAGAGAGAGAGAGAGAGAGAGAGAGAGAGAGAGAGAGAAAGAATAACGTGACCTGAGTTTAAGAGAAAAAAAAAGTGTAACTCACATGATTAAAGCGAGTTTTTACGTGTATCTGATAAAAGACACAGGAGGGGAGAGACTTTACCTAAATGCCAAAACTCCACTCTTCCTTCCACGCTCCCTTCCTGCTGTGCCTGGCTATCCATGCACAGCCGACATTAATATGGCACGTAATGAAATGCTTGTCACGGGACGCCACTACGAGGGCGAAAAAAACTACAAAAAGCATTACAGTGAAAATCAGAGGAATTTACTATCTAGTACTGCACTAGAGATTAGAAGAGTTAGAACTTATCTCAGAACATCGTAAAACTAGATTAAAATGTAAATGTTTTAATACTACAATAAGTATAATAGTTTCTTAGCCATATGTAAAACAAAGATTTAAAAGTAAGTGATAAGATGATAAAATGTCACTTAAAGAATCAAAATATAAAAAGAGGGAGACAACATATTAACTCTTCAAAGTATTAGAAAGAAAGGAAAAAGAACTTTGTGGGAATATCGAGAAGTGAGATAAGAATATAAGTACACAAGAAAATAAGGGCAGCTGCAACAGAGCACCAAGCCTACACGTAGCAGTCCCTGTGTGAATATACGTGTCTTTTTCCACCAATCATGTCCCCGTCCATATATTTGTCTAATCTTCTTTTAAAGCTCCCTATTGACTCAGCACTAACAGCATGATTACTGAGTCCGTTCCATTCATCATCAACCACTCTGTCAGAGATCCAGCTCTTTCCCACCTCTTTCTAAAAGCAAAATTTTTCAGGCTTAAACCCAAAATTTTTGGTTTTATCCTGGCTAATAATCTTACGAACATTGCTTACGTCCCCTTTGTTATAATCTCTATACTAATTAAAGGTTCCCTCTTACCCCTCCGTCTCTTTAGGGAATGCAAAATCAACAGCTTCAATCTCTCTTCGTAAGGAGTATTACTTATCCCTCGTATCTTTGTAGTCATTATTCTTTGCACCGATTCTAATAGACCTTTATCCTTTCTATACTGTCGGGACCAGAACTGTACAGCATAATCTAGATACGGTCATACCGGTGGCAAATAAAACAATTATATTACTTAGGGACTTCTGCTTCTAATACTCCTAAAAATTAGTACTCATATCCTATTTGCCTTATTTCTAGTATAGCCTCTTTGTTTTGTTTTCTCTCACATGATAAGTGTGTTTTATTGTGTAAGAGGAGAAAACCATCCATGGGCAATAAAAACTATTCAAAAAAGTCCAATAGAAATAAAGAAGCAGGCAAGAAGTTCCTGAGTTAACCGGAAAAAGGGATGAATGACTGAGAATACTGGTTAACTCTTGCCTCACAGAAATGGACACAACAGGGCTGATAAAAAGAAGAAGGTTTAGTGCAGCGAGGTTGTGGTTGGAGAGGAGACAAAATTAAAAGAGTAGTTGGTATGAAAACAGCGGTAGAAGATCGCAAGAGATGCAACATTACGGCGGTGAGAAAGAGGTTGAAGACAGTCAGTCAGAGGAGAGTTGATAAAAAAAAAAACATTGATTATATTCAGAGTTTGTCTAATATATATATATATATATATATATATATATATATATATATATATATATATATATATATATATATATATATATATATATATATATATATATATATATATATATATATATATATATATATATATATATATATATATATATATATATATATATATATATATATATATATACATACATATACATACATACATATACATATATATACATATATATATATATACATATATATATATATATATACATATACATACATATATATATATATATAATATATATATATATATATATATATATATATATATATATATATATATATATATATATATATATATATATATATATATATATATATATATATATATAT
>NC_059272.1:7884549-7902049 GCF_017591435.1 Portunus trituberculatus | reverse complement strand
AAAAGCAGCAGCAGTAGTAGTAGCAGTAGTAGAAATAATAGTAATAGTAGTTAGAAACATTTTGAATATAATATCTATGTATATCTTTTTCTTCTAAACAATATAAAACACATTAACGGAACATTTTTCTTTTTTTTTCTTAGCTGGACATCTAACAGATAACACAAGTAATAGCAGTAGCACCAGCAGAAAGAGTAACTAAAGTATCAGTAGTAGAAGCAAAGACGATACCACAAAACTTGTCAGCAATAAGCCTTGGTATTCAACATACAAGAGGTTCGACGGAAAGAGAAGGTATGATAGGCAGACATGTGTGCGTAGCGGGAGCAGCTATGGTTGTGTAAATACCTGTCAGGGGGGTTTGCGTAATTATCGCTTTATACCGTGAACGTGGCGTGGCCTCCATAATGACTCTGGCGCACGAAGACACTGACTCTATTTGCTTGTCAGGACTAGGCAGTGCTTTGCATAATTATGATAAACACTGCTGTATAAAAAGGGTAAAATGTATTGTCATATTATCCCTCCCCCTCTCTCTCTCTCTCTCTCTCTCTCTCTCTCTCTCTCTCTCTCTCTCTCTCTCTCTCTCTCTCTCTCTCTCTCTCTCTCTCTCTCTCTCTCTCTCTCTCATAATTCAAACAAACATTCAAACCACTCCCGCAGATTAACCAAACCAATTATGATGAACGTACAAAATTAATCCTGGATCGAGGCCTCAACAAACCATGACTTTAATCTCAGCCTGACTTCATTACTTAAGCTTAACCCTGAATCCTTACTGAAGCTTAATCTCGCACCTGATCTATCTCTCTGTCTCTCACTGAACAAACAATACTGAAGAGGTATGAAAATAACAATAAAATCTGAGGGAAAAAGGATAAACGTCACTCACTTAAAAAAAAAATAAAACAAGAAATTCAAAATAGCACAAGATCATTTATGCGTCAGTTCTCGAGGAAATCTTCACGAGAAGTGTTATTTCCACAGCCTCCTCTCCCTCTCCTCTAATTGGTACACTTGTGATATTGTGGTCACTTACCTAACATTTACCTATAAAGGATTTATAATGGTGCACCTATAATATTATATCCAGTTCCCTAAATATTTATATTGGTGCACTTGTAATGTCGTAGCCATCTCCCCAAATTTTTACAATGAAGATTCTTTCAGTCTCTTCATCAGAGAAACCTGCCATAACATGAGTTTCGAGAATACAAATAGGAAAACAGTGTTAACCATTCAAAAAGATTGTGGAAGCACATAAACATAATTTACTACTTATTAATAGTCCCTGATATTATACAATTTTCGAAATTATAAAGAGAAAAACTAGTACCATCTAGAATGACTGGAAACAAATAAAAGTATTGTAAATATACGAAAATGCATCCATATTACGGTATACACAACACACTACCAGCGGCACGTGAAACTGCAAGTTTTCGGAAACTGAATCTGATGTATATGATGTATTGTAAAGTGATTAAGATTTCACGAATATGTATAATGCCTTATGATCTATGTATGCAGTTAACAAAATTTGTGTGTAATAAAAATTTCTGTTATAACTATTTGGGCAATATTATGTAAATTGTGTTAGTGCATTACGCATTACCTGATTGCAGTGCTATTTCTATGACAAAAATTTAACCTAAACAGGAATAAAATAAAGATAAATAAGACCATTGAATCTTTTATCTATGTGGTTACCTTCCCTGAAACTTCACCATCATCTAAAAAATCTGAAGTTTTATGTAACCTAATTCCTCCTTTAATCTCTATTATTATTATTATTATTATTACTATTATTACTATTATTACTATCTATTATTACTATTATTCAACCTTGGCACCAAACTTCCACGTCCATTGAATAAAACAATATCACAAAAGCCAGACAAATCTTTAATTTACTTATATCTAACTTCACGTTGTCACTGTATTTCTTTTCTCTTTTTTGTCTGATTTTCTTTTTCTTTCTGTGTATCTAAAAACACACTTCCTCTCTTCTACATTTCAAGCAACAGTCTTTCATTTCTGCTTTTCCAATTCTTTTCTTCGTAATTCTTTTCTTTTCTGGTGATCACGACAACTACGCTCATACATGATGCAATCTTATCAGGGGAGGAGAAGGTGCTTTCAAGGACATCTGGAGAGAGAGAGAGAGAGAGAGAGAGAGAGAGAGAGAGAGAGAGAGAGAGAGAGAGAGAGAGAGAGAGAGAGAGAGAGAGAGAGAGAGAGAGAGAGAGAGAGAGAGAGAGAGAAACCGCAATAATGAAGATGATGGTGATGATGATGAAAAAAAAACAATAATAACACATGCAATTATTGCAGCAGAGAGATTGACATTGGCTTCACATTCCGCCCAGAACAAGACAAGAATCGTTAAAAGACCGAAGCACATTAAATATTTGGCTGGCATTAACATTTCATCAGCTGTTGTAGTGATCACCGTTGAGATTCCTTGCTGTGTGTGTGTGTGTGTGTGTGTGTGTGTGTGTGTGTGTGTGTGTGTGTGTGTGTGTGTGTGTGTGTGTGTGTGTGTGTGTGTGTGTGTGTGTGTCCACCGAGACTTGGCATTTCAAGACTAAGTCGTAGTTGGAACAGAACAAGTTTTCATGACATCTGGTGAAAGCAGAAACAGAAACCAATTTCTTACATATCTAACTAAGCACAGTTAGATATGTAGGAAAGAATATTTTTGCTATATAAATTATCATGGAAGTACTCTCTCTCTCTCTCTCTCTCTCATACACACACACACACACACACACACACACACACACTCACTCTCAGAGACTGCAGCAGATCAGTGAAATATACACACACACACACACACACACACACACACACACACACACACACACACACACACACACACACACACACACACACACACACACACACACACACACACAACTACAGGGCATGACAGAAGCCATTGCCAGCACACCTGCCACACCTTAGCTGGTCTAATCAATGACACCTGGGCTTGTTGATGTGACCTTCTGAAGCGAGAAAGTCATTCATTACTCACACGAGCGCCACGTAGTCACTGCATGGGAACTGACTTTGGTATTGATCACATGCAACAGATTAATCCCACCACTGCATAAAATATCGGCCAAAGGTCAAGGTGAGAGAGAAATCAAGTCGTGTTATTGTGACGGTTAAGTGTTTGGTTGTTATTGGTTCTGCTGTTGTGTTTATGTCATGTAGGTATACTGAAGGGTAAGTGTTCTATAACTGAGTTGCTATTGAATGATCATGTTGTTATTGTACTATACATAAAGTTACCACTGCTGTTATGTAACGGTAAGAAAACAAGTAGTAATTTTATATACTAGTTGTTACATATAATATTTCTGTAACGTAATATAGTAACATATCATATATTCATAAGTTCACTATAGCAAGATAAGATATACTTTGATTCAGATTATCCTTCAGAAAGATACTTTCTCTATATTTTGTCATACTTTTATTGCAATAAAATCCTTAACAACAACAAAATCCAAAATATCAAACATTATTTCCTTTAGATCATTTACTATAACACAAACTAGTGCATAATATAAATCAACAACAACCAAGCCCTTGGTCGCTAACCTGGACAGATTTTTCAGCTGTTATATAATATACTCCACCTTACTCTACTGAACTTTCCAAATCTAAAGCCAATACCTCCAAACTGAATTATAAACAACATGCATGAAATAAAACAGCATCCAAACATTTTCACTCCACCAGAACTCATCCACTCACCGACCACAAGTGACATTTAGGTACTTAAGAATTAATATGTTCTACATTTTGACGACAAGGACGACAAGGATGAAAAGAAATACATCCTGTTCAAACTTCGGGAATGGAAAGATAAACACATCTGTAGAAAGGGAATCTAAATAAAAGAACAAACAACAGTGTTCCAGTTAAGCCTATTTCCGACCCACACAATCTGTCTGTCTCTCTCTCTCTCTCTCTCTCTCTCTCTCTCTCTCTCTCTCGGCGCCATTGAAAAGGTCAGGCAACAGGTAACACACACACACACACACACACACACACACACACACACACACACACACACACACACACACACACACACACATACCTATCTACTGTTTTCTTCTATACTGAAAACATCATTGGATGCAGAGAGAGAGAGAGAGAGAGAGAGAGAGAGAGAGAGAGAGAGAGAGAGAGAGAGAGAGAGAGAGAGAGAGAGAGAGAAATTGACAAGCACAGACGGGCAGACAGACCTCCAGGTGTACACAAAACACTAACAAAATGTATACCATCATGGACTGTTAGCGAGTTGATCCAGCTGTCAGTCAGCCAGTCACGCACTCAGGTAGCTAGTCAATCTGGTAGTTAAGTCAGATAATAACACAGGCGCTCAATCAATCAAGCTCCTTTTCTAACCCTCTTCTCTTCTCTTCTCTTCTCTTCTCTTCTCTTCTCTTCTCTTCTCTTCTCTTCTCTTCTCTTCTCTTCTCTCTCTTCTCTCTCTTCTCTCTCTCTCTCTCTCTCTCTCTCTCTCTCTCTCTCTCTCTCTCTAAATAGAATAAATAAATAAATAAATAAATAAATAAATAAAACTTTCATCTATACAATCAGGTTGTTTCTAAATATATATATATACCTCGTAGTACGCAAAGACAAGTTCACGATACTCAACCCTTGACATTAACTCTCATACTAAAACTACCAAAGACACTTGACAAACAGTGACACAGGGAAACAAAACAAGCGGCGAGACACAGACTATGATGATCCCATTATTTGACTTAATTTCTTGTGGGAATAAAAAAAAAAAACCTTGGATATGGGAAGAATATTTTCTTTACAGGATAATTAGCACATTCTCTCTCTCTCTCTCTCTCTCTCTCTCTCTCTCTCTCTGTGCCCTCAGCTCCCCATTAAAGGCTGGAATAGCATTATACGGCAGGCAGGAGGAGTGAGCAGGAGAGGACTGGATGCCCCGGACTGACCTAACGACGCTCTTGGGAGGAGGATATAAAAGGAGGAGGATTGAAAGACGAAAGGAAAGAGTAAGAGGACTCCCACTGTCATAAAAACGTTGAGTGGGACAGTACTATTGTTATTACTACTAGTAGGGGAGACCGGGGCTAGTTGGCACACTTTTTACATTTTTGGTGATGGAAGAAAAACAACAAAGTATTTTGGTAATTTTTTATTTCCAGTGAAAAATATAAATCTTCCTCTTACTTTTCATTTAATAAAAAAATAATTTTCTTTCGAAACAAAAGCACAGCATTCTTTCGAAAAAAACATTTTGCCTGTGCCAACATGCCCCATGTACGGGGTAAGTTGGCACACACTATGGGGTAAGTTGGCACAGCAAATATTTCTAGCAAATTAGAAATATGTAACAGTAAATTTAGATACAGAGTATATACCGTATTCATAATGTTTCATTTCAAGAATATTCAGTTCCATAGAAACTTAGAAATCTTTTCTTAGTAAAGAAAGTAACCTTTTATAAAATAAAATAAAAAACTGACTAGGTGTCATACATCCTATTGAATATAACTGCACTTCAAGGTAATAATTGCACAGAATACTTAACACTTAAGGTGAACTTAATCTAAATCATCGTCTGAGTCACAGTTGGGGCATGTATAAAACAAATCTTTATCAGTGCAGCCTTCGTGGGCCCACAACTTGCACATTATACACTGTATCCACACTTCTTGTGGTTTGCTTTTGGAAAAAGGTTCCATGCATACCAAACAGAGACTGTCCTCTTCATCTGAACTTTCCTCGTCACCATGAACACGTTTTGATTTCTTTGATTGCTTCTTCTTTGCTTCTGGAAATAAGGTTCTTTTTGTCTTGTGCATTTTTCTTTTGATATCTTTTCTAGTGCCTTTTTCACTGGAGTGTCAGTCAGAATGGCAGAAGAGCGTTTCCTCCTGTTCATTCCACTTCCCTTCCTGGGACCAGCTTTAGGCAATGGTCTCAGTTCTTCAGGAGTTGGGGCTTTCTTCCCACAGAGTCCAGAAGTAGAGGGTCTTGGTGTGTCATTGCCGTCCAGGCAATTTGTCGCAGGCTGAACATTGATTTCGCTGGCCTGAAACACTTGCGTTTCTTGTTGATCTTCCTCTGGTCTGTCAGTCACGTAAGCACCCAAAAAATCAGAATCCTGGAATATGTCTCTGTTGAAGGGTGAAATTCCAGCAGCCCTAAACCCAGCCAAAATATTATGTGGCGTCACAGCAAGTGGGAAAGCGGTGGACACTACGTTTGGAATGTCATAGATGGTCATAGTAGATCCAGGGTGTGTGGTCATCCATGAGTCACATGCTCTATTGACTAATTTTTTCAGAGGTCCATAGACACTAACATCAAGTGGCTGCAGCCTGTGTGAGCAGTGTGGTGGAAATGAAAGGACAGTGATGCCATTGACCTTACAAAATCAAGGCCCTGTATGGACAAATGCGAGCCGTGATTGTCTAATAACAAAAGAACTGGCTTTTCCTTAGAACATTTAGTGTGCTTTACAAAATGTTGTAAAAACTCCAAAAATGTGACTCCTTCATCCATCCTGATGGATTGGCAGCTCCTGAACTACCAGGAGGAGCACTGTTAATGAAATGGTCACGGAAATGCACTCTAGGGAAGATAAAAAAAGGCGGAACTACATTGCCAGTTGCTGAGACTGCAACAGCAATTGTTACAAGAGTTCCTCTTTCACCTGAAGTCATTTTACCTACTTGTTTGAAGCCTTTGCGTGCTACAACTTTATTGGGTTTCTGTACTGTTGTTACCCTGTCTCATCCATGTTCCAAATGTCACTAGGACCTAAATTATGCCGATTAAGGACAGACTGCAGGTTATCAAAAATAATGCAACATTTGTTTTGTTAAAACTTGTTGCTCTTGAGAGGCTAGTGGCCTCTGGAGACCTTATGGAAAGGTCCTTGTTCCTTTTTAAGAATCCAGAAAACCAGTCAGAACCAGCCATCTTGTTTTCTTTCCATGATGGAGGAAAAGTTTTATTTGCACCTTCAGCAAACTGGTAGGCTAACTTTCTTACCTCTTTCACAGATAATCCGTAATAAATATCTGCTGCTTGTTTAAGATATGTAGAAAGTTCCTTTTCTTGATCATCTGAGAGGACTTTCCTGTGTGCAGCATAGCCTACTCTAAGCGTTGCTTTATCTTCACCCTTCAGTTGCTCATGAGTTATCTTCTTGCAATAACGTGCTAGTGTTCGAAATGGTATGGCGAAATCCTTTGCAACTCCTCTGATTGGCTTGTGTTCACACTTAACACGTTTAGCAGCCCCCAATATAACGTCGGCAGGGATAGAGGCCCTCTCAGTTTTCCGTTTGTAGCTTCGAACCATTTCTGAAAAGTCAAAAGTATTGTACATGAAAGTAAATATATCAACATTAATTAATCAGAAACATAATGTAGCCTAACCCAAATATAATCTGAAAACGGAAATTATATAAATAGTAAAGTGGGGCAAGTTGGCACTGTGCCAATTTGCCCCGTTTTTGTTGAGCCAACTTGCCCCATCCATACCAATGATCATAAATAAACAGTTTTAGTATATATTAAGAAGCCTAATATGGACTGTTATATGGGTAAACAATCATTAAACACTAAGTTAAATTATGACTAAATTGGATATTTCTCATCTATAACCACATGCATGTTAGAGCAAACAATATAAGCGAATGAAAATTTACTTACCAACATCAAAATCAATTTTTTCCTCACTCCAGTCAAGCCCTGCAACCTCTTGGTTTGGTAGCTTGTTGGTGACTGCGGAAGCAAGTGATGATCCTATGGTATGAATTACAAACCGATCTAACGGTAAATATTTGAATTATTTCAAGTGTGCCAACTTACCCCTGTTGCCAACTTGCCCCGGTCTCCCCTACTTTTGTTGATAGTAGTATTACTGCTGCTGCTGCTGTTACAACTACCAACATTGCTACTATTCCCACTACTGCTTCTGCTATTTTTATTAGTTACTATTATTACTACTACTACTACTACTACTACTACTACTACTACTACTACTACTACTACTACTACTACTACTACTCCTACTACTACTACCACTTAAGGTATTGTTAATGTTACTACCAATACAGTTACTATCGCTATAAAAACACTTTTATTAAATAGAAGTAAAAAGTAACCTTATAAAGACATTAACACTAGCAATACTAACACCAACAATATCAACAACAAAAACAACAGCAACAACAACAACAATAATAACAACAACAGCAATATCAACAACAATGCAATTAACAAGAATCAAATCCCTAATCCTGACATTAATCCCTCCATTCTCCATTAACAATTTTGCTTCACTCTTACAAGGTTCTCACAAGATCCGTCCCGCGTGAGATTGATGAGAGACCGGAGACTCACTCACTTTTTTCCCTCCTCCTCTCCCTCCCTTCTATCTCTTAATGTCCCGGCCGGTGAAAGGGTGGGCGGATCGAGGGCTGTTGAGCTGGAGGTGTGGTGTGTGTGGGGGAGTTGGTGACTGGGGCGGTTACGCAACTCTCTCGTGGACAGATAGAATCGCAACTTATCTTCATGTTCTCTTACGTGTGTAGTTCTCTATAGGTGAGTCGATGAGATGTTTTATAATGTAAAACTTTTGCTTCAGTCTGTGTTTTTTTTTTTTATTTTCATTTTTTTCTTCTTCATTTGTCTTCATCTTTTTCTGCAGGATTTTATAACTGTTTTTAAATGACAAGTTCTTTTCTTTATATATCTTTTTCTTGTAGTTGGAGATAGTATATTCTTTGATTCTCGTATTGTTTTCTGATGGCTTTGTAAACTGTTCATCTTGGCATGTTATTTTCACGACGGGAGACAACTATTTCTTTCCTTTTCTATCGTAATATAGATTCCATTATACAGTCTTATTTTTCGACGCCTGTAACTCAATCAATTTTCGAACGTTTCCGTCTTGAGATCCTAGCGTCTGTGGCCTGTTTTTTAAGCGAGCGATGGGTGTAGTATGCCACAAACTTCATTTGCTACTGCTCTTAAGGCCGACTTTCCCTTTACTCATTCAGGTAACTTTATTGGCCTTCCCTCGATATGGGAATGGTGGAGGCGCTGCTATGGCTTGAGATATGTGTGTGTGTGTGTGTGTGTGTGTGTGTGTGTGTGTGTGTGTGTGTGTGTGTGTGTGTGTGTGTGTGTGTGTGTGTGTGTGTGTGTGTGTGTGTGTGTGTGTGTGTTTCACTGTTTGATATGCTGCAGTCTCTGACGAGACAGCCAGACATTCCTATGGAACGAGCTCAGAGCTCATTATTCCCGATCTTGGGATAGGCCTGAGACCAGGCACATACCACACACTGGGACAACAAGGTCACAACATCCCGTACCTACTCACTGCTAGGTGAACAGGGGCTACACGTGAAAGGAGATACACCCAAATATCTCTACCCGGCCGGGGAATCGAACTCCGGTCCTCTGGCTTGTGTGTGTGTGTGTGTGTGTGTGTGTGTGTGTGTGTGTGTGTGTGTGTGTGTGTGTGTGTGTGTGTGTGTGTGTGTGACCAGTTGGGTGTACGTGCGGTAATCAATAAGGTTACTCTGCTGACACAGTTATAAATCCTTCCATTATGCATCACTTGTCCTTATATAACAGCAGCACTGCGAAGGGAAGTGTGATCTCCTGAGGGTCACCAAGACTCGTCAGTTTCTATGCATTTTTATCACCTGAAAAGAGTCATTAGCTTTTGCCTCGAGGATGAGTATTGTGTTTTGCTGCTAGCGATAAGAATAAGTCAGAAGAAGAAATAGAACATGACAATTGTCTCTGTTTATGACTCTTTGTGCGTCCGTCTGTCTGCCTGTCTCTCACTCTCTCAGTCAAGGTCTCTGCGGATAGGCGGGGCAGGCAGCTGGCGGCAAGGGGCGGGTCGTCGGCGCCAGAGTGGTGGCGTCTGTTGCAGCACTGGCGACAACGCACCATACCAGCCCCCACCACGGCCGCACTACCACAGTACACACTGAAACAGACCATTCCTTCCAACTCTAGCCGCTTACATAACTCCAAGCGCAGCACCATAGTCATTCTCTCTCTCTCTCTCTCTCTCTCTCTCTCTCTCTCTCTCTAGAGTTACAACAAGACATAATATTTACACAAAACTTATCATGCACACCAGTGCTTAGCTTGTCTGTATATAAATTTGTGAGGGTTTGTGTTTTGGTGTGTCTGTGTTTGTGCGTGTTTGTATTATGAAGTGCGTGTGTGTGTGTGTGTGTGTGTGTGTGTGTGTGTGTGTGTGTGTGTGTGTGTGTGTGTGTGACACGCTTACACACAGTACTGTACAAGCTATTCGCCATATAGCAAGATTAATATTAGGGGTCTATTGTGGGGAAAGGAGGAGGGAGGGAAGGAGAGAGAGAGGGACGTATACAGTTACAGTTATTTATAGACAAAGACTCCTCCTTTTTCCCTCCCCTTTCCTTTCTCCCTTTCTTCCCTTCTACCATTCTAGCTCCCATATCTGTCCCTTTTTATCTCCTTTCACATCCCTTCCCTCTTATGACATTTCTCAGTCTGCAAACTTTGGCTTCCCCCGTCCTTTCTCTCTCTCTCTCTCTCTCTCTCTCTCTCTCTCTCTCCTAACACCCCTTATTTCTTTTATTTCTTTCCTTCCATTTACAGTTTCCATTTCCTCATTTCTTTCTTTTCAGTCTTTACCTTCCTTTTTTTTCTTTTTTCTTTCATACCACGTCTCTCTTTCCCCTTCTCAATCCTAGCCTTCTCCTGACCTCTTCTCTTCCTCTTCCTTCTTCTCCCATCCCCCTTCTAATCCTTTCTTTTTATTTTAATCCCATATTCATCCTCTTGTGTCTTATTACGCCCCTTTACTTCACCCTTTTCAACCCATCTCTCCACCAACCACACCAGAACCCCTTCACTTCCCTCCTTCTCTTTCTTTATATTGTCTTTTCTCTTTTCATTTCTTCAGCATCAACTCTTTCCCTTTCTCTCCCTCTTCCTATTCATCCCTTATCCCTATTGACTCTCCTTTTACCATGTCCTTGCTTTCGTCTCTTCCCCTAAATTTTTTCTCTTTTTCCCTTTCATCATATCACTATGAACATTTTCCGTTCTTTTCCCTCTATCTTTTCTTCCTCTATACTTTTCCATTATCCCTTGTCATGCCTTTTCTCTCACCTATTTCTTATCTTATCTCTTTCAATCCCATCATCATCAACTCTTCCCTTTTTCTTCCCTATCAGTTCACCAAGTCTCTTTTCTTCTGCTGCTCCCCCATCGTGTTTCTTCACTTTCCTCTCACCCCTTTCTCCACTTTTCCCTCCCCGCTCACCCCTCTTCTCTCTCCAATAGCGGCAGCCTCGTATTAGTCTTTTGGTGTGTTATTTATGGAGGACGCGACAACCTGATTAATGTCGCAGCTTGTCCTTGTTGGAACGAAACTGTGTCACTTGTGTCCTGTTGGTGGTGGGGCGCAGGGCGAGATGGTTTATATGAGTAGAAGTGATGGTAGTGAGTGTCGTGGGTGATGACTTTGGTGACAGATTTTTTTTTATGTGAAAGAAGAAAGTTGGACATGGGCAACAAAAAAAAAAAAAAAGGCTCACTTACTTACCAGACACTTTGCAGGTCCAAGAGAATTAGCCAAAAGAAAGGGATAAATGTCTTGAAACCTTAAATGAAGTCAAGTCATAGGAGGTTAGTATAGAAGCAGGTAGGGAGTTCCAGAATTTATCAGAGAAAGGTATGAATGATTTAGAGTCTGGTTAAGTTGGACAGAGTATGAGTGAAAGGAAGAAGAAAGCCTTGTGCAGCAAGGCCGCAGGAATAGGGGAGGCATGGAGTTAGCAAGAACAGAAGAGCAGTTAGTATGAAAATGGCGGTAGAAGACAGGAAGGGATGCAACATTACGGCAGTGAGAAAGAAACTGAAAACAGTCAGTCAGAGAAGAGGAGTTCATAAGATGAAAAGGTTTTGGTTCCATCCCAACTAATAAAACTGTGTGAGTGGAACCACCTCATACATGCTAAGAATACTTCATACATAGGTGGATAACGCTCTTGTACAGAGTTAGTAGTTGGGGGGGGGTGTTGAGAAAACTGGTGGAGACACCTATGAACACCTAACTTCACAGAAACTATGTTAACAAGAGATGAGATGTAAAGTTTCCAGTTTAGATTATGAGTACAGGACAGACTGAAGATATTAAGTGTACAAGAGGGGGACAGTTCAGTGTCATTGAAGAAGAGGGGATAGTTGTCTGGAAGGTTGTGTCGAGTTGATAGATGGAGAAATTGAGTTTTTGAGGCGTTGAACACTACTAACTTTTCTCTGCCCCAATCAGAAATCTTAGAAAGATCAGAAGTCGGGCGTTCTGTGGCGTCCCTGCGAGAACTGTTAACTTCCAGAAGGGTTGGTCGTCTCTGAAAAGACGTGGGAGGGTGTAGGATGGTATCATCAGCGTAAGAGTGGATAGGGCAAGAAGTTTGGTTTACAAAATTATTAATGAGTAATAGAAAAAGAGTGGGTGACAGGATAGAACCCTGAGGAACACCACTGTTAATAGATTTAGGAGAAAAAGATGTGGCCGTCTACCACAGCAGCAATAGAACTGTCAGAAAGGAAACTTAGATAAAGTTGCAGAGCGAGTGATAAAAACCTTAGAAGGGTAGTTTTGAGATCAACGCTTTGTACCAGACTTTTTCAAAAGCTTTTGACGTGTCTAAGGCAACAGCAAAAAACTTTACCTTAATCTCTAAAAGAGCATGACCAAGACTCAATAAGGAATGTCGGAATATCACCAGTAGAGCGGCCCTGACAGAAACCATACTGGCAATCAGGTAGAAGATTGTGAAATGATAGAATTTAAAAATCTTCCTATTGAGAACAGATTTAAAGACTTTATACAAATGAAAGATTAAATCTATACCCGGTAGTTTGAGGGATTTGAACGGTAACTTTCTTCAGGAACAGACTGAATGTAGGCAAACTTCCAGCAAAAAGGAAAGGTATAAATTGATAAACAAAGTTGGAAGAGTTTGGTCAGGCAAGATGCATGCGCGGAGGCACAGTTTTTGAGACCAATAGGAAGACCCTCATTAGGTCCATAAGCCTTTTGGTGAAAGGATTGGTGGTGATGATGGTGGTGATGGTGGTGATGACGAACTACTACATTGCAATAGAACATAACTAAATGGAAGTAACATAATTCTTCCTTGATTTCATTTAAAATATTGAGAAGAGGAGCGATTTCGACATGCATTTATTTTTGGAAACGAGTGATAGTGGTGGTGGTGGTGATACATGACAGTGGTTACGTGGTGATGGTGATGACGATTAACCGGTGATGATAGTGTTGACAAGTGACAGTAATAGTGATGGTATTTGTAGTGATGGTAGTGGCGAATAATTAGTGATGATAATAGTGCCGGTGGAGTGAATGGTAGTGGTGATGGTGTCATTGGTGGTGAAAGGGTGAAAGTGGTGGTGACTGGTGAAGGGACTGGTGGTGAGTGGCGGTGAGCTGCGGTAGTGGCGGCAACAGCGGGGATCAGCGATAATGGAGAACTAATGTAAAATGCATTACGGAAGTGCAGAGAAGGGACCTGACAGATTTTCAGTTAGTACAGACAAGTCGATAGAGAGAGAGAGAGAGAGAGAGAGAGAGAGAGAGAGAGAGAGAGAGAGAGAGAGAGAGAGAGAGAGAGAGAGAGAGAGAGAGAGAGAGAGAGAGAGAGAGAGAGAGAGAGAGAGAGAGAGAGAGAGAGAGAGAGAGAGAGAGAGAGAGAGAGAGAGAATTAAAACATTTAACATTTTCTTTTTGAGTTTTCTGTGTAGAATTTAAATACAGAGCTTTTCCAACGCGGAAGTGTGAGGCACGAGGGGAAAACAACAACAACAGCAACAATACGGACACAACGATAGAGGAAGAGGAAACGCCAACAACAAAAACAACAACTACAATAACAACAACAACAACAACAACAACAGTAGCAGCAGCATAATCATAAATAACAACAACAATAGCAACAACAACGGAACTCCACTAAGTCCACCTTCCTGAATTACTAAGTCCACCATCAATCTTGGCGAGCCGCGTCTTCCACTCAAGATAAACCACCCCATCCCTTCCACTCCTCCCAACACTCCACATCCCTCCACCCTGTCCATTCTCTTAGTCCTTCGCCCCACCGAGTCCTTCCAACTGCCCTTGACCCCTCTCCTCCTCCTCCTCCTCCTCCTCCTCCTCCTCCTCCTTCTCCTCCTCCTCCTCCTCCTCTTCCTCCTCCTTCTTCTTCTCTCCCTCGCTCCTCTAGTCACCGCTCAGGCTCAGGGAAAAAAATAATTAGGCAAAGTTAAGCCTCACAAGGGGCGGGCGTCAAGGGAAGAGCGGCGGGTGAGGAGTGAAGAGGGCGGTGAGGGGAAGGGTAAAGAGGTCTAGTGAGGCGTGATGGAGTAAATGACAAATGAATTTCGCTGAGGAGATACTGAAGTGAATATGAGATTAGGAAGAAGACAGGTGAAGGTGAGAAGATGTGTTTATTTATAGAGGACGAGTGGCGTGGTTGGGAAGAGTGGGCGTGGGAAAGTATTTATTCCACGTGATGAATTCAAATGCCTGACTCCTTTGAAACTTTGAAAAATAATACATACTGTTAATTAAATACTGAATTAAGTGAAAGAAATTCATCAAAACTATTTTATAGTGTATATTCTATAAGCGAGGAAAAATGTGGAGTCTTCAAACCATGCAACTGCCCAAATATAAATAGAAAAATAAATAAACGTGTGTGTGTGTGTGTGTGTGTGTGTGTGTGTGTGTGTGTGTGTGTGTGTGTGTGTGTGTGTGTGTGTGTGTGTTGTGAATGAGACAGGTGTCAGGTGTATGTGAGCCAGACAGGTGCATGGAGGGTGGCCGGGCAGGTAATCAAGCAACGTGTCATACATATTCATAAACTCTTAATTATGATTATCCTCAGTCAGGCGGAGGTGAGTTGTGAGGCGAGGCTCATTAACTCCACCACACAAACCCAAGTAGGTGTGAGCCAAAAATCCAGGTACGTGGGCGTCATTAGAGAACCGCCAGGTGTCAGGAGTGATTAATGTTTCTCCGATACCTTAACTTAATGCTGACCATGAGACTTACTCCTTCCTGCAGCCAAGATTCGGGAAAGGTTAAAGCAGGAAGGGAATGTGGAAAGAAAAGAATGTCTAAGGGAACGTTTGGTGGACTGCCTAACATTTCACACTAAAGATGACGAGGCGTGTATCTCTGTGTTGCTGATCGCACGTCACACAGTAATAAGAGGAGTGAGTGTTCTGTGTACATTTGTTGTAGCAGAGTAAAGTAAATCAAAATATTTACAACACTGCAGTCTTGTGAGACGTTGTGGAACATGTTCTTTGAGACTTGACATGGTGGTTGACACGCGCGCAGGGAGATAAATAGTCGTTACCACACACCTGTTCACGTACCTTAAGAATATTGAAGCCTGAAGTACCCAAGTCTAGATGATATCCTCTTTGTTTCTTACCTGTAAATCAGAAGAAAATTATTAGTTATCACATTAACAAAATACATTAACGCACACATGCAACAACAAAGAACGGCTTTAAATTTCATAATAAATTGAAAAATATTATGCATACATAGAAACGCAAACACACACACACACACACACACACACACACACACACACACACACACACACACACACACACACACACACACACACACACACACAGACACAGACACAGACACAGACACAGACACAGACACACACTATAAAAAATAGACATCAATAAACATGAACGCAAATACGTAGAGCAGAGAGAGAGAGAGAGAGAGAGAGAGAGAGAGAGAGAGAGAGAGAGAGAGAGAGAGAGAGAGAGAGAGAGAGAGAGAGAGAGAGAGAGAGAGAGAGAGAGAGAGAGAGAGAGAGAGAGAGAGAGAGAGAGAGAGAGAGAGAGAGAGAGAGAGAGAGAGAGAGAGAGAGAGAGAGAGAGAGAGAGAGAGAGAGAGAGAGAGAGAGAGAGAGAGAGAAGGGAGGGAGGGTGAGCTCCGTATAAAAAGAAAAATCAAACCAAAAATGGTGTACAACAAAAGGGGTGGCAGAGATTAATTGCTCAATACCTCCCTAAATTAAAGAAGCGACGCCCTACACGTATATCCACCAAAACGATAGGAAAAAAGAGAAAAAGGAAAGGGAAAAACTACGAAAACCACGACCACTATTTCATTTCTATGGTCGTCCTCTGTTATCACTTAAAAAAATAACTGGAAAAAAAACATTTGCATCGACTCAAAGAGAAAGAAAAAATAATGGGAAGACAATAAAATATTAATTTCATCTTCTCTAACCAACAAAAGTATGTGGAAGAGTGTAATACGTGGCCACTGATCTGTCATCAAATAAGTTGATTGAAAAGGGGAAGGAATAATAAGGCGAAGAAAATAATATGCATGAATCGAGTGAAAAGAAGGTACGAGTAAGTAGTTTTTTTCTTCCCTAAGCCGCAAACTGCCCAAGATTGTATGTATCTGGTGATCTGATTGACCTTAATATGTAATGTAGATTACTCTAACTCAGCGTTTCCCAACTTGGGGTGCTAACACTCTCTGGGGGTGCTGAAATCAATTATAGGGGATGCTGGGAGGTGATGCACACACTTCACTTTCATTTATCCTTCTAACAACAAAATTTTAGTTAGGGGTGCTGGACTCCTTAGACATGACAACAAGGGGTGCTATGGCCGGAAAAGGTTCGGAAACGCTGCTCTAACTGATCTAATGATAAAAAGTGACACAAAAAGGAAGACAAACAAGGAAACTGAGGAATGATTGCGAGGAAAACGAAGGCAAATTTCATGTTTTCATTTTCCCCCAACCTTGAATATTCTTTTGTCACCTTTTTTTCTTTTGGGAGTGCCTCTAAACAGGATTCTTTTTTACATATAATATAGTGTATACTGCCCTTGGCTAATACCCTCTTACATAAAAACACACTTGCATACGAGTGTAATAAAAAGAAATCTAAAAATCCATGTAATAACGAAGAAACAAGTGATTTATCAGTGAATGGGTTCGTATTGAATCCCACTACAACCATTTCTTTCCCTTAATAACTCACCCGAACGTACTGCCACTACTACAGGTAACAAACCGCTACAGATAACAAAAACAATTGCCCTCCACAGGTAAGCCTCACACCTCACTCAGCCCCCAAATCATCATAATGGCCATGTAATTTAAAATCCAATTGTTTTTAATCGCGTTCGCCTCTCCGGGGACAGTGAGATGGGAAGTTTGGATGTGCTTCTATGTTACTCATTCTCATTCCTAGACTTCATTTGCGGGTAGGGCAAAATGTAGATAGATAGTAGTACAATAATAAATAGTTCAACAGATAGATAGATAAGTAGATAGATGAATAGATGGATACATAGACAGACATAAATATAGATAGATGAATAGCTTTGTA
>NC_059272.1:7874549-7879549 GCF_017591435.1 Portunus trituberculatus | reverse complement strand
AAAAAGACTCACACTTGAAATAACAGAGGCAACAGGTCGAAGGAATAGGTAAAGAAAAGGTTGTGAGAAAAGAGGTGAGAGAAGATGCCAGAGCAGGTAAGGGAAGAGAGCGTGGCTATACACAAGATCAAAGGTCAAGAAGGCAAAGGTTAGGATATACGTTGTTGACCTGTTATTGAGGGCAAGAAAGGAGGAATAAGAGAGGACAAGGGATGAAACAAGGTGAGAAAGAGGTCAGCAACAACAGGTAGGAGAGCAACGATCAGAAGGGAAGAGGGGCATGTAGGGGAAAGAGGTGGAGATGAGGGGATAGGGTAACAACAAAATACAAGAATCAGAAAGGAACAATAAGGAAACATGACAGGGTGAACTACTATTACGGATATGAAAGGAGAAGCTGTGAGAGAGAATGGGGTGAAAGGAGGTTGAAGGAAGGGAGGATTGTGTAACAGGTGGAAGAAAAACAAAGCAAGGGGAAGGAGAAGGGGAAGGAAGGGTGAGGGTTAGACAAGTATAGCCGTAAGAAGATATATGAGTTTGACCTGTTATTGAGAGAGTTGGGGAGGCAAGGAGTGGAGAAGGTAATGAAGGGGGAGTGCCTTGATGTGTGTGTGTGTGTGTGTGTGTGTGTGTGTGTGTGTGTGTGTGTGTGTGTGTGTGTGTGTGTGTGTGTGTGTGTGTGTGTGTGTGTGTGTGTGTGTGTGTGTGTGTGTGTGTGTGTGTGTGTGTGTGTGTGTGTGTGTGTGTGTGTGTGTGTGTGTGTGTGTGTGTGTGTGTGTGTGTGTGTGTGTGTGTGTGTGTGTGTGTGTGTGTGTGTGTGTGTGTGTGTGTGTGTGTGTGTGTGTGTGTGTGTGTGTGTGTGTGTGTGTGTGTGTGTGTTCTCATGGCCTCTGCTCTTTAAAAAGGCAAGAAGGAAGAAGGCTTTTGACATTTATGTTTACGATTTTGACGAGGAAGAATTACTGTGTGTGTGTGTGTGTGTGTGTGTGTGTGTGTGTGTGTGTGTGTGTGTTGATTGGTTCGCCATTTGTTCAAATTTGTTTTCTTCCTATTTTATATTCTTTTGTTACGTATCGTATGTGTGTAGGTCAATTGTTCTTGTTTATATATAGACTAATATAACACAAACACTCACACAGTGTATGCAGTGCAACAATAATGCCTCAAAGTTTCTTAATATTACCAAGGATGTACAGTTTTAGGGCCAATTCTTTTTATCATAAGCATTAATAATATCATTATCACAAGCTCCAAATTATATTTACTATGTTTGCTGATATTATTAATCTCTTGATACCTGACAAAGATATTACAAAGATATTCACATTTCAACTCAGATATTAATTCAGTCAGTCAATGATTATAATCTAATGAGCTAAAACTTAATGTTGAGAAAACTAATTACATACATTTTCAGAGTAGGTCTCTTAAAAATATATATCTGCCTCTAGAACAGCTAAAGGAGAAAGAATCTTTTGATTCAAGTCAGTCGCACAAAATTCCTTGGAGTGTCGATTGAAGAGAATCTCAAATGGAAATTTTATATTGGTGTATTCTTAAAATCATACAAATAATGTGGTGTTTTGTATAAACTGCATAACAATCACAAAGTTGAATCTGTACTTAGGATTATTATACTCTGTTATCGATATTTCACATATTATATTATATATCTATATGGGCCAGCACATGGCCATCATTCCTTGGTAAGATGAGAGTCGTTCAGAAGAAAACTATTCGATGTATATTTTCCTAGAAAAAAAAATTCCTGTTACTGACATTATGTCCCCTAGGCAAATCTTGAAGTTTAGCTCTACACACAAATATTTTTCTCGATTATGAACCTATAAAATGTTTAGTTCTGGTGTTAAGATTTTCAGCGTAATGGATTATTCACGTGATACCAGAAGCAATAATAAAAAAAAAAAAATTGTATATCCTCAATTTAGAAAAGTTTTGTTTAAAAACAGTATATCATGTACAGCTTTGAAAATACTGAATAGTTTACCTCTCTAAACATAACGGTTGTAGTAAAAATGAGTTATTCCGTATTCAAAAGAAAAATAATAAATAAAATTTCTTAGTACCTATGTATTTGTATTTCCATATATAAACACAATCTTATTGTAGGGAGATGAATTGAATACATTTAGGAAAAAAAGTGCAAAATAATTACATGTAGTTTCTAGAATTGTGTATAATATCACCGAGGACACTGACAGCTTTTCCATTTCTTTTTTCACATCTGCATGCTTGTTAGAAAGCTTCAGCTCGACAACCTAGCCTTAACATTTCAATCAATATAAATTAATCTATACTTATAGGTTGAAATAGCAACACACACACACACACACACACACACACACACACACACACACACACACACACACACACACACACACACAGAAATCCATAACAATAATTTCTTCTACTTTCTTTTTCCACCTACTAATGTATATAATGGCATTTATCTATTTATTCATCTATCTACCTACGCATGTGATTTTACATTCATTTCCAAAGACATCCATTTATATGCAAATTGAAAATAAAATATATATCATCACACACACACACACACACACACACACACACACACACACACACGCACTTGTGAACGCTTTACATGGGTGCTCTTGACATTTAAAGCTGCAATCAGCTACATCTACCTCTACTAAAACAAACTTCACTACATCCTCCTCCTCCTCCTCCTCCTCCTCCTCCTCCTCCTCCTCAACAAACTTCACTACATCCTCCTCCTTCTCCTCCTCCTCCTCCTCCTCCTCCTCCTCTTCTTCTTCTTCTTCCTCCTCCTCCTCCATAATATCACCTTCTTTCTACTCCTCCTCCTCTATGATACAACTCACCCTTACACCTCACATTCCATAACCCACATAAAATCACTCCTTTAGCAAACACACGTTGTACGAATCTCTCTCTCTCTCTCTCTCTCTCTCTCTCTCTCTCTCTCTCTCTCTCTCTCTCTCTCCACACACGTCCTTCATGCCCTTCCTAAAGGTGAACGTTGCATACTTACACTATATGCAGGCAAGACAACAATGAAAACTATTGAAATGTGACCAAAAAACAAAAACAAGCATGTTCGCACTGGAAAACAAGAGGAAAAACAAGGATATGAAAAACTATATACATTTTACCAACGATAGCATGAACGAAAATACGTGATGTGGTTTTTATTCTCTCTCTCTCTCTCTCTCTCTCTCTCTCTCTCTCTCTCTCTCTCTCTCTCTCTCCTTAGATGAAGGGAGGCACCTCATTACATTGGCAGGAAGTGGAAGAGGAGGTAATTTGACTCCGCTTCCTCCTCCTCCTCCTCCTCCTCCTCCTCCTCCTCCTTCTCTCCCTCCTCTCCTTCTTCCTCCCCCTCCTCTTGTGTGTGTGTGTGCGTGTGTTTGTTTTCTTCGCGGCCACAATAATGTTTCTTTCTTGCTCATAATTTCTGGAGCTCTCTCTCTTCCTCTTCCTCCTCCTCCTCTTCCTCTCCTCTTCCTCTTCTTCCTTTTCCTCCTCCTCTTCCCCTCCTGTTCCTCCTCTTCCCGCCCTTCCTCTTCATCTTCTTTAACATGGCGTGGATCAATTTCGTGGTGTTCCTCCTTTTATTCAATCTTTCTTTGCATTTCCCTTTTCATTTGTTTCCCTTCATTTCGCTCCAGTTATTTTCTTTTCCCATTTCCTTTTAAGCCATTTTTTTTCACAGCCTATCATCGGTTCAACATTTTTCTATTCGGTTTCCTCAACCAGTTATCTCTCTCTCTCTCTCTCTCTCTCTCTCTCTCTCTCTCTCTCCAACCCAGAGGTCCTCTTTAAGTCACATCTCCACCTAATGGTCAGGTGACCTCAAATTAATGTTCGTTCGTTGCCCCGCCTACCTTTGCTGTCCAGGTTTACTCTCTCTCTCTCTCTCTCTCTCTCTCTCTCTCTCTCTCTCTGGTCCTCAGGTAGCGTGCTTCCCTTCTCTCTTCCGCCTCCCTCACGCCTTCCTATCCTCCCTCTCCCCTCTATTCCTCTCCCTGTCCCTTCCTCTCTAACCTGCTCTCTTCCATCTCTCCCCCAGTCCTCTCCTTCTCAGGTAGCATCTCATCTCTCCCTCTTCAGCCCTTCCTTCTTTCTCTCTCTCTCTCTCTCTCTCTCTCTTCTACTGTCTCTTAATGTTACTATATTTCTTCAAACTTCCTTTCCATCTTTCCTTCCTCTGTTATTTATTTTGGTCCGCCTATATAAAAAAAATTCCTTCTTTGGTCTCTCTTTATTGTTATTCTTTCTCTCCTTCTTTCTTTGCATTTTTCCCCAATTCTCCAAATGGTATTTTAATTTCCTCTTTTTCTTCACCATTACACGCCTCTTCCCTCCTTCGTATCTCCAGGAAGTTGGTTTCAGTTTACTCTTCCTCTTCCTTCCTTCATCCACATTCCTTCCTTGTTATCATCCCTGTTTTCTTTCTTCCAAGATTTTACACATCTTGCGGTTTTTTTTCTTCTCTCTCGTATACACACCGATTATTTTCCCTTTTCTTTCTTATCTTCTCCTTTTCCTCATATATCTTCCTTTTATAGATTTTTCTTTCCTTCCGGACTATCTAAAAATATCCTTTTCTAATTTTCATATTTTCTTACTTTTATTTTTCTTCCCTTGCCATTTTTTTTTCCTCAAAGCACTCCAGCATTAGCTTGACAGTCATCCACTTTATCTAGTCTCTCTTCTCCTTATTCACCCCTTCAGCCTCCCTGCTCATCAACCTAGTCTTGGATTGCACTCACTCTCTCCCTCTCATTTCCTCCATTTATCATTCCCTCCCACCTCACACATTACATTATAATTTCACAGTCATTCACCTTATCTATCCTCTCTTATCCACTATTCACTCAATCGACCACCAACCAATCCTTATATTACACTCATCATTACTAATCCCTCCACCTTTATTCACTAACTCAACCGCCCTACTTGTTAACCAATACTGACAACTCACTCGCTAACTC
>NC_059272.1:7852049-7869549 GCF_017591435.1 Portunus trituberculatus | reverse complement strand
CTTCTCCCCAAACAAGACACTCACACTGCCACATGTTCCCCAAGTTTGGTGTGTTGGAGGGAAGGGGGTACTTGTTCCAGTTATATATTTACATTTAGGCGTATCTAAGTGTATATGGGAAATAATGGAAGAGAATAGACCAGGAAATAATAAGGAAAAAACTAGATAATTACCACCCTAAAGACTCGCTGCTTTCCCCAGCCCCGCCTGGGCCGGCATGGTGCCACGTAGCCTATCTCTTATTTGTTAATTACAGCCATACCATCACTGTATAATGATTGCCCGTAAATCACCTGTCTGTCAATACCACCGGTCTCATTACAGGATGCTGCAATGCCACAAAACTTGTAGATATGATGACTGAATAACTTTCAACTTCACCACCAGACACCCGAGTCAAAATGACCGTCCAATCCGGATGGCTATCACATCCCACATTGCAGTGCACTAACATTACAATGTGGTACGAAACAAGTCATTATTATACAAACAAAACAATGAATCACTAACAAGGCAACCAGCGTCCTTGTAGTGTCATTACTGATCCCACAATACATTGTCGATACAATGCCTGTACAGTGTAGGTACACGACTAATCTTATACACTCTTCATGAGTATAAACACTCACCATTTATGTACGATTATTTCCTCAAGGGCAACAAGAACAAATTTTCTGCTTGCACTCCGTTACCCCAACTCTTGCTTTCCGTGATTGGTCTCCGTGAATTGGTGAGCAACAATGAGCACTGAGGACTGAGGACGTCACGTAATCACTAGCAACAGAAAACGGAGGACTGTGTAAATGTGGAAAACTTCCGTGAATATACCAACTACAGAAAACGAAACCTAAGCATGTGTGACTGTGGGACACCATCCTAATATTTATAATCTACCTCCCTTCCTCTTATCCTTCATCCAGTCCTACTTTTCAACATTTTTCTCTCTTTCCACTCCCTTTCTTAAATTCTTCCATCTTTCTTTTCATCTGTTTTTTTTTTTTCCTTCCCGCGTTCTTCCTTTCATTCTACCGTTCCCTCTCTGTACGCTTTCCTCTTTACTGGTTTCTTTTCTTTCATTCTCTGCTTTTTTTTTTTTGTCCTACATCCCTACTCCTCATTTACTCTAACCATTATATTCTCTCGTTGTACCCATTGTCCTTTCATTCTTCCTATTACTCCTCTTGCCACTTATCTTACATCACTTAGTTCATTCCTTGTTTTCTCATAACTTTCCCACTTTTATGCTCTTCACCCACACTTCCCTCCTTCCATCATTTCTTCCTTCCTTCCTATATTGTCTCCTATCTTTTACGTGCAACACTTCACCTCCCCTAATACCTTGTTATCCTTTTTCCTTTTTCCCTACGTTTCTTTTCCATTTCGCGTGTAACAATCTTTCTCCTTTCTTCTTCCATCGCTGTTCTCTTTTCCTTCATTCACGTAAAGCTTCCACAAGTAACGTACAATTACACTCAGTTCGTTCCTCTTATTCCTGTTATTCCTTCCCTTCTATTCCGTTCCCATCCCTTCCTTTCATTTCCTCACATCCTTTCTTCCTTCATGTTATTCCTTCCCTTCCCTTCCGTTCCCATCCCTTCCTTTCATTTCCTCACATCCTTTCTTCCTTCATGTTCCTCATTCCCTTCCTTTCATTTCTTCATATCCTTTCTTTCTTTCTTCCCTTTCTCTCTCCTCCACGTACTTTCAGGTAAGGGATAAAAGGGTAATGAGGTGCTGCCCCTGATGGATGACAAGCGCCTACTTTACCTGCAGTGAATAACCAGGTGAGTTAGGGAAGTGATTCTTGTTGCTCGCGTCACTCATTCAGTGTCGAGGCTAATTCATGTTTTTGGATGGTGTGTTGCTTCTCTCTCTCTCTCTCTCTCTCTCTCTCTCTCTCTCTCTCTCTCTCTCTCTCTCTCTCTATCTATCTATCTATCTATCTATCTATCCATCTCTCTATCTATCTTTTTTGCCTTGTTGTGTGCAATCATGTGTTATTGGCAGGTTGTGTAATACGGGATTTTTTAAGCAAAGGAAAGGGGAGAGGAGGGGAAAAGAGAGGGGAAGAGGAGGGTAGAGAGGTGTGGTGGTTGTGGTAGTTCGGTACGCGCTGTGGTAGTTGTGGTACATGTGATGTTGGTTTTGGATGTTTTGGTGGTGGTGGTGGTGGTAGTAGTAGTAGTAGTAGTAGTAGTAGTAGTAGTAGTAGTAGTAGTAGTAGTAGTAGTAGTAGTAGTAGTAGTAGTAGTAGTAGTAGTAGTAGTAATAGTAGTAGTAGTGATGGCAATGTCAATGATGATGAAGAGCATCCTATTGTTGTTGTTGTTATTGCTATTTTTGTTGTTAATGATGATAACATCGTCTTTACTACTACTACTAATACTACTATACTACTAATGAAATAATAATAATAATAATAATCCTAATTGTAATAATAATAATAATAATAATAATAATAATAATAATAATAATAATAATAATAATAATAATAATAATAATAATAATAACAACAACAATAATAACAACAATGATAATAATAATAATAATAATAATAATAATAATAATAATAATAATAATAATAATAATAATGATAATAATAATAATAATAATAATAATAATAATAATAATAATAATAATAATAATAATAATAATAATAATAATAACAATAATAACAATAATAGAAATAGCAATAATAATAATGATAATAGTAATAATGATGATAATAATACTGCTGCTGGTGTTGTTGTTAATGCTGCATACAGTCCTGTTTTTGATCCAGGAAGTTACTAGCATAATTTTTTTTTTTTCACTTTTTTCTCCCTCCCTTTGTGTTAACGCTTCCTTAAGCTCTCGTTTTTCCCTTTCTTTCCTCGAGGTAATGACAATATTTTATGTAGCTCTTCACCTTTTATCAGAACAACGGTCATAATTTTTCCCTTGAATCACTTATACTCAAAGTGGTACACAAATACGTCCTTGGGCTCCGAATTGTCCCCGAGAAGCACTCTTAATGGAACAAGCCGAAAGAGAACGCTTTTAGGTACTCAGCGGGAGACAGGACACCAGGAAAAAGAGAGTATGGATAAAGAAAAATAACCCTACCCAGTTCTATACACACCGACACACACACACACACACACACACACACACACACACACACACACACACACACACACACAGAGAGAGAGAGAGGCCTACGCATGATAAATTACCCTGTGACCAAAAAATATTACACGTATATATTCATTAAGGCAGAAAAAATGCTAATAATAATAAAGTACTGAGCCGTGACGTGTGTGGAGTCACAAACTGTCACTCTAACCACTACTGTGCCACAACACAGTGAAGGAAAACCAGCCATAAAAAAAAAAAACATGAATGATTAAATAACACGACAGGCGCCACGGGAGAACAGTAATAACACGGTGCTACACAAAGAGAGGAAGAGGGAGAGAGAGAGAGAGAGAGAGAGAGAGAGGAGAGAGGGTGAGCAGACAGAACAAGGGAACACTTTAACACACTGGCCACTATATCACGCACCTTCCATCCCAATACAGTATATCACAAAGCAACTCGATGACCATATATTCTACTCCTGACATTCCACCTCACTGGTACTCCCAACTCCCTTCCCCTCCATGCCTCCCTCCATTACTCCTCCCTCTAGTCATTCCCACCCCTTTCCCTCTCCCTTAACCCTTCCAGTCCTATAAAAATCCCCTCGTCCACGCAATATATGTATTTTTTTCCTCTCCATTCCCCTTTCCGCTGTTCACTCCCCTGGGAACGAAATGGTAACCGTGGGAAAAATTGAGGAAAGTGACACGTAGTACTTGAAAATTGTCTAGCTATGACAGAGAGAGAGAGAGAGAGAGAGAGAGAGAGAGAGAGAGAGAGAGAGAGAGAGAGAGAGAGAGAGAGAGAGAGAGAGAATACAAACACCGTGATATATTGTGCTCTGTCCCAGTGTAACACGGGTGTGCTGTATACTTTAATTAATCATCTATTCCGTCAGTGTTATTATTTATTATTCATACACGTGGGATTTTATTTACTTATATATTCATTCATTCAATAACTTATTCATTCACGCAGCTTTTTTTCATTATCATCATTATTTTTATTATTATTAATAATAATAATAATAATAATAATATTATTATTATTATTATTATTATTATTATTATTATTATTATTATTATTATTATTATTATTATCATTATTATTATTATTATCATTATATAGACTGAGTTTGAGAAACATTTTAAAAACCCTAACACACACACACACACACACACACACACACACACACACACACACACACACACACAGTGACTACCACAGTCAAACGACATTTCCCAGCCCACCAGCAGCCGCCCGGGTCGTTGCCAGAATCACGTTAAGAAGCTTTCAATGGTCGGCGAGGAGTCGTGAGAGGACAGATGGCCTCCCAGACCCAGATTCTGGCCACATACTTCCTGGGGGACGCACATTGCTGGCTGGGATCTCGGTGGTGTTGCTGTTGTGTTGATGGTGGTGATGGTGATGGTGGTGGAAGGGGTGGTGATGGTAGGGGTGGTGGTGCAGTTGGTGATTTTTTGTTGTTATTTCATCATCATTATCATAAATAAAAGGAAAATTATACGGTTCACTGCCCGTCAAAATGTTTTGCAGCAATACTTCTGTTTATTTATTATCTTTCAACTGGAGATTCGTTTTTTTTTTTTTATATGTGTGTGTGCGCGCGCAAATGAGAAAACTACTACTACTACTTCTACTACTATTATCATAACCATTACTACTATTTCTACTACTACTACTACTACTACTACTACTACTACTACTACTACTACTACTACTACTACTACTACCATTACTACTACTACTATTATTACTATTACTACTTCCACTACTACCATCACCATCCATCCTTCTTTCCGCCACATTTCCCTCATCCTCCCATCCTTACCATCCTTTCCATTACCCCTTCCAAACACACCGTATCGCCCTCACACTTTCCCATCCTTCTCCCATCCCCAAGCCCTTTCCAGCCAACATTTTCCTTACACCCCATCTATCTCCACTCTCTCCAGGCTCCTCTCCCCCCAACGTACTATTTCACTCACTACCTCTCCCTCCACTCTTCCGTCACTGCCCCGTCCACCACGCTTCCCTCCCAGTCTCTACAGCCAACTGACCAATCCTTGCAGTGGTGTCTCTCTAACATGTCTATACACGTTGCCATTTAGTGTTGGAGATTTTCAGATGCTCGTTGAAATATAGACGATTTCCACTTTTGCTTTGATGGATATTTCACGAAGGTTTGTTTCAAATGTGTTAAAATGTGTTTATATAAGACAGGAATTGCAATAGATATTGTTCAAGAGGAATACATCAGAATATAGTGCATAAGAGAAGGAGCTTTAACAAATTAGGAAAAAATATAAACGAAAGTCAAATAAAAATATAATAAAAGAAGTTAAAAATGGAAATGGTAATATGGATGTAAATTGGAAATTAGGTAAGAATGATTATAATGAATAATATGAACGCAATATCAACCCATAATCACAATAATGAAAAAAAATGATTAATAACGTAAAGACAAATTAAATTAATGAGAATAAAAGGAATTGTAAAAATAATAAAAAAATAATTAGCAAAATATATATACAAATGATAAGTAGACCTGCAAAAATAAATATAAAAACAAAACTCGAAAATAATTAATGGAAGATAAATTTATTAAGAAATCTAAAGTTTCTGAGGAAAATATTACTATTCTTCCATTTTATTTACAGCTTTAATACATTTTGGACATTTTATAGACTCTTCATTAATTTCAAGAGGTAACAGCCAAACAACACCACATATTAGTAAATAGATCAAATAACTTAATCACATATTGCTAGTTGTATGCAGAATAAAATCCACGTGATACTCAATACTTAGGCAAAATAAAGAAAAGAACAATAATAACACAACACAGAATAAAGGAAAACCCTCAAGGGATGAATAAAACAAAGGAGACAGGGAGTAAGAAAGGAAATAAAGAGAAAATGCAAGCGAGTAACAAAGGAGAGAAAAATGGCAGATTTATTTTACCATTAACAATGGAGAGAGAGAGAGAGAGAGAGAGAGAGAGAGAGAGAGAGAGAGAGAGAGAGAGAGAGAGAGAGACACTGTGAAGCAGAGTTGACAGAGAGAAGGATGGAGATAAGAAATAAGAGTAGAAGGAGAAGGAAAGGATGGATAGGGATGAGATCACGAAGAAAAAAGAAAAGAAAAGGGAAGAGAGCTAAGAAAGTTAAAACAAAAAGTGAGGCCGTGGAAGGGAATGAATGAAAAAAAAAAGCGTAGTTGGAAGAATAACTAGTACGCGTATGTGAGAATGTAAAAGAGAAGAAGAGGAAGTGAAAAAAAAAGAGAATGCAACGAAAAAGACGACAAGGAAGAGCAGACAGACCACGATCAAGATGGGGGAAGGAAAGAGAGAGAGGAAGAGTGAGGGCGTACGTTTTTTCAAGGGGAAGGAAGACTATGAAAGGGTAAGAACACTGAAGGAGATAGAGAAGCAGCAGCAAGAGAAGGAAGAGGAGGAGGAGGAGGAGGAGGAGGAGGAGGAGGAGGAGGAGGAGGAGGAGGAGGAGGAGGAGGAGGTGGAGGAGGAGAAGGAAGAGGTGTAGACGAGGAATAGGAGGAGGAGAAGAGAGAGAGAGAGAGAGAGAGAGAGAGAGAGAGAGAGAGAGAGAGAGAGAGAGAGAGAGAGAGAGAGAGAGAGAGAGAGAGAGAGAGAGAGAGAGAGAGAGAGAGAGAGAGAGATTATTATTACTATTATTATTGTTATTATTGTTATTATTATTATTATTATTATTATTATTATTATTATTATTATTATTATTATTATTATTATTATTATTATTATTATTATTATTATTATTATTATTATTATTATTATTATTATTATTATTATTATTATTATTATTATTATTATCATTATCATCATCATCATCATTATTGTTAATATTATTGTTATTATTATTATTATTATTATTATTATTGTTGTTATTATTATTATTATTATTATTATTATTATTATTATTATTATTATTATTATTATCATTATTATTATCACCACCATCATCATCACCATTATCGTTATATTACTGAAGCAAAATACTCATGAAAATACACACACACGCACACGCACACGCACACACACACACACACACACACACACACACACACACACACACACACACACACCTGCCTCTCATTAGCACACTTACACGGTCATTAGCTGCAGGCACCTCAAAAGGACTCCTGCGGGGGTTAGGTGGCAGCAAGCACCTGTTCCTGGCATACCACCTGCACCACCACCATCACCGCCACTACCACCACCACCACCACCGCCGCGAATCATTTCTGCCAGTTCCTCATCCTCCCTCTGTACACACCACTAGCATTTCTTTATCTGCGCTTCTCTTCCTGCTCTTTCTTCACTCTCATTGTTATAATCACCAGCACCATTTTATTCATATGCATCACCATTTCGTATCTTGCAATCTATATTATTCAACTAGTAACACATTATCTCCACATCCACTTACATCACTACCATTGCCATTACAGCTAACGCCACCAATAACAATTAACTCACCTAATATCAATATTTAACCTATCACACTCCGATAAATTACTTGTCACCATTACCACCACCAAGTAACACTCATCACAACGACCACCATCCTATTTCCTTTTAATTAACTCCATGTATTGTCACCATCAACAGCATAGCAAAGTAAAACTATCGCCTCCACTGCAGATACGCCCACTACCACCACCATAACTACCATTACCACCACCACTACCATTATTTCCACTGAAAGAGAGAGAGAGAGAGAGAGAGAGAGAGAGAGAGAGAGAGAGAGTTAAAATGCACTACCTAGAAATACATCACGGAATCAATCATCACCTCGTTTCAACTTCAGACACGAGTAAGCGAGGAAATCCACCAAGTCTTATGACACTGCAGGTTATTCTCAGTGCTTGCCTGCCTGGGGAGAAAAGGTGAGGAGGGCCAGAATAAGGGTGTGTTTGGAAGGGGAGGACGGAAAAAGAGAAAGCAAGAAATTCAAGTTTGGAGGGCGGAAGCTGAGAACAAAGTGATGAATGCAGGAAAGGGTGAAAGGTTGAAGGGATATTGATAGTGAGAGAAGTATGATATGTTGTAAGTGTTCTGAAGGGAATGAGTGTTAGAGGGAAGGTATTAATAGTAGAGATAGGTAGCAAGGTGAGAAATTAGATACATAGTAAGAGAGGTAAAAGAAATTAAAGAAATAGAATAGGATGAAGAGGAAAAAGGGCGAAGATATTTGAGTAGGTGAGTGTATAAAGGAAGATTGAGGGAAAGAAAGTTAGAGAGAAAAGATAAGAAAAAGGAGAAATAAGGTGATATGAGAGGCGACGAAGAAAAAATGAATAAGAACAAGAAAAAAAATAGAAATATGAACGAAAATAAGAATAATGAGAAGAACAAACACAAGAAAGAAGCAGAAGAAGAAGCAGGAAGCAATCTGACCCAATACACACATTTCCGTAACAAACTAAGGCACCGGAATAGAAATAATAAAAAAAGACTTGCTAATGTAATGTAACTTTGCTGCACAGGAGAGCACTTTAGTCTGGCCACATTACCTTTACTTGCACTAATTACCACCTGAGACGTTGCTACCACCACCACCACCACCACCTTCACCACCACCAGTACTACCACCATCACCACCATTACCACCACTACTACCATCAACATCACCATTAATTACCACCACTACTACTACAATCACCACCACCATTACCACCACTACTACTACCACCACCACCACCATTACCACCACTACTACTACCACCACCACCACCGCTATTACTACTACTGCTACTATTACTACTATTACTACTACTACTGTTACTACTACGATTACTACTAATTATTACTACTACTACTACTACTACTACTACTACTACTACTACTACTACTACTACTACTACTACTACTACTACTACTACTACTTCTATTACTACTACTATACTACTACTATTACTACTACAATTAGTAGCAAGAGACGAAAAACAATACATAAACGCAAAATAGAAAGAGGCGATTAGATGAATTAATAAACATAATACAATGTCAATGTTTCGAAATAAAAAATAAAGAAAAGCAAAAAAAAAAAAAAAAAGATAACACACACATGCACACATATACAGACACGTGTTTCAAATTTACACGGAAATCATCAGCACACACACACACACACACACACACACACACACACACACACCAATTCCTGCATGACGTGATAGCAAGCAGTGATCCAAAGACACAAAGGTCCATCATTGAGTCTATAAACCAAATATTACGCGGAAAAAAAAAATGCGATCTTATTTTCTTTTACTTTTCCCGTGGGAGAATGAAGACTCCATGTGACCTCTTCCAGTACGCGGCTCGGGGGCAGTTGGGGTCCGCAGATAACGAGGTTGTTAGTACTTACGGTGATTTGAGGGAGGAAGGCTTGTTATTTCGGAGTCATGGATTGGCTGTAATGTCTCCCTTTCCCTTTTCCCATTTTCACCTGCAGGGAGAAAAATGCTATTCTTTCCTTCGTCAGTGTCTCCTTCCGTAAGTTGAGCATTTTTTGTGGGTTAAGGTAGTAAAAGATTAATAAGATCTGCTGTCAAACCCACCAATATATGTCAAGGATTATTAATTATTCCTCGATTCAAAGGTCAAGGTGTTCTCATTACCTGCAGATTCTGTTGATATTCTGTCTCTCCCTCTCTCTCTCTCTCTCTCTCTCTCTCTCTCTCTCTCTCTCTCTCTCTCTCGGGGTGGATGGTATTTCTGGTTACAATTTCCAGCCTCCATTTCCAGTGTTAGGTAGCCGGGCATTCATTTCCCAGCAGCCAGGATTGTGTTCCTATAAATAATGGCCAGTAATTCACCCAGAGCTCTTCACCATGATAAATCCCCTCCCAGCGTGCCTCCGTCCACCTACCTGTCATCCCACTCCCCCACTTCTCTCTCTCTCTCTCTCTCTCTCTCTCTCTCTCTCTCTCTCTCTCTCTCTCTCTCTCTCTCTCTCTCTCTGTTATAATGCAAGAAATAATAAGATGAAACAATGGTAAGATAATATTTTGTATGTTTATTTATGTTTTCTCTCTCTCTCTCTCTCTCTCTCTCTCTCTCTCTTCGTTGGTATTATACAACTAAGCGTCACTGGAAAATGTTTTCATAATTTTGGTAACTGCGAATTGTTTTACCGCGAGGAACTTCATTAGGAGAGAGAGAGAGAGAGAGAGAGAGAGAGAGAGAGAGAGAGAGAGAGAGAGAGAGAGAGAGAGAGAGAGAGAGAGAGAGAGAGAGAACACGTTAGCGAACAACAGAAGGAAAATTATGCATTACAACCATCATGAACTAGATTAAATATTCATAGAGACTCTCACGACTGATTTAATTCAAAACATCAATTACTGTACGTACATGCTTACTATAGGACGCACGCACACCCACACACACACACACACACACACACACACACACACACACACACACACACACACACACACACACACACACTATAGTTTTTATTGAGGTTTATGATGTCATGTGTACCCATAAAAGGAGGAGAAAGATGAGGAGAAAGAGGAGGAGGAGGAGGAGGAGGAGGAGGAGGAGGAGGAGGAGGAGGAGGAGGAGGAGGAGGAGGAGGAGGAGCGGGTAATGCTATAGAAATAGAAAAAAAATAGCCAGATGAGAAGACAAAAATAAAGAAAAGATGACAATGGCAAAAAGAAAACAAAAGGAAAAGTGGGAAATAAGAAAAAAAAGAGAACACAAAGACGAAGACACGGAAAGGAACGAGGAAGCGGAAGAGAATTACAACGATCAGACATTAAAATAAAAGAAAAAAAAGGCGAGAAAAAATACGTAAAAAAAAAATATATCCAAGAAAAATCCAATGAAAATTCTTCACCAGCAGGTCGTTTGGAAGAAAATGGAGTCAACATAAAAAATGGGAAGTGGAAAGGATGGTTAAGTCATTAAGTTTTCAAGGGGCCATTAAAACAAGCAAGCTCTACCTGCTCCCGTAATTTTCTTGATGGGTGAAATGAGACGAAGTAATAGACAGTAAAAAAAAAAGGAAAAAAAGAAAAGGAAAAAAAAAAGATCTTCAGGAGCAAAATATGACAGTCAGAAATCAGACGAAAAAATATCTGGAGAGAGAGAGAGAGAGAGAGAGAGAGAGAGAGAGAGAGAGAGAGAGAGAGAGAGAGAGAGACACTTAAAATATCATTAAAAAAAAGCAAAAGAAAGAAGGAATAGCAACAACACAAAGGAAAGAAAAGCAAAGAAAGGAATTACAACATTTTGCTCAATATCCTTTAGGCTGCCCGTGGTGGAAAAAGTTATGTTATGTAACGTGTGGGAGTGGAGGAAGGGAGGGGAGTGGAAAGAGGACCTGAGGATGGCCGGAGGTGTGGACATGTTCTCTTCTTCCTTCTCTTGCTCCTCCCAACTTTGTACTAATCACGCAGGATTGTAGAGATAATCCGCCCTCACCTCCCTGGATACGAAAATTCGACACATTTCTAAATCTAGAATGGAATAGAATACGTGTTGGTTGTCGTCGAGTTAGTTTATATTGAGAGAGAGAGAGAGAGAGAGAGAGAGAGAGAGAGAGAGAGAGAGAGAGAGAGAGAGAGAGAGAGAGAGAGAGAGAGAGAGAGAGAGAGAGAGAGAGAGAGAGAGAGGGGTCAAATGAAGGTCAGTGAAGGAAGAAGCTGGAAGTAAGAATCGAGACTCAATTGATTCTTGCGTCACTCCTTTGCCTCAATCTCCTCCTTCCATTCTTCTGGTAATCTTCCTTCTATCATTCTTCCCTTGTGTTTTCTCCTTTTCCATATGAAACACACACACACACACACACACACACACACACACACACACACACACACACACACACACACACACACACACTCCTTTTCCATACACACACACACAGACACAGACACACACACACACACACACACACACACACACACACACACATAAGTCAAATGGAACTGCGAATGAGATATTTTTCTCTCCTTTTTTGTGGGGTAGTCTTTGTTTTGTTTTTCTTATGATAACGTAATATAGTAGTGGTAGTGGTGGCGGAGTTGTTGTTGTTGGTGGTGGTAGTGATGGTGGTGGTGGGAAGGGCGGTGATGGTAGTTTTCTGTTCACATTATCACGACAGAACAGAATGTAAGAATGGAAGAAAAAAAGAAAGAAGGAAGAGAGTAACAACTTTTAGTTTACGTGCGTATTCTCTCTACCCACAACTCCTAAAAACTCAATATTATGTGTACAATGGTAAGGAACGTATCACAATTATCAAATGAACATCTTTAAACTTACTTATTTAGCTGTTTTACTAAGGTTCATAACAGTAACATTTTTCTTACGTTAGAAATTCCCCTTATCATTACAGAGGAATGATTATGAAAAGTAGAACATTGAGGTGAAAAGTATTTATCTATCGAAAGTCTTTTTTTTAATCTTGATCATTTCTATAATAATGAACGACTGACATTCTGTATGTGTGTTTCTTTGTCACTGTTAGTCCGGCCTTTCACGACTGAGTGTACTCCAACTCGTGATGTAAACAGACTGATAAAAATAACACAGTGACAACGAGAGAGAGAGAGAGAGAGAGAGAGAGAGAGAGAGAGAGAGAGAGAGAGAGAGAGAGAGATGAAGCGTGGAGAAGAAGAAAAGAACCTGTGTGCGAAATGAAAATATGACAAAAAAATACAGACTCAATTTTAAAAAGGGGAGCAAACAGAGGGAGTGAGAGGTGCTGGAGGGCTGAACTAACTACTGACACACGCCTAACAAACAGCAGCGGGAGAACCTCTCATACATTACAAGGTTTTCAAGTAGGTAAAAAGGGGTGTAAAGATGAAAAGGTGTTAAGTAGGAAAGTGTGAGATGAGAAGGAGGAGGAGGAGGAGGAGGAGGAGGAGGAGGAGGAGGAGAAAGTGAAGGAGGAGGTGAGAAAAGGACCATAAGGCGTGACTATTAATACATTTTCTTTTCTTGTTTTTTTTTCTTTCTCTTTCGCCTTACTCCTCCCCTTCCACCTCTTCTTTATTTTCTTCCTCCTCATTACGCATACTACTACTACTACTACTACTATTACTACTACTACTACTACTGTCATCACCACAACTACTACCACTACTACAACCACGAGGACCATGACGACTGACTACCTGGGCATACTGTGATTTATCTGACGACCCTCCACCTGGCTGGCGAGGAACCCCGACACAAGGCAAGATTGATGGGCGGCTCAATATGACGTGCGGGTGACGAAGGGTGACGTGCTCCGGTAGTTACAATATTAAAGTGGAATTTTTACTATATGTTTGCCTGTTTTCATATGCTGGTTTACTGCAACGCCGCTCTGTTTCAAGTTATTGCCTCAGGTGACGGTGGTGATTGTGGTGGTGGTGATGATGGTGCTTGTTATTACTGCTGTCATGACTATACTGCTAACTACTACTGGTGCTACTACTACTGCTACTACTTCTACTTTTACTACTACTACTACTACTACTACTACTACTACTACTACTACTACTACTACTACTACTACTACTACTGTCACTGCTATTGCTACTACTGCTATTTCTACTAGTATTGGTGTTTTTATTCCTACCAGTACTCTAACAAGTACTATTACTACTGCTACCACTACTAGTTCTGTTTCTTTTATCCAGCCTATATATATATATATATATATATATATATATATATATATATATATATATATATATATATATATATATATATATATATATATATATATATATATATATATACACACACACACACACACAGGAAGGTCTGTCTGTCTCTCTCTCTCTCTCTCTCTCTCTCTCTCTCTCTCTCTCTCTCTCTCTCTCTCTCTCTCTCTCTCTCTCTCTCTCTCTCTCTCTCATGGGAATGCATTACACGCTGGTCTATATATCCGATTCACTCCTTCACCCATCCGTCCGTCCTTTCTTCTTTCTTTCCTTCCTTCCCTGTTTCCATCCTTTGCCCAGTCACATAACACTGCCTTCATTCCTTCATTCTATTCAATTACAACATGAATTCCCTTCTTCTTAGGCAAGACAAACACTACGAATGCAAAACACACACACACACACACACACACACACACACACACACACACACACACACACACACACACACACTGCAGTCCACTCAGGATTGACCTACTCTTTCACCAGGTACCAACACTCATCCCTCCCCTCTCCCTACCTCCCACGTTCGCCCCACCCACCCCTCCACATGATCACTTAACTCGAACCCTCCTCCTCTTAGCCCCCCATCCTACGTTCAGCCAACTCCAAATCAGACATGTCCACACCCCCTGAAGCCACGCACGAATGTTTTGCTTTGCGCGCAGTTTTAGTCTTTATCTTATCATTTCTGTTGTTCTTGTTGACTTCTCATCTTGGTTTTTTTCTTTTCGCTTTCGTTTTTCTTTTTCTTTTTCTTCTTGCTTTGCTTTGTTTTCTGTTATTTTGTTTTGTTTTAGTGTTTTCAGTTTTTCATTTTATTATTTTACATTGCTCTTTTTTATTTCTTCTTCTTCTTCTTCTTCTTCTTCTTCTTCTTCTTCTTCTTTTATTCTTCTTCCATATCTTTTTTCTATTTCTCATGATTTTCTTTTTTTAACTTCTTTCTTACTTTATTATTTCTTTGTTGTTTTTTTCTTCCCGTTCCTTACTCTTATGCTTTCTTTGTCAAATCCCTCCTTCCACTATTTTCAATTTTCCTCTTAGTCCTGCATTACCTTCATGACGGTGCAAGTACAGGGGGTTAGATGTGGCGAGAAAGCACTTTGGCGTCCGTAGAGGTTATAAGTATGGCGTGCGAGGAAGGGATCATGGAAGGGAAAGTGACACATGAAAGCGACACACCAGAAAGTGACACACGAGAGAATGAAAACAAGCGCAATTATTCCTTATGGCAAAATAATAACTGTACTCAGATGTGCGCAACTTAACTTTTTTACTATTGTCTTTTATCAATATTGATGTCATACTAATAGATCAGTTGGAAAGACATATATATAAAGAATGTAAGATTAATTAAGATTTTAGTGGAGTAACTGGAAGGAGGGCTTTAAAATATGGTTATGAAACTCATGTTTTTCATTGTCTATTGTCCTTGCAATGGACAATGCCAAATCTCACTAAGTGCCACTACCATTCACGCACCACGCACCACTGCCAGTCACGCCTACACGCCTACCATGAATGCAATCCTTCCCAGACCCAGAAACACACAAACACACTCTCTATGCACGCAACACACACTATCGCCACACACACGCCTACACATCCACCATAAATGCACGCCTTACCCAGACATAGACAGAAATACACACTCTACTGTTCAATAAGTCATCCACTCCATGGTAAATTCCACCCTAGTGTGTAGTCAAATATCGCCGTTAATACCTCTGCTCCCGAACTCTCGTGACGTGCGGGGAGTCACGTTAAAACACACGAACTAATGCTTATCTTTAACTTCCCTTCACCACGCGATGACGACTGGTGGAAAAAAAAAAATTAAAAGGTAAAGAAGATAAAAAGCAGGGTGGGGTTCATTGCAAACAAAAAGGTAAAATTTATTAATAACGCAAATGCACATATAATGAAAGTTGTTGCGATATAAATGTTGGAAAATACATATCATTATTGCACAGATCGTCTTCTAAAGTACCAATCTATGATAAATAAATAAATAAGTGAATAGATGAATGGGTAAATAAAATAAGATAAAATGAAATATCAAGAATTATAATGAAATAGATTAGAAACAAACTCGAATCTAAAATACAAATGATTCTTTTATGCATCTCGTCCAAAAAAGAAAGATCAAGAAACAAGAAAAGAATAAAAGAAAGAAAAGAGCAAGGTGTCTAACCCTAATGTACTAATACAAAGAAATGCATATTGATACCAGATCTCCAAAGAATAAACACAACATTAGGAAGAAAACAAAACAAAAACAGATAAGCGGACCTAAGCAGATGTTAATCCTGGTGATAGTTGGCTTAATGCAGCTCGCGGGACACCTACACACTGATGGCCTCACGCAAATCTACTTACTACTCAAGGCCACAGAAGAAACAGGAAAGACTGCCTACACCTTTAGAGTTATGCATGAATCTATTTACACATTAACTTTTTAGCTGTGTGTGTGTGTGTGTGTGTGTGTGTGTGTGTGTGTGTGTGTGTGTGTGTGTGTGTGTGTGTGTGTGTTTTTTTTTCTAATTGAGCTTTTCTGTAATCACATATTTAACTCAGTATTACATTTATGCTAACATGAATTCATAATTTGAAAAAAAAAAACACACAAGCTCTTTCATGAATAGCGGAAACCAAATACGCCCGCACACACACACACACACACACACACACACACACACACACACACACACACACACACACACACACACACACACACACACACACACACACACACACACACACACACACACAGGAAGGCAAATAAAAAAGTGAGGGCAAACTTGGAGGGAAGAGGACATGTGGAAAGTAAGAATAATAGTGAGCAATGGAAAGGAAACAGTGAGGGTGAAGAAGGAAAGAAGAAAATGAAAAAAAACATACAAGAATGAAAAGACAAAAAGAAAGGGACAAAAAGAATAGGAGTGTGGTAAGGCAGGAGAAGGAGGACCGTGAAGAAAATAATGTAATCTTGTCAAGTGAGAAAGAAAAACCGGAGGAGGGGGTATGGGCTGGGAGAGAGAGAGAGAGAGAGAGAGAGAGAGAGAGAGAGAGAGAGAGAGAGAGAGAGAGAGAGAGAGAGAGAGAGAGAGAGAGTTACTCGTTTCGTATCAAGAGAATCACAAACAGCGTGGGATTAGAGATGGAAAGAGGGGGAAAAATGAACTTGAAATGTTTAAAGATCCCGTCAGCTGTCCAACATATTAGCAAGAACACTGACAGCCTGCCAATACTTTTACTTCACACCATAACTTTGTTCCTCTCGTTCCCTTTGTTCACCTAAAAAGTAAAGAAAATTGAAGTAAATGTAACGATATTGTTTTCATATCAGTGACAAACAACTGAAATAAGGATGAAAGTAGAAGAAAAGAAAGTAGGAAAAGGAAGGAAGTTAAAAATAAATAAAAAAAAGGAAGGAAGGAAAGATGGAAGAAACGGAAAAGGGAAAGAAACAATGAATATGAGGAAAGGAGAAAGAAAGGAAGGAGGAAGTAAAGAGGAAGGAAGGAAGGAAAGCGGGAAGGAAGGAAGAAAGCAGTAAAGGAAGAACGAAATCAAAGTAAAAAAAAAGTGAAGGGACATGAACGAAAGAGAAGCAGAGAAGAGGAAGGAAGGTAGAAGG
>NC_059272.1:7844549-7847049 GCF_017591435.1 Portunus trituberculatus | reverse complement strand
GATAAAAATAAAATGTACGAAAGAGGAGAAGATAAGGAAGAATGATAATGAACGGTGAAAATAGAAGCAGACAGGATCGAAATAAGTAGAACAGGATTATGTGGGAGCATAAAGATCTGAATATTACAAGGGCCTTTAAGAGGGACTCAGAAAGGTGCTTAGAGACGCCCGAGAGAAGAAGAAGGAGCATAGGGACTGTGAAGGAAAGGAGGGAAAAATGACAGTAGATTAAACTATCTCTCTCTCACTTGTGTGTGTGTGTGTGTGTGTGTGTGTGTGTGTGTGTGTGTGTGTGTGTGTGTGTGTGTGTGTGTGTGTGTATGTGTAATTCACCTCGGTCTTCTGCTGGTCACCCAGCCAGTCTTCCCCATTACGGAGCGAGCTCAGAGCTCATAGACCGCTCTTATGGGTAGGACTGAGACCACAACACACTCCACACACCGGGAGAGTGAGGCCACAACCCCTCGAGTTACATCCCGTGCCTATTTACTGCTAGGTGAACAGGGGCCACACATTAAGAGCCTTGCCCATTTGCCTCGCCGCGCCGGGACTCGAACCCGGGCCTCTCGATTGTAAGTCGAGCGTGCTAACCACTACACTACGCGGTGTGTGTGTGTGTGTGTGTGTGTGTGTGTGTGTGTGTGTGTGTGTGTGTGTGTTTATGTGTGTAATTCACCACGGTTGTCTCCTGGTCACCAAGCCAGCCTTCCCCATTACGGAGCGAGCTCAGAGCACATAGACAGATCTTCGGGTAGGACTGAGACCACAACACACTCCACACGCCGGGAGAGTGAGGCCACAACCCCTCGAGTTACATCCCGTACCTAATTACTGCTAGGTGAACAGGGGCTACACATTAAGAGGCACATTACAAGGGCACTGGCCAAGGAAAACAAAGTGTTGGCCATTTACCTCGCCTCTTTCCGGGACTCGAGCCCGGACCCTCTCGGTTGTGAGCCTAGCGTGCTAACCACTACACTACGCGGTGTATGTATGTGTGTGTGTGTGTGTGTGTGTGTGTGTGTGTGTGTGTGTGTGTGTGTGTGTGTGTGTGTGTGTGTGTGTGTGTGTCTGTGATTTCATGCATTGATAAACAAAAATTACACCAGAGAGAGAGAGAGAGAGAGAGAGAGAGAGAGAGAGAGAGAGAGAGAGAGAGAGAGAGAGAGAGAGAGAGAGTTCTGAAAACATTATGCCTTGAATATTCATCAACTCTAGGCTTGCTTAGTAGTACAGAAAAGTAATAAAAAGCAACCAGTGTCGCATCTAGTTATGTTCCCCTTGCAACTTCGAGTCGACACCAAAGAAAACGGTTCCCGAAGCCGTCAAAGAAAGTGGGTCAGATTTTAACTTAGCAATTCTGTTTTACTTTCCTACTCGCCTCCGTTCTCTCTCTCTCTCTCTCTCTCTCTCTCTCTCTCTCTCTCTCTGGTCCTCGTCATCTCTCTTCTGAAATTAATGTTTTTAGTTCATTTTTTCTCATCTGTCGTGTTGTCCTCCTCACTACTTTCTTTCCTCCTCCTTCACTTCCACCTCCTCCTCTTGCACCGTGTCTGTCTCCTCCTCCTCCTCCTTCTCCTCCTCCTCCTCCTCCTCCTCCTCCTCCTCCTCCTCCTCCTCCCCTCCTCCTCTTCCTCTCCACACCTCAAGGGCATCTCATTACCTGTTTTGTTGTGGAAACTTAAATATTGTTCTCGGAAGGTCGTCTCCTCCCTCTCCCACACCACACCACACCCCATCTCATCACCACCACCACCACCACCACCACCACTGCCTCCCTCCGCCTTCCTCCCGATGCAAAAGTAGGTTGGCGCGTCTTCAGTTTTAATGAGAAGTTTATGAAATTTACACTGTCATGTGGGAGGAATTCTAAAGAGTCGTGCTCTACGTAAAGATAACACACACCAACCCACCCACCCACACACACACACACACACACACAGAGAGAGAGAGAGAGAGAGAGAGAGAGAGAGAGATTAAAACCAAAGAAACAGATATACAGTCAAATTCAAACTCATACATGACCCCTCTCCCCACACACACACATACAAATAGTGACGGCTGAACACAGATAGGTAAAGAAACACACACACATGCATCAAAACAGAGTAGCAGAATGACACAGAGAAACTGAGAAAAAGGGAAACAGTCACGCAGCACTCAGGCCAACAGAAACACAAACATAGGAATAGACAAAACAGTGAAACAAAGAACAACAACAATGATAAACACTCAACGCTACACATACGTCCCATAAAACCTAACCTAACCTAATCTAACCTAACTACAAAACCTATCCTAACCTAATATTAAGACAACACATACTTTCCATATTGCACAACCTAACCTAACCTAACCTGGCCATAACAGATGAAATAAAGACCTGAGACGATTGTGGGGAAGCGAAAGACTACAAAAAAGAGGACTCCACGGAAGGACCTCAGGGACATTGTTATAGCATCCAACAGTGTTTACGGTATCCGGTAAGACTCTGACAGAT
>NC_059272.1:7834549-7839549 GCF_017591435.1 Portunus trituberculatus | reverse complement strand
CTTCCGCACCTCCAGGCCGTTCAAGCCGGAGTGTAAAAAACAAAACAAAAAGAGAATGTAAGGAAAACTCAAATTAAGCGGAAATAGTTAATGTTTGATGTATAGAGTAAGGAAGATAGGAAAGTGATATGATACAAAAAGAAACAAGAGAGCAGGGAGAAGAAAAGGGGAGGAAAAAAGGGATAAAAATAACAAATAATTTGAAATTTGTCGCCAGATGAAGCGAGGTGGTGTTCAAGCAGAAGATAGAAAAATTATGTTAATACGAAAATGAAGAGTGGAAGGAGAGGAAAGAATAAGGGAGATAAAATAAGATGATAAAGATATGAAAAAATGGAATATGGAGATAATATACCAATGGTGTGGATACGATCGGGAGAGATGAGACAGAATAAACGGAAGAAAAGAAAAATGATGGATAGTAGAAAAAAAAGAAAAGATAGAAGAAGGAATCATATACGGGAAAGGGAGAAGAGAGGAAGGGGAGGGAAACAAGAAAATGAAGAGAAAGGTGCAGGGGAAGAATAAATGTTACCAACGAGTAGGTAAGCAAAAAAAAAAAAAAAAAAGAGGGGATTTGTATACGTTACTTGTGTGAAATAGGTTGATAATAATGAGTGTCTGACCTTGTACTTACATAGGACCACATTCCTAAAAACGCTTCTGCAGCTTATCTCGTTTGCATTCAACAGACTTTAATGAAAACTAGTGTAATTTTTAAGCAGTATTTCATTATTTTATCGATACTTTAAAAAGGGAGCCGCCGTGGTACAGTGGAAACATGCGTGCTATGAGGTCTGAGGAGTCTCCAAGCGCACGGGTTCGAATCCTGTCCACGGTCCAAGTGTAGGTTGGGCTTCCTCACTCGGGGCAAAGGTTTCCTAACGGATGGGCTTTGAGATAGGAGGTACCCCAAAAAGTATCCCCTTTAGCCCATAAATTCCCGTGAAAAGCCCACATGGTATAAAAAAAAAAGGACTGCACAACCAAGAACAAAAGAAAAAGTAAAAAATAAAACAAAAACAGCACAAGAACAGCTTCATATTCTTATCTTCAACAGTTTCACCAGACTCTGACAAACACTGGTAAAAATGTCATACAGTAATCACCTACGGGGAAAAAAAACAATACCCAAGAAAGCCAGACAAAAGATCTCTGTGGGCTTCAAAAGTAAAAAAAAAAAAAAAAATCCTTTGGAGAAAAAAAAAGCGTTTATGAATAAGATAAAAGAAAAAGACCAACCAGAACCAGACAAGAGATCATTGTGGCTTTGAAAAAACCCTTAAGAGAAAATAAACACTTTTAAAACACGGACCATAAACTAAAATATGACGTCACTAGGTAAAGGTCGAGAGAGAGAGAGAGAGAGAGAGAGAGAGAGAGAGAGAGAGAGAGAGAGAGAGAGATAAATAAATACATACAGACACAGAGACAGGCATAAAGACATAGACAAACAGACAGATAGATAGATGAAAAGATACAGATAGATAGATAGATAAATAGATAGACAGATAGATAGATAGATAGATAGAGAGAGAGAGAGAGAGAGAGAGAGAGAGAGAGAGAGAGAGAGAGAGAGAGAGAGAGAGAGAGAGAGAGAGAGAGAGAGGTACTGGTATTACTAATTGGAATCTACTCCTACCATAGTGTTTTCCGCCTTGTTGATCTTGTTGACGACAGCGAACACACACGACATTAGGGCCTGAATAAAATAGCTGGTATGTGCTCGTATGGTGAGTGAGAGGTCAAGTACGGGACATAATGTTCGGGTGTATGATGAATATTGGCCGGTGCCCCAGTCCAGTCTGTCATTATTTTTGTTGCTGGGGGAAGGGAGAAGGGAAGCGAATGTGGGATGGTGGCCGAGAGAGAGAGAGAGAGAGAGAGAGAGAGAGAGAGAGAGAGAGAGAGAGAGAGAGAGAGAGAGAGAGAGAGAGAGAGAGAGAGAGAGAGAGAGAGAGAGAGAGAGAGAGAGAGAGAGAGAGAGAGAGAGAGAGAGAGAGAGAGAGAGAGAGAGAGAGAGAGAGAGAGAGAGAGAGAGAGAGAGAGAGAGAGAGAGAGAGAGAGACAGACAGACAGACAGACAGACAGACAGACAGACAGACAGACAGACAGACAGACAGACATATTGTACATACATAAGTAAAACAAAACACAAAACAAGTATACAACACAATTTCTTTTCCGGCGCACATTACAACACTCCCGATGTACGCAGCGTAACAGTCCCTTTGTGCTTCCCATGTGTTCTTTTTTATCTACCGAAGGGAATAATAGATGTTCGGGAGGAAGCGGGACAGAAGGCTGCCTCTTGTGATTAATGTTTTCGAGACTGTGGAAGAAAAGGAGTATGGAAAATGGAGAGGATGGAAGGGACAGGATGAAGAGTTTGGGAGGAGGAGGAAGAGGACGAGGACTAAGAGAAGTAATAAAGATGATGATGATGATGATGATGATGATGATGATGATGATGATGATGATGATGATGATAACAAATTAATACAATAATAAAATACCAAGGATTAGAGAAGAAAAGTGGGTGATATAGAAAAGGAAAGGAGAAAACAGACAGATGAGTAGAAGAGAGAGAGAGAGAGAGAGAGAGAGAGAGAGAGAGAGAGAGAGAGAGAATTCTGGAGGAGTTAAAAAAAATCTTCGTTAAAATGAAATACTCAACTATCCATGATAATAACACTTCCTCATGCATCACTACCTCCTCCATATCTTTCTCCTCTATCTCCTCCTCCTCCTCCTCCTCCTCCTCCTCCTCCTCCTCCTCCTCCTCCTCCTCCTCTTCTTCTTCTTCTTCTTCCTACCCATCTTCCTCCATCTCTCTTTGTGGATGGTTCTCCACTTAACCTCCTTCCTCTTCTGTCTACCAGCGCTCTTGACATTTAAGTTAACAGGCAGTCTCCTCCTCCTCCTCCTCCTCCTCCTCCTCCTCCTCCTCCTCCTCCTCCTCTTTTCATTTTATTTTTGCTCTCCTTATCATCCTCGCTTTCCACTTCATTTTATATTTTATATTTTATATCCTTTGATATGTTTCTTAGGTAACCATTTCTCATCTTGTCTTACTTTTCATTTGATATCCTCTTTTATCCATTTCTATTATTCCTTCGGCTTTTCCTGCGCGCGCGTGTGTGTGTGTGTGTGTGTGTGTGTGTGTGTGTGTGTGTGCTGTCTGCAGTATTGTCCCCCATTAATTCACACTCATGTTCATTTACATCTTGTCTTCCCTGACTTCTGCTCCTCTCATTTGCTTCTTCTCCAGTCGTACCCCACGACACATCACTCCTCCTCTTCCTCCTCCTCCTCCTTCTCCTCCTTCTCCTCCTCCTCCTCCATCCTCTTCTTCTTCCTCCTCCTCCTCCTTTTCTTTCACCATTTGTATTGTTTTCCTCATCCTCCCTCTCCTCAACCTCTTTCTATTCTTTCTCCTTCTACTTCTTAGCTCTTACTTCTCTTTTCGTTTTTTTTTCTTGTCTACTCACTTCTCCTCCTCTTCCTTACCCATTGTCTACTTCTATAATCCTCCTCCACTTCCTGTTCTTCTTCCTCCTACCTCTTCAATCTCCCTTAACGTCCTTCACTTACCTTCCTCTGCCACCCCTCAATCACTTTACAGTTCTTCATACAGTCATTCTCCCTGCCCTGCAATCTGTCCACCCATTCCACACTAATTCTATATCGTGCTGACAGTGACTGACTGATAGAAATAAACGTAAACAGCGACTCCTGGACTCACTGAATGACACACGCACACGTCAGTCAATTCTTATGTCAAAACAATTGGTTCTTCCGGCACTTCCTCTTTCTCTCTTTCCTCCTTCTCTCCTTCTTCTTCTTCTCCTCTCCTCCTCCTCCTCCTCCTCCTCCTCCTCCTCCTCCTCCTCCTCCTCCTCCTCCTCCTCCTCCTTCTTCTTCCTTCTTCTTCCTTCTACCTTCCTTCTTTTCCTGCGGCTTCTTCCTCTTATTCTGTTTTTAATTTTTCTCTTCCTCTTCCATGCTCCCCCAAATAATTCGTATGTCCTGTAGTTCCTCTTCCTCTTCTTTCATTTCTTCCTCCTCTTTCATCTCTTATTCATCTTTCTCCTTCCTTTCAATCTATTTCCTCTTATTTTGTCTGAATTTTGTCCTATTCTCTAACACTATACAGAATCTCTTAATCCTCCTCCTCCTCCTCCTCTTTCCAGTGCTTCCGGCTTTAACTCCTTCACATATCTTCTGCTCCTCTAGCACCACTCCACCAGTCCTCCACAACTACATCCTCTCACTCATCTCTCCACCTTCAGTACTCTACATTTCTTGTTACACCTTTAAGACATCCCATGCAAGCTTGTCCCCTCCATACTTCGTCTGTTTTCTTCTGGCTTCCTTACAGTCATGCCATATCTATAGAAATTTCTTTTCTCCCATCACGTATCAGTCATGCTCCATTAATACTAAAAACAAATGAGAAAAAGGAAAGGTGAATGTAACCCAAGATTTTCATTCATGTTGATATCACGGATTCTGCTGGAAAAGGATCAGTAGTTACACAGACAGGTGCTACTTTGCTATGCGGTCTAAATGTTGTGAGGTTACTTTGGTATGCCATCTGCGCTTTATATTTTGATCTACAAGAGTTTTTTTTTTTTCTTTTATCAGGAGTCAAGGAAAAAAAAACTAGTCTTGGTTTCGAGAGACTGTCTAGATAGAGAGTCTGAAGCATGAGTGAAATTTCTGTTCCAGTGTCGAAGCCCCGGTCTCGACTTAACAAGGTAGAGTACAGTACAGTAACGAAGCAATCTGGGATGGGATTTCTGTTTCTATCCAATCACACACGAACATGTGCATATTCACGTTCAGGAAACATGTAAGGTACTGTCTCTCTCTCTCTCTCTCTCTCTCTCTCTCTCTCTCTCTCTCTCTCTCTCTCTCTCTCTCTCTCTCTCTCTCTCTCTCTCTCTCTCTCTCTCTCTCTCTCTCTCTCTCTCTCTCTCTCTCTCTCTCTCTCTCTC
>NC_059272.1:7809549-7832049 GCF_017591435.1 Portunus trituberculatus | reverse complement strand
TGTGAGCGATAATCTTGTGACGAGTGTCCTCTGCTTTTTTCCTTTTCTAGTTGTTTTTGTAGTTGTTTGTGTTGTTGTTGATTTTTGTTTATAAATTTTTTTTCTTGACTGAGGAAATATGAAAAACGTGAAAAATTAGGTGAGTAATGTGATGACGAGTGATCTTTGTTTTTGTTTCTTTCGGGTTATTTTTGTAGTAATTCATCTTGATTTTCTTTGCTGTTTTTTGGTCATTTTGTTTCTGTTCTTGTATTTGCAGGATTTTTTTTTCTTTTCATCTGAAGAAGTGTCCTTTGAATCTTTGTTATTTGCTGTTAGCGTTATTATTTTCTTACTTTTCTTCCTCTTACATCAAATATATAACTGCACAAACTAGAATAGGAAACAATATAGCTGTACCACAAAAAAAAAAAAATTCGATCATAACTAACAATCACAGAAGTAAACACTCACCCACATCATCAGGCCACCGAGAAGCCACCAAAACATACCTGTGGGAGAAAAGACAAAATTATTAATGAAGTCAAATAGAAAAAAATACCTATAATTACTTCCGCCGTATAGGAATAACCACTGTGGGAGAGAAGAGACACGAAATGATTTGCAGTTTAAATTTGAAGTTTGCTTATCTATATAATTCGAAAAAATGTATAGTAGAGATGAAATTCCCTTTTCCACAAAGGGATAAGAGTGAGAATGATGGTGTCTAGGCCACCCGCTAGTGACAGCCGGCCGGATAGTATATAGGTAGATAGACTTGTGGAACGACTGTGACATCACCTGAAGGTCTGTTATGTATCAAACGTCAAGACTAACGAGATAAGGACAATGGCTTTACTGGGCTTTACCTGTTCAAAGGCACAAGGACCTATTGTATTGATGTTCAGTGTTCATCCTCTCAAATCAAGTTGACGGAGAGTAAAAAGCACTCATGTGTCGTAACCGGCCCTCACTGGCTAGTTACACATACGAGCTGTTTACTTTATTAGTCTTACCTGTTCCTTCAGGTTTGGTTAAGCGGCCAAAGGAAGTGGATTCTCCGTGTGATATTTCACAAACACAGCTCAATATCAATTAAATTCATTACTTAACATATAAAGTAACACTACAACTAGACACAAAAGCAATAATACACAAAGTGACCATATTCTGTTCAATTAATCACTTCACTTCTTTACTTCTAATCGTCAAACTGCAAACGGTTATTCACTTACCTCATCAAAACACCAACACTCTACTGTATTACACATTCGTGATCACTGCATTCGAAGGATCACCTAAAATTATTCTAAGTCCACAGTATACATAGCACGAGGCTCTATGGCAACTAGGGAAATTACTCTAAGTTACTACTTACTAGTAAGGCGAAGCAGATGAGGAACCCAGTCTTCATGGTGTTGATGACACCGTAAAAAATTAGTTGAGCTGAGAGTGGGGCTAGAAAAAGTGTGTGTGTGTGTTCGTTTTTTGCTTCTCCTTATATTCACCGTTATTTCACGATACCATAGTTCGCCACTACACATAACTCGTCTCCGACAGTCGGGGGTCTTCCGGCCAAGAGGTCAATAGTCTTTAACCCCTTGCACCAAAACATCGTTAAGCCTTTTGTAGCTCAAGGTCTCGCCCTAATTATTATCATTATGGTGATCAACCGCCTCGGCCTGCGTGTCTTCCTTGTCCACCACTATTGAGTTATCTGTGACATCTGTGGTTGAGTCATATGCACTTGTACTCACTTGCGCGACCCTTCTCTCTCTCTCTCTCTCTCTCTCTCTCTCTCTCTCTCTCTCTCTCTCTCTCTCTCTCTCTCTCTCTCTCTCTCTCTCTCTCTCTCTCTCTCTCTCTCACCCTCTATGTAATGTGTTAAGAATTGTTGTGTTTGGACCAATTCCTGCTGTTGTTGCTCCGTCTCCCGGCACATACAAGACATCAAAACTGAATAGTCTACAAGTATGCCCTGCTCGCTGCTGAATTATGGAGTAAGAAATGCATTCATACGAGATTATGCAAGTCAACATTATAAAACTGCTGTACGTGCCCGTGCTGCAGCAGTGTTTCATACAGAACAACAAAGATCCCATGATAATGCTAAAAATATGAATAGGAATAACAGCAAGAAAAAGAAGCAGAATGAACATAAAATAAGAAATAAGAACATGAACGAAAATAAGAAAAAGGAACAAGAATAAAAAGGAAACAAGAATAAAAAAAAAAGAACTGTGTAAGCATTGCAAGTTAATCGGTATTGTACTCGAGCAGGAAATCACATGACGACACACTGATGGATCAAAGCAAACAGTTATCAAATGTGTCAGATGTCACTTCCCTTCTCCTGCTTTGGTCTGATTGTTAACTATAGTCTCACTTCTTTTCCTGACATGGTACAAATGTTATTTTTCCTTTAGTATGAGCAACATTTCAATAAAAAAAAATGTGATATTTTCGTATATGAAAGACCGCACAGATTTTTCTTCACATTTAAAAGCGGAACTCAAACATGAAACCCAAATAGCACTACACCAACAACACCAAAGGAAAGCATCATCCAGTTACCCCATCATCTCATCTCTCTTTCCCCATCCACCCCATCACCTTTTACCACTCTTGCATTACCTTTCCTATTTTTTTTTTATCAGCGGCTCTCATGACATTTCTAATTCTTATAATTGTTGCCTACATTGCTGGCAGAAAAATATAGCTTCGTTAAGGGTTATCTGCCATTTACACGCGTTTTATTCATTATCGCTGATTAAAACTGCTACCGGGAGACCATAGATGCCTGGAGTGTGATGTGCCGCCTCTGTACGCCATCTAGTATGTCAACCATGCGATTCTAATTCGTTTCTGTGTGGTAAACTTAGTGTGGGAGTGTGATGTGCGATGGATGTGTGTAATGAGAGAGAGAGAGAGAGAGAGAGAGAGAGAGAGAGAGAGAGAGAGAGAGAGAGAGAGAGAGAGAGAGAGAGAGAGAGAGAGAGAGAGAGAGAGAGAATATCATCCCTACGCAACAAATTCAGAAGACGTGTAGTTTTCTTAATATATGCATAGATATTACTTCTTTAAACATATTCTCTTGATTTAATTTTCTTTATATATCTTCCATCATCAACATTACGTAATTCACATATTATTTACTCCTACACTGAATCTAACGAATAACAAGATATTTTTTTTTCCTTTTCTTCGTTTCTTCACTCCCTGGAGAAATTACCAACTAAGTTCTTTAATCTCCTCTTTTACACGGCATTTTTTTCCTCCTTCTTTTTTATTTTGTTCGTTCCTGTTTTCCTTCTTCCTTATTACCAAGAATGCAATGCAAACCTCCTTTCCTCCTTACCTCAAAGAGAAGAGGAAAAAGACTAAGCGCGAAGTTAACGTGAAAGAGAGGAGGAGGAGGAGGAGGAGGAGGAGGAGGAGGAGAGAGAGAGAGAGAGAGAGAGAGAGAGAGAGAGAGAGAGAGAGAGAGAGAGAGAGAGAGAGAGAGAGAGAGAGTGAAATGGAGAGAAGTATAGAGGAACATAGGAAGTTATTCTCTCTCTCTCTCTCTCTCTCTCTCTCTCTCTCTCTCTCATTCCTGTAACGAGTCGTATTTTCCTAAGAATTAACAACTTTCCTCGCTTTCTTGATTTTTTTTCTTCTTCATTCAGATGTTCTCTTACTTTTCTCGTTTGCACTTCTTCCCTTTCCTTCTTATCTCTTCTTTTTTTCGCTTGTAATCTAAAAATCTTCCTGCTTTTCTTCCTTCGCAAGTTTTCTCCACTTCCAGTTTTTATCGCAGCGACAAGAAATTCCGCTGACGTGTGAACTATGTGGATGAACAAAGAAAAATGAAAAGAGATTGTCAAAAATACTGAATGGACCTTTGTGCTTTTTTCATCACTGTGGTAACGTTGTCATGCTGGAAGTAAATGCTACATAATATATTAGTCATGAAAGAAGTAGTAGTAGTAGTAGTAGTAATAGTAGAAATAGTAGAAATAGTAGTAGTAATAGTAGTATTGTAGTAGTAGTAGTAGTAGTAGTAGTAGTAGTAGTAGTAGTAGTAGTAGTAGTAGTAGTAGTAGTAGTAGTAGTAGTAGTAGTAGTAGTAGTAGTAGTAGTAGTAGTAGTAGTAGCAAATAGTAGTAGTAAAAGAAAAAAAAGTAAGCAGTAACATTAGCGGCAGCAATACTAATACATTAGTAGCATCAGACATTGTAGCAAAAATGGCAACAGCATCAAAAGCACCATATTTTACTGTGCAGGAATGGACGAATGAATTTGATATAGACGCATGAATAAACGATAAACAATAAAACGCATATATGAAACAAAAGGGTTAGAGTGTGCTAGCTTTCAATCCTCTCCCTCTTTTACTCACTATTACTATTTCACATTCATCTTTTAACTCTTTTAACAATTCCCTACTCTGTGGTCCTATTTCACGTCACGCTCACGCCCAGTAAACAAGAAATAATAGTAACTAATAAATCACCACAATTATCCTCGTTATTTATAGACCATGTAAGTTTAACCTACTCTCATTCCTTCCTCTTCCTGCCTTCCTTCACCCTTTCCTCCTGCCCTTCCTCCTTCCTCCTCTGTCTTGTTCTTGCAGCCGTTACTCCTTCTCTACCCTTGCCCCTTTCTCTCTCTCTCCTCTCTCCTTTCCGCCCTACATAACATAACAAGAGTGGCGGGGTAGGCAGGTAATGACAGAGGGAATTCATCAATACTCGACAGTTACGTACGCTGTCTAAGAATGGGTGATGACATTTGGCGCATTAATAATTCCATGCCTGGATCGAGACAACGCTCAGTTCTCATTATTTCTTAGAACAGAAGACACTACAATGAATCATCAACAAAAGCTATAATTTTCTTGAATATTAGTCCGTTAATTGGTAATGGCTGAATGAATGAATACTACACTTCGTTTAATAAGTTGACCACGGATTAGTATGTATTTACGTGTCAAGAAGAGTGACAAAAGAGAGATAAATGAACAAACACAGGAAAGAAGCAAACTTCACTTGCCGTTTCCAAAAGAGTCTAAGAAAGATTCCAAAGAAGTTAGCAAATTTAGTTCCTGAGATGTTTTGATACTCCTCTTTTCAACCGGAGTGAATCTTTGAAAGAAACAGAAAAGATTTCAAGAGCTTACAAGAGAAAAGGATGAAAAAGTGAAAATTTTATTGACTAAAACCTTAACTAGAAACAAGAAAAAGGTTTGAACAAGTGACGCTTTTGGTTTCCAGTAACATCCTTCAAAATTATACCAAGGCACGCCATTTCTTTAATATGGTTGAGGGAAAAGATGCCAACAGCTATTGGAATCAGTGCATTGACTATACTTTTCATATTCAGATGTGAGGGTAAATATGTATGTGAAAGATACACCTCCTCTTAATAATAACCTTCACGTGCCACCTGCTCCACTGCATCCCTCCAGCCCGTGAGCGATGTCATGAATTGTAAGTGGATAAGAAACAAGAACACGGTGATAAAATGGAATGAAACATAGAAAAAGTAAATGAAGAAAATACCAAGGCACGGAGGGGATAGAGTAGGTTTAAGAAAAGAATAAGAAGAGAAAGGAGGAGATGGAGAAACAGGGCAATACAGGGAGCGAGGAAGGGCGGGGAGCTAATGAGAGGGGAAAGGAAGGGAGAATGATGGATAATGAAGGGCAAAGAAACAACTGCAAGGGAGGATACTGAGAAAACTTAAAAAAAGGGAGTAAGAAGAAATACGATAGAAAGGTAGAAAAGATACCTGAAAAGGTTATGGATGTTGAAACATAAGTAGAATGAGAAAACAGGAGACAAAAATACGAGAGAGAGAGAGAGAGAGAGAGAGAGAGAGAGAGAGAGAGAGAGAGAGAGAGAGAGAGAGAGAGAGAGAGAGAGAGAGAGAGAGAGAGAGAGAGAGAGAGAGAGAGAGAGAGAGAGAGAGAGAGAGAGAGAGAGAGAGAGAGAGAAGCATAAAACAGAAACTGAGAAACTCGCAGACATGTGAACAAACGCAAACAGATAAACAGAAGTAACTGAAAAATAGACCTAAAGGACAGACAAATTGACAAAAATAGATAATTTGTTCGACAGATAGCTGAGCAGACAGACAGAAAGATAGACAGACAGACAGACAGACAAACAGACAAAGTGTAAAAGGTAAAGGAGAAAGAGAATCACAATAGGACTGGATATGTAGATTGGGGCTAGATTATACGAAGGATAGATAAATGAAAATTCCAGAAAGGAGAAAGCCTGTGAAGGAGAGAATTGAATATGAGATATCGGGAAGGAAAAATGAAGGAGGAGAAAGATATTGGCAAAAGAGAAAGGATTGAATAATAGCCACATAAGGAAAAACTGGAATAAAAATGTTGAAAGAATTATATTGCAGGGAAGAAAGGAAGGAAAGAAAGAGGAAAAGCAGACGTGAACGAAATTATGAAAAGGAAAAAAAGAAAAAGAAGTAAGAGAGGAAACAAGGAATGGAAGGAAGGAAGGAACAATAAAAAAAAGATGTAATGAAGAAAGGAGAACAGGTAAGAAAGATGGAGGGAGGGAGGAAGAGAAGAAAACGAAAAGAAAAGAAAGACAGTAAAGAAAAAAGGAAAAAAAGAAATGCACTTACGAATCCAAAGAAAAGAAAAAGAAGGAAGAAAATGGAAAGTATGAAAGAAAGTAGGCAAACCAAATAATGATTGTATGAAAAGAAAGAATTAGAAAGAAATAATAGAGAAAAGCAAGGAAGAAAGGAAAGATATGAAGAAAACTCAACGAATGAATACAACTACAAGAAACAAAGGAAAGAGAGGAAGAAAATAAGAAATTAAAATAAAAAAAAGAAATTAAGGTATATGAAAAGAAATAAAAGTAGAAAGGAAAGAAAGAAAGGAGAGGAAATAATAAGAGATGTCAGATATGGCATGAAGTTGGGTCGAGAGAAAGAAGAAAAGAAGGAAGGAGGGAGGGAGGGAGGAATGATGGGAGGGAGGGAGGGAATGAGAGAGGAATGAAGGCAGGAAGGGAGGGAGGAAGAAAAGGAAGGAAGGAAGGAAGGAAGGAAGGAAGGAAGGAAGAAAGGAAGGAAAGGAAGGAAGGAAGGAAGGAAGGAAGGGGAGGGAAGGGAAGGGAAAGAAAGGAAGGAAGGAAGAAAGGAAGGAATGAGAGGAAGGAAGGAAGGAAAGAAAGAAAAATAAGACTGAAGGAAGTAGGTTAGGGACGTATGTATGAGGAAATAATGTGAGAAGGGAGGGAAGGAGGGAAGGAGGGAAGGAAGGAAATAAGGAGGGAGGGAAGAGAAAGAGAGGCAGCAGCCCTAGGCACGCCCCACGGCTCATATTTCAAAGTTATTGCAATAATTACCGCGTTTATGCTTCATAAGAGAGACCGCCTTCTTTATTAAATCCAGAAACATTAATAAAAGATAATCCTGATTGGCCACCACAACTCTCTCTCTCTCTCTCTCTCTCTCTCTCTCTCTCTCTCTCTCTCTCTCTCTCTCTCTCTCTCTCTCTCTCTCTCTCTCTCTCTCTCTCTCTCTCTCTCTCTCTCTCTCTCATTCAAGCATCTCTATTAACATTCCACCACTAAACCTAATCAAAACAATTACTTACAACTGGTCTGCTCAGGGAATGCTTAAAGCCGCGAGTGTTGCCTAAATACCTTAAGCTCCTGAGAATCGCCGAGGCAGGGAACAGGAAACTGCAGGAAAATGATTTAACGCTTGCTCAAGTGAATGTCATACTGAAGTGAATATACTTGATGCTCTAATATGTGTTTCTATAGGAATCTCTCTCTCTCTCTCTCTCTCTCTCTCTCTCTCTCTCTCTCTCTCTCTCCGAATATCTCTTATTTTTTTCGGATAATACATTTTCCATTCATCTTTTCGCTCTGTTCTTTCTACTTGCTTTCCATTTACTCAATCTCAATCTCCTTCAGGAGTTTGAATCTTTGTTTTTCGTCCCAAATTTTTCCTGTCATTTTTTTTTCTCCCACTTTCTTTTCAGATTTTGCCTTTACTTTACATTTTTTTTTTCCATTTAGCTTAACATTATTTTTTAACTTTACATTACAAACTACTTCCATTACTTTACAAAAAATTCATCACCGTATTTACTTTTTTTTTTACTTACTAACGTATTTCACTTTACATAAAATTTACATAAACTTTTCGTCACTAAATTCATGGCAAGTTATTCACCTTATTTGGCATCAACTTCATATAAAAGTTAGATAATTTACAAGTATCTTTCTTTACTTATTTGAAAACATCACTAAGTAATTTTACAACCCATGCCATCGTATCTCATTTGGACGTTCATTAGTCCTCTTCCGCCTCTCTCTCTCTCTCTCTCTCTCTCTCTCTCTCTCTCTCTCTCTCTCTCTCTCTCTCTCTCTCTCTCTCTCTCTCTCTCTCTCTCTCTCTCTCTCTCTCTCTCTCTCTCTCTCTCTCTCTCTCTCTCTCTCTCTCTCTCTCTCTCTCTCTCTCTCTCTCTCTCTCTCTCTCTCTCTCTCTCTCTCTCTCTCTCTCTCTCTCTCTCTCTCTCTCTCTCTCTCTCTCTCTCTCTCTCTCTCTCTCTGTATCAGCGAATCGTGGCTTTTGCTCTCTCTCTCTCTCTCTCTCTCTCTCTCTCTCTCTCTCTCTCTCTCTCTCTCTCTCTCTCTCTCTCTCTCTCTCTCTCTCTCTCTCTCTCTCTCTCTCTCTCTCTCTCTCTCTCTCTCTCTCTCTCTCTCTCTCTCTCTCTCTCTCTCTCTCTCTCTCTCTCTCTCTCTCTCTCTCTCTCTCTCTCTCTCTCTCTCTCTCTCTCTCTCTCTCTCTCTCTCTCTCTCTCTCTCTCTCTCTCTCTCTCTCTCTCTCTCTCTCTCTCTCTCTCTCTCTCTCTCTCTCTCTCTCTCTCTCTCTCTCTCTCTCTCTCTCTCTCTCTCTCTCTGTAAAATGTTTCTGATAATTATGTACAGTTACCTGACTACAATATTTTCCGATGTGACAGTGGACGTGGAGGTGGTGTGTGTATTTATGTGAAAGAAGTCCTGTCTGCCAACGTTATAAATCTTAATATCCCTAAGCAGGAAGGCATTGAAGACGTTTGGGTGACTGTACAGTGCCGTAAATTGCCGTCAATTATTATCGGGTGTATGTATCGACACCCTAAAGCTCCTGTCGCTGTTTTTAATTACATTCAAGACGTTTTTAAGAATATTAGTGTTAGGATTAAATCAACTTTTATTGTAGGAGATTTTAACGATGATTTAATGTCTAATACCAACAAAATGGACCGCATTATAAATAGTGTTAGAATGACGCAGATGGTAAACAAAGCAAACCGTGTCACACCTACATCATCAACATTGTTAGATCTTTTTATCACCAATACACCAGCTTCTGTAATTTCTTGTGATGTTCTACCTATAGAAATCGCAGACCATGACCTTGTTAGTGTTCAAGTAGACATTTGTAAACCCTAAAGAACACGTGTTGTACGAACTCATCGTGATCTTCGAAATTATGTGAAAGAAGACTTTTGCTTAAAATTGTTAGAAAATGTTTCAAATTTTAACATGATTTTAAATATTGACGATGTTGATACACAAGTAGATATCTTTATGAGTAATTTTAACAAATGTTCGAATGAGTGTGCGCCATTTGTCACAAAAGAAGTAAGGAAACCATTTGCAACATGGATGAGTGGCGAAGTACAAAACGCCATCAATATACGAAACAACATTCATAAAAAACTTAAAGCTGATAGACATAATCCTATTTTGCAAGAAGAATATGAACGGGAAAAGAAGAAAGTTAAAAGTCTTATTGAGAATGCTAAAGTAAATTTTTATCATATGGAATTTCAAGAAAATAGAGGAAACACATCAAAAATATGGAAGACAATCAAAGAAACTGTTCCAAGTACTAAAAATAACGTAAATACTCAAACATTTGATAATGAAGTCGAAAAGGCAAAAGAATTCAATGTTCACTTCGCTAATGTTGGTAAAATTACATTTGAAAAAAAAAAACACACAAAATCTCCTCCATGGTGAAAATGTACGACATCTCCACGATGTAACTGAAAACCTTAATGATTTTAATGTAAATAATAATGAGCATGCTTTTAGACCACATCCGGTAAATACCGAAACAGTAATTTTAACAATCAAAAGACACCAGCTCTATGGGTTGTGATGGTATTCCAATGAGATTTATTAAGGATTCTTTGTATGTTTTAGGTTTTTATCTTACATGTATTATTAATACTTCCATTGTAACAGGGATGTTTCCCTCCTCTTGGAAACACCCTGTCGTAGTTCCTCTTTTTAAAGGTGGCGATGTAAATGATGTCTGTAATTTTAGACCTGTTTCTCTATTACCTGTTGTCTCTAAAATATTAGAAAAAATTGTCACTATCCAACTCGTACACTTCTTAGAAACTAATAGAGTACTTTCAAATACACAACATGGATTTCGCCCAGCTTTATCCACACAGACTGCCCTTACTGTCATTACCGACGAAATATTTCATAACATGGACTCCAAGAAAATTTCACTTTTAACTTTATGTGATCTATCAAAAGCCTTTGATAGTGTCAGCCACACAATTCTATTGCAGAAATGTTCTCAGCTAAATATTGATAATTTTTGGTTTAAAAATTACTTGGAAAATAGGTCGCAGTCTGTTCGCCTAAATAAATCAATATCAGATAAACGTTGCATAAATTATGGCGTTCCTCAAGGCTCTATTTTAGGCCCGGTCTTATTTTCTATATATGTGAACGATCTTTCCATAACAATAAAAGACTGTAAGCTTGTACAATACGCTGATGACACCCAATTTCTTTATGCTGACACAATCAACAACCTTGGAGATCTTATTGCACGAACTGAGGAAACACTAAAAAATGTAAAAGAATACTTTGCTAGGAATGGTTTACTGTTAAATTCTAAGAAAACCCAATGTATTTTTATCGGTAATAGGCAACTGTTGTCACGTATTCCCCCAAACACTTTTATTAATTTTAACGATGAATGTATTAAACCTTGTTCATATGTCAAAAACTTAGGTATCTATATTGATAAACATATGTTATTTGATGTCCACATTGAGGAGTTAGGTAAGAAAATAATGGGTACACTAATATTTATTAACCGTGTAAGTGCAAATTTCGACAAAAATACTAGATTAATTATAGTGCAGTCTTTGGTGATCAGTTTAATAAATTACTGCATTGGAATATGGGGCTCTACAAATAAAACTCTTCTCTTAAAGTTCAAAAATTACTAAATTTTGCAGCCAAGGTCGTTGTCGGTGGATTAAGGAAGTATGATCACGTGTCTCCAACATTAAAAGAATTAAAATGGTTTACCGTAAATGATATGCATGTATTTGATAAATGTATAACTGTTTATAAAGCCACTACTGGAAAGTATCCTAATTGGTATCTACAATTTCCCACAGTAAAGAATAATTCATCAGTAATAACAAGACGACTAGAACAATTATATGTTCCACGAGTAAATACAGACTCTGGTGGTAGAGCTATTTTAGTTCATGGGCCAACGTTATGGAATAATCTTCCTAAAATTGTTACTAACTCTGGTACTCTGCCCACTTTTAAATCTAACCTAACAAAACTACTTTTAGAAGATTTGTAATTAGTTTTTAACTCTTTATTAATATTTTATCATTGATTTTATGTTTTAGACAATGTTTTATCACAGCTATATTATATATTACTCTGTATTTGTTCTTTTGATAATGTCTGTAACAGTATAACCAGGTTTCATGGAAATTAATAAATTTGATTTGATTTGATTTGATTTGACTCTCTCTCTCTCTCTCTCTCTCTCTCTCTCTCTCTCTCTCTCTCTCTCTCTCTCTCTCTCTCTCTCTCTCTCTCTCTCTCTCTCTCTCTCTCTCGTGCTTCCTTACGCCGACAGGACGAGGCAGAGTAAGGCCGGTAATTACAGATGTCTCGGAAATTCAGGTAACTAAGAATATTATGATGAACAATGTCAGTCTATGCTTATTCCCTTCATACCATTAGTACAGCAACGCTTAATATAATTTGCTTTACATTCCCCTGGACTTTGAAATCCTCTCTCTCTCTCTCTCTCTCTCTCTCTCTCTCTCTCTCTCTCTCTCTCAAAGGTCGGTGAAATATTAACCCCAAACGCAAAAGTAAGTAAGTTGGTTAAAAAAAAAAGAGAGAAACGGTACGTACATAGGTCAGAGAGAGAGAGAGAGAGAGAGAGAGAGAGAGAGAGAGAGAGAGAGAGAGAGAGAGAGAGAGACACACACAGTGAGTGAAACACACACACACACACACACACACACACACACACACACACACACACACACACACACACACACGGGCTTCACCAAGAGGAAAGAAAGAAAATAAAGCCTTGCAAGTAAAAAAAAAATACAACCACCAATTAACGCCATTCCCACCTGTGTTTGCTGCCTCCTTCTTTCATGCTGCTAATTAAATCCTACTTACTTCCTTACTGGAGGCTTTTTTTATTATATCTTTAAATCCTATATATCATGAACACACACACACACACACACACACACACACAGAGAGAGAGAGAGAGAGAGAGAGAGAGAGAGAGAGAGAGAGAGAGAGAGAGAGAGAGAGAGAGAGAGAGAGAGAGAGAGAGAGAGAGAGAGAGAGAGAGATAAATAGATAGATAGATAGATAGATAGATAGATAGATAGATAGATAGATAGATAGATAGATAGATAGATAGGCAGATAGATATATAGATAGAGATAGATAGATAGATAGATAAATATATATATAGATAGAGATAGATAGATAGATAGATAAATAGATAGATAGATAGATAAATAGATAGATAGATAGATAGATAGATAGATAGATAGATAGATAGATAGATAGATAAAGATAAATAGATAGATAGATAGATAGATAGAGAGATAGATAGAGAGAGAGAGAGAGAGAGAGAGAGAGAGAGAGAGAGAGAGAGAGAGAGTTAGAGTACATCATTGCATTTCTATATTCAATATATTTCTTTTTTTTCCTGTAAGCCGATTAAATCAGTCTTTTACTCTTACGCAGTGTATTTTTACCTGGAGCTCTTTAAAGATTCAGTTCACTATTTTATTTTCAGCTCCAGCAAGGTGAAAGATGCGAGGTGAACTGAAAATTACTTGCAAAATGAATGACCCTCACCTTCAATGTCTATCAAGTTTTATAAAATGAAATATGTATTCGAATTTTGTAGAGGTTCAAGATTTTGTAATATACTTTGCTTCTATATTTTTTTGTTTTCATTCTTGAGACTTTTAATGCATTTTTCTTTTACTTGAACATCCGATTTTCTTTGCTTGAAAGTTAACCTTTTCTTTTCTCTCTGAGGTAACTATTTTTTTTTTTTTTTTTTACACATTTCGTTCTTTGAAGTGCCTTTTTTCTGAATTCTTGCATCCTTGATATTTAAGACGAATCCTTTCCATTATTTTTTTTTTCTGGTGAAATATTTTAAGGATATTTTTTCTGTATTTTGTGCTCACTTTTAGGCCAGTTTCCATCTCCATGATTAAAATGTGTGAAAGTATAATAAAACAAGTAACAATAAGAGTGAAGGTGAGTATTTTGATTATGCAAATGAAAAATATATCAATGTAAAGTCAATGCAAGTTTCTACGATAACTAACTGGAAAAAAAAAACATGATAATAAAGACAGGCAAATGCGGAAAAAAAAGCATAACCACTAATTAACGAACAATATTCACAACTACGTAAATTACATGATGGTAAAACAACATTCGCACTGTCGTGTATTATCCTGTGGGACAATTAATCAAGGAAAGAATAACGACAAGGCAAACCAGAAAACCTCACACCGTAATTATCACCACGACAAATGCAGCATTCTCTCAGCTATATGTAATTCTACTTTCATTGCTTCATTTTACCTTCATGAGCAATCAACTAAGTACCCAGTTATAGGAGAAACAAATACTTTTTTTTCATATAATTGAGAGAAAATAGAATTGTTTTGCACATTACCGCCACCACCACGACACACATAACATGCCCACGGATCATATTTACTCCAGACACAACTAATTGGCCAAGGGACGCGTGAGTCAAAACAAAAACAATAATGTTCGAAACACTCAAAATAATCGACTGCACTTTGTACGTGTTAATAACGCTGCAACACCCGCGTCACCTAATGAAGCCGGCATCACGCAACACCTGGCTCACCCGCCTCTAACACCTGTAATTAAAACGAGTGTTACATTGTTATACTCTTCCTTTGATGACTGAACCCAGCCACGCCTAACCTAACCTCCTGACCCCCAAACATCTCACATTACACATCCTCAAGGCCATTCTACCATCATCACCATCTCTAACACTCCTCACATCCACTCCAACACCACACACCTGCTACCTCGAAACTGAACGCTGACCTGAACCTCACATAAACAACTACACCACACCCAATAAACATCCACCACATCAGCTATATCTCAGCTACCACAGATCTTGCTACAAAACGACTCTTTCCTCCACATTCACCTCAGCATACGTCACCTGCGACCCTTTACACCTTCAAGCTCTTAACGCCTCGCCCTTCGCATCCTCGCCGGTCTCCCTCAACCTCACCCGCCGCTGGTTCCCACCTGCACCAATTTCCTTTGATGACATTCGGAAAATTGGCTGAGAATCGAGTACACGACATGGGAACACGGACTTAAAGTGTATTGGCAGCGTCAGAAGCGGCGGGAGGTGTTGTCCAATGCAGTAGAGAGAGAGAGAGAGAGAGAGAGAGAGAGAGAGAGAGAGAGAGAGAGAGAGAGAGAGGGGACGGAGGATTGTAACAGGTAGAAGGCCAAGACACAGAAGGTAGTTGAAAGGAAAGAAAGGGAGACATACGATCTGGGTGCACTAATCAAGATTCCTGTCTCTGGTAACACAAAGACAAGGTGAAGAAACAGGTCATTTTTTTTGTTTAGGAAGGATGAAGAATGGATTTAGAAGTGGAGGTGGAGGAAAGACAAGGAAACGGGTAGGGAAAAACATGCTATCTGGACGCGTTAATCAAGGTTCCTGTCACTGGTAACACAAAGGCGAGGTAAAAGCACAGGTGAGGTTTTGTTCAGGAAGGATGGAGAGTGGATATGGCGGTGGATGTGGAGGAAAGGCAAGGCAGTGGGTGAAAGAAATACAGTGAGGGATGGATGGACTGATATCTGTGAAGTGATGTCTGCAAATAGCACTGACTGCCTGAGGAGATTGATGGAGTCAGTCAGGAGAAAACTAAAGGAAAGAGAGAAGAGAAAAAAAAAGATAGAGGAGGAAGAGAAGAAAATACACGTGATGAGAACTTCGAAACTCCGGTATGTCCTCTCATCTCCTCTCTTCCTCCCTCTTTCCCTTACTCCCTCTCCCCCTCTCTCTCTCTCTCTCTCTCTCTCTCTCTCTCTCTCTCTCTCTCCTTTCCCACCATCGCCGCCAGTATGCTCAGGAAATTACACCCATGATGCTCCACCCGCAGGCTTCCAACGCGCCCAGATCGTATCACCTTGTTGCTCCTTCCCTCTGACGCGACTTCTTTTACCAGATCGAATGCTTGTCCTTCGTTCTCCATTGCAGTGTGTGTGTGTGTGTGTGTGTGTGTGTGTGTGTGTGTGTGTGTGTGTGTGTGTGTGTGTTGCATTGAATAATAAAAACACTAGCTGAAAATATTGTAATTCGTTTAGCGCTATATTAGGTTAGGTTAAATTAGATTATTGACCACATAAATAATTTTTGGAAGATAAAATGCCTAAGGAAAAAGCTCGAAGGAAAAAATATTCCATACTTAGTAACAATGGGATGTGTGTGGGTTGATGGCAGAGGTGAAGGCAGCGTGGGTTTGGTGGTGCTGTTATCGTGGGGAAAATAGGATAGGGAGTGGCTGAGAGGGCCGTGTAGGGCTTCACCGCTATTTTAGGTGGAAAGGGAAAAAAGAAAGTCCACGTAATGGTGGTGCTGGAATGTTGGTTTTACCAAGGCCTGGGAACCGAGGATTTGTGAAGTGCACTGGGGTCAGAAGGCAATGATATGACGGTGCTAATGAATCAAAAGAGGCGAGTGTAACTTTGTGATTTGATTTTATATGAAAAGTTTCTCTAGTGGCAAAAATGTTAGGCAATTAAAATGTCCTTTGATTTCATTTCTTGTGCTTACAATTTTCACTAATGATGGATAAGTCAAGACTGATTTTGATGCATTGTATGGTTATCTAGATCAACAAAATGTTAATAATGGATATAAGATTAAGTTTGTAAGCTCTAAAAACTCATAATTATGCACTATGGCACAGTTTTGTTGTTAAAACAGTCTCAATCAGTCAGTTAACCAACCAGTCAGTTTTACACACACACACTACATAAAACAAGCAAAAAACAAGAGCAACTATCAAACAAGTAAGCGGATGTGCGAAAAATATCAGCGCTTTATGGAAGGGTGAACAGAGGTGATCAAAACACTGTTCAACCAAGGTTTCAATCAATCAGGCAACTTTACCTTAACAGAACAAGAACATTTTTCAAGCAAAATAAGAGTAGGAGAAATATCACTGCAAGGATGGAAGGGAGAGGAACGACCGAGACGGAATTATACTGAACCAAAATCTCAGTCAAGTAATCAATCAACTGGTCACTCTGTCGCCAATAGACAAAATTAATAAAGAGCAATCAATTATTATCAAACAAATGGATCTACGAAGAGTGGGGTAATCGAAATATTATTAGTATAGAGCCAGACTCCACCAATCACTTTCACAACACTAAAGGAAATTAACAGCCAGAGGATGCACGAAAAATAAAAAGGCTTTGGGGAAAGGAAGAGGGGCGATGAAGTCACTGACGTTATTGAACCAAAGCCTTAGGTAACCCTGTCAACCAACCAATCACTTTCCAGCACTAATAGAAACTAACACGCACACACAAGAGCAATTACCAAAAATATCAACACCTTTTTGGGAAGAGAGAAGGACAATGAAGACATCTGGAATAGAACACCACTATAGCTATCGTCTTAAGCTAATCCAGCCCTCTGCCCTCAAGCCTAGCCAAGTCTGCCTGCACCTGCCTCCCCCTTCATGCAAGATAATCCTCGCTCATATCTCTCACTGGCGAGTTTGAGCCAAGGGCGAGGTGCTAACGAGACTGAGACCAAGACTGAGGCGTTGGTTCCAATTGGTTCCAGCCGCTCAGCACACGCCAGGACAAGGAACCCAATCAATTAAGCGGAAATGATTAAGAGCCACGTGTGTTTTTCACTTTAATTTATTAGCGATTTATACTTTGAGGGTTTTTTTTCTTTAATTCTTTTTATATTAATTCATCTGTGTCTATTTCTTTAATTTCTTACTTTCCGTATTTTCTTTTTTTCACATTCTTTTTTCTTTTCGTCCTTCAATATTTTCTTCCTTTTGACATTATTGATGGTAATTCATTTCTTTGTATTTATCACATTATTCCTGTATCTTCCTTCCATACTATTCCATTGTATCTAATTTTTCTATCACTTACACTTATTCCTTCCTTTTGTTATTCTATCTATGTTATCTTTTAGTTTCCCATCGTTCTTTTTTTATCATACAGTTCCTCTCACCCTTGCCTCTCTTCTTTTTCAGTTTATGCCTTTCATCCTTTCCTTTACCCGTTCTTCTCTTCCATACTTTATCAGTATTTCATCCAAGTTTTACTTTATTCCAGTCATTCTTACTGCATTCCTTTCCATTCATATACACTTTATCAAAATTTTACTCCGCGTGATAAAAACCATTCTTTCTCTTGCCCTTTTCTGATTCATAGGAGTTCCGTTTCCTCTCTTTTCTCCCTTACTTCCTTACATAATTTTCACCATATAAAAGCACAACGTTTCACTTCAATTTCTGGAAGTACAATAAAATTCTCGTCACTATTATTTTTTTTTCTGGCTAAAGTGCCTTCGTTTTCTTCTATATCAACATTTCGTTTTTATCCTTCCTCTTTTCTTATCTCCCTCTCTTTTCCTTCTCTGCTCCCTTCCTGCCTTCCATTTTTCCCTGCACAGGTCATCTTAATCTCCTGTCAATCATTTATTTTACATACTATCTTTACCTTAATCTCTCTCTCTCTCTCTCTCTCTCTCTCTCTCTCTCTCTCTCTCTCTCTCTCTCTCTCTCTCTCTCTCTCTCTCTCTCTCTCTCTCTCTCTCTCTCTCTCTCTCTCTCTCTCTCTCTCTCTCTCTCTCTCTCTCTCTCTCTCTCTTCATCCTTTGCTTCGTATATTCTTCCTCCCCTACTTCTTTACAATATTTGCCTTCTCTAACAACTCCCTGTCAATCATTCAATTTTCAAACTTCATCTTTACTCCTGTGTTTGTTTTTCTCTCCTTCTTCGTCCTTTTCCGTCAGATTTCCTTGTCTGATTCCTTCTATTTCCTATTTCCTTCTTCTTAACTTCTCCTATCAGTTATTTGTTTTCCTTCCCTCTTTTTATTTTCTTTATTATTTCTAATTTCATGTACGTTTGCATCTTATCAACTAAAGGTCTCATATTTTTCCTGTTTTTCATTTGTTTCATCTCACTATCCTCATCCTTTTATCACCTGGACAGAGGGATTTAGTGAATTTATTAGCTCAATTGTGCTACTGTAATAATCCCAGGTAACATTTAACATTTAAACAGTTTTCTTTTGATGTCATCCTAATGTATTGTACAAATCGTATATAATTCATACGTTTATTACTACATTTCTGAACAAATAAATATCAAGAGAGAATACTTTTGTGGTTTGAATTTTAAGGTTCTTTTAATATCTTTTAGTATCTGCCATAATAATTCTTAGATGATATAAAGTTCTCATCCTTTCACTTACATTTCACGTGACACCAAGGACATATCTATTTCTTTTTTTTTTTTATCTAGCAATTGTTACTCGTACAGGTGTCACAACGAACACACTTTCACTATTAACAAATTATCACAGTTACCAAGGAAATCATAATAGCCACAACAAGAACAACGTTTTAGTTCTAAGAATAATACGTACTAGAATGGGGCTTTCCATAGGAGTTTAGGAACCTTTCCGGCCACCTAAAACATCTTGTGACACCAATATTCATTCTGCCTCCCATCTAGACATATTTTCTTTACCTCGACAAATACTTGGTGTGAACCACTAACTAGCACCCCAGCAGGCCATCTCCCCACACCCACTCTCATTCTTGCTGGATTAGGGTCACTGGGCAGGTCAGCAGGAAGACTAGACCCGCCCAGTAATGATTCACGCCAGTCCCGGATATACAACCGACACGGAGACCTGGATGAATCCTCACTACCCTTGGCCCTGACCTGACCTCATCTTGACCGACCTGATCTGAAGCCTCTAGTACTTTGAGAATTGAAGGTTTTCGTGTTGCCTACAGAATTAAGTGAAATTTATACTTCTTTAAAAAATGTAATTGAATTAAGAACCAATCGACAGGCTAATAGAAAATTAAATTAAAAAATGACTAGAATGGTGTTATCCGAATCCCCATTAAAGATGTCATCTTTATCTGTCACACGAAACAAATAAATAAATAGTTAAATGAATGTTCTATTGGTCTACAACAATTAAAAGAAAGAGAAAAAAATTGAAAAAATATATATAATATATATAAAAAAATATTAAGGAACCCATGAAAAACCTCCCCAAGAAAGTCATTATCAGTACGAAATATCACTTTTATGAATCCGCAATGAATCATAATCAAATAAAAAGGGAAGGGAATGAGAAATATAGAAACTGAATGCTCTAAAACGGTGGGGAAAGAAAGGATGTATTTATGCATGTACAATATAGATGTGAAAAAAAAAGGAAGAAAGAGTCGTCGTACTCTCGGTCTCGTGAATTCAACAGGTAGTCTGGCAACAGAGAGACAGCAACACAACACAAGATATTGAACACACCACTAACCCAGATAAAGAAATACGAAACCAACAAATACCTTACCTTTCCATTGAAATTATATTATTAACCTAATTCTTGATTTCAAACTTACAATGATATACTTGGAATCATTTGGCTGGAAATGATCGTCACTTACTAATTGAGTATTTTTATAACTTGTCTTCATTATGTTCCCGCCGCCAGTAGTGACTTTATGAGGCTTGAAAACCGTCTAGGAGTTTTTTTTATGCATTAGAGGAAACTGGCTAAGGGCAACAAAAATGGAAAAAAAGGCCCACTTGCCAGTTCCCTTAAAGTTCATAAGAGTTATCCACAAGTGAGAGTCTTGAAACATCTCTCTTAAAAGAAGTCAATTCGTAGAGAAGATGGAAATACAGAAGCAGACAGGGAGTTCCAGAGTTTACCAGAGAAAGGTATGAATGATTGAGAATCAGAATCAGAATCAGAATCAGATATTTATTCCATTATACAATGGTTATTCTTACGTACATATAACAGATTAAGACATTCAATTTGAGTGCAGTCATGTCCACTCTGATACATAATCTACATTTTGTCTTCACACCATCTCATGACTGGTGCACGTTATTACGAAGATAAAATTATGGTTAAAATAGATGCTAAAATGTAAAATACAAAGAATAAAATGTAAGTAAAATAACAGATAAAAATAAAATAACAACAGATAAAAGATTAAAAAATCGTAAGTCAGCATATAATAAGTTAAATTTGCCCCTCACATTGCGAAATATAAAAGTCCATGTAAGAAAGTTGTGCTGGTGGTTTACACACTGAATTGTTTGTTGAATAGATAAGTGTGCAGTAGTTTTTTATAAGTTCTAATGGAGGGTGCATTCCTTATATGAGGAGGAAGGCTGTTCCAGAATCTTGGTCCAGCAGCCAGTAGTGATCTCGCTCCAGTACAGGTGTTAGTCTTTGGTTCATACATGTTGTGCTGTTGTCTGGTGGGGACACTACACACCTCACTCACTTTCGGCATGGGGAATAAATAGGTAGGAATATTACCATGAATAATGTTGTACATAATGATACCTAATTCGTATTTGTATTTTTGGTGTACTTTTAGCCAGCCACATTCTCTTAAAAAAGGTGTAGCGTGATCAAATTTAGCACCGTTGCCTAGTGCAACTTTCGCTGCAAAGTTTTGAAGTTTTTGCACTTGTTGTGTATGAGTGATATTTGCAGTTCCCCAAATCTTTATTCCATAATTAATTATGCTTAGCACTAACGTGTTCATGAGAGTAGTTCTCGTCCTCCTATTAAAACAGTCCTTACTCTTATTTATGTACAAAATTGTGCTAAAAATTTTCTTATTTATTTTATTGATATGAGTATTAAAAGTCATGTGGGAATCAAAGTATACACCCAAGTTTTTAAGGGAACTGCTGGGGAGTATGTTAGTGTGATCTACTTGTAGGCACGTGTCAGGTGGGATCTGAGATATAAGACCTCTGCTGCCGACAAACATGCATTGTGTCTTTGTCGTGTTGAGCAGCAAACCATTCATGTGAAAATATGCCTTAGCTTGAGACAGAGCCACTTCTCCCCTGTGAACGAGATCTTGAATATTCGCTACTTCTCCAGTGTGGATGAGCTGCGTGTCATCTGCGTACTGTATGACCTGGCAGTCGGGGATGTGCTGCGAGAGGTCATTTACAAATATAGAAAACAATATTGGACCGAGCACTGATCCTTGAGGAACACCATAAGCAACTTCAAGTTTATTAGAAATATGTTTACCAATTTTGACTGACTGAGTTCTTTTGAGAAGGTAGCTTTGGAACCAAAAGGAATCGACTCTTAACATTCTTAGTTTCCTTAATAATATTTCATGATTAACGCTGTCGAAAGCTTTTGATAAGTCACACAGCGTTACTAATGAAATGTTTCTCCTGTCAATAGTATCGAATAGTGAATTGGACAGAGTAAGCAGAGCGCTTTCTGTAGAAAGCTTAGGTCTGAAGCCATGTTGCGTATCACTGAGGAGGTGATTGCTTTCAAGGTGTGAGGTGAGTTGAGCAGCAATAACCTTTTCAAGAACTTTTGAGATAATTGGAAGAAGTGATATGGGTCTATAGTTTTTCGGTTCCATAGCGTCTCCTGTTTTAAAAATGGGTACTACTAAAGCGTGTTTCCAAGATTCTGGGAAATTTCCTGTTGCAATTGACGAATTAATTATACATGTAAGATACGGAATAATTATAGGCAGTGATTCTTTTATAAATCGAAGTGAGATATTATCAGAGCCACAAGAAGAAGTGTTTTTTAAATGTTTTATTATCAATATAATGGTATTGCTGTCAGTTGGCTGAGGTCTAAACATGCTACAGGATGGACCGCTGGTGTTATTGTTGTTGGGTACAGGCACATTCTGATTATGCTCGCTATTTTGGTGTGTTTTTTCAAAGGTAATTTTCCCAACATTAGCAAAAAATTTATTGAAACCTTCCACTTTCTTTCTCAGTGTTTCCTCATCTTTATCAATTTCTAGCGTAGCTTTGCATATATCTTTGGAGATAACCTG
>NC_059272.1:7797049-7804549 GCF_017591435.1 Portunus trituberculatus | reverse complement strand
AGAGAGAGAGAGAGAGAGAGAGAGAGAGAGAGAGAGAGAGAGAGAGAGAGAGAGAGAGAGAGAGAGAGAGAGAGAGAGAGAGAGAGAGAGAGAGAGAGAGAGAGAGAGAGAGAGAGAGAGAGAGAGAGAGAGAGAGAGGGGAAGGGCTGAGAGAGAGAGAGGGAAGGTAAGACGAGGGATCAGCTCGCGTGAGGGTGCAAGGAGTGCGTGAGAGACGTGGTGTGCTGGAAGAGGGGAGGGCAGGAGGAGTGCGTGTTGATTATGAGAAGCAGGTGAGTGTCAGGAGAGAGAGAGAGAGAGAGAGAGAGAGAGAGAGAGAGAGAGAGAGAGAGAGAGAGAGAGAGAGAGAGAGAGAGTTTATATCGCTATGGCTATCTTTCATAAGTCACGTACGAAGAAAAAGACTGGAAATTGATAAAGACTGAACACACACACACACACACACACACACACACACACACACACACACACACACACACACACACACACACACACACACACACACACACACACACACACACACACACACACACACACACACACACACACACACACACACATTAAATCATTCCAGCTCAAGAAGAAAAAAAAGCAAGGAAACAAAACACCTAAGTGAGTAATTAAAAAAAAACTGGAGTGAGGATTGATCCCTGGGAGAGAAAATGAAAGCAGGTGTAAGGCGTGTAGGAGTGACAGGGTGTGGAGCGCGGGGCGGGAATGAGAGGTGGGACAAAAATATACCGGAGAAGAGTAGAGGGAGGAAAAGCACATGTGTAAAGAGGTAAGATCACGATAATTCAAAGAAAAATGAACAAATAGTATGAAAGAAAGGAAAGTAGCATAGGATAAAAGGTAAAAATTAACTGGCAAGACAAAATAAAGATCTAGTAATAGTAATATGGAGTAAGAAATGAAGGGAGAGTAACGGAGGAAAAGAAAACCTATTAAGAATTTGGTTAGAATATGTGTCACTTGAAAATAAAAGAAAAAGAAAACAACAAAGAATAAATAAGTCTGATTAGAAAATATTAGGAGAGAGAAAAAAAATTATTATGAATGTTAAAGAAAACAAGAATAAAATAAAATAAAAAGGACATCAACGAGGAAGTTAAATTACAAAGAATCAAATATAAAAGCTAATAAGAAAACAAAAGAAACACAGGTTGCACAGCAGTACCACTCAGGGATGAAAGTCAAGGAGGTGCCAGAAGGAATGTAGGTGTTCCAGGAATTCCAAATGAAGCCTGGAATGTTACTCTGAGAAATCAAAACATTCCTCTACCAACATTCCCCGCCACCATCACCACCTACACCATACCACCAAACCGCTCACAGTACAAGACTACACCACACGCCTATAACTCATCACAGTAACCACAACTCCACCACACCATCACCTCCAATATAACATACGACTATACTCCCACAACAGCCATCGCTACACTGCCCTCGCTACACGCCCACGCTTCACGCCCAAGCTACTCCTTCGCCACACAACTACGCCACACGCTCATCTGAGTCCCCTGACCTTTGAGCGGAGCGTGTCTCAATTATACTTTTTTTTGGGCGCGTAATTATTTCCGACTCAGATTCCACAGTGACCTAAAACCTAAAATATACTGAACCTTCGAGAAGAGGTTGAAGTGTGCCTCAATTATCCTTTTTTTCTTCTCTCTCACTCTGACGTAATTATTTCAAAAGCCACGAGAGATTTCAGGGCAGTATAAGACCTGGAACATATTGCATCATCACTCCCCTTAATCAGGAGCGTGAGGACTGAGTTACGGGAAAGATTGAGAGAGGGAGGGATGGAGTGGTGGGGAGGGAGCAGCGTGGGTTGTTGCTTGAATGTGTGAAAGAAACTCGAGATTTCTGCCTTTAGGAATCCACTCGGAGAGAAAGAGAGATGAAAATTTATGCTGCAGAGCGGATGAGGTGTATGAAATGTAGCTCGTGGCTACCGAAGACTTCATGAGATACCGAGAGATTTGAGTTCATGAAAATTCAGAGGAGGAAGAGTAGGAGGAAAACGAGGAGGAGGAGGAGTAGAGGAAAATGAGGAGGTGAGAAAGAGCAAAACGAAATGATCGCTGGTCTGAGTAACAATAAAGATAAAATCATTGCAATATCCAAGGTAAAAACTTCAATTTACATCACAATTTTACACATCCATAACCATTTTTTCCCTCCTTCACCTGAGCGAGTACCGATAAAACGCAGTCCCTTAATGGATATTGCAGCTGTTGACCACCTGATCGGATGTACCTGACGCTGTGATGACGTGATAGGTACCTCTTTAAGCTGCATGGCTCAAGTGTGTACTCGTACCTTTAACTCTTACGTGTCGAGGATTAAGAGGATTAGCAGTGCGAGATTTAAGAAGTGATAAAAGGTGCATATTGAAAGTGTGCAATACGAATGGGGTGTTTGGGGAGATTTTGGAAGTTACGAGATCATTCAGAAGTCTTTTTGTTGTAGCTAGTTCAAGGGTTTTCTTTTTTTGTGAGTATGTACTGTACTTTCTAGTATTTATTACAATAGCAGTAGAAGTGATGGTAATGTTAGTAATAGTAGTAGTAGTAGTAGTAGTAGTAGTATTTTTTTATGTTATGGCCTATGGCGCCTGTAAGTATACTTGAAGAGTATGGGATGCGCCGTTCAGCTTCCACCCATTAGCGGTGCAGGCGATTTTATTTATTGTGGTGCCCATATTATGGCCCATATCACCATTCAAGCGCATCTTTGGTGCAAGGCAATTACACCTCCACCTAGAACCTGGGAATCATGGTGACATGTAGGTAACTATAAACCACTCGACAAATGACAAAGTTTCAAGGTGGCATGTGGATGGATTCGAACCTACCCATTGACGTCTACCCGATCGCACGCTCACCACATTATCCATTATGCCACCGCATAGCAACAGCAGCAACAGCAGCAACAAGAGCAGCAGCAGCAACAAGAGCAGCAGCAGCAACAAGAGCAGCAACAGCAGCAGCAGCAGCAGCAGCAGCAGCAGTAGTAGTAGTAGTAGTAGTAGTAGTAGTAGTAGTAGTAGTAGTGGTAGTAGTAGTAGTAGCTGTAGCTGTAGCATTAGCAGTAGTAGTAGTAGTAGTAGTAGTAGTAGTAGTAGTAGTAGTAGTAGCTGTAGCTGTAGCTGTAGCTGTAGCTGTAGCAGTAGCAGTAGTAGTAGTAGTAGTAGTAGTAGTAGTAGCATGAACAGCAACAGAAGCAGCAGTACTCGAATCCAATCTAGCACTCATATCACACATTCAGTAGACGAAGACAAGAACTCCTTTTGTCTGGCATCACAACTTCCTTTGTTCAACATTACCACGACTTCCTGGCGCGTTACGGGAACAAAGTTAGCACCGCCGCCCCTCCGCCCATTCATCCTGCCGGGTCACGCGCCGCACACCTGGGGACGCCGCAAGTCACACCCAGTTCTGGCATCTTATGTTCCTCTTTCAGGGGGATTTTCTTTATATTTACAAAGGATATGTTATCATGAATTCTTCTATGGTTGTAAGTTGTGTAGACGGTGAAGTCCTCTGTATTAACAAAGTATACCATTTTAATGTCTGCTATGAAGTGTGTGCACTCGTTAATGCTTCTTCATTTATTAAGGAATACACTCTTGAGGTCTTCTGTACTTACAAATGAAATGCATCATAAAGTCTTCTAAATTTTCAAATGATATGCTCGTGTGAAATCTTTTATCAATATAGGCAGGCGTTGCAATTCTTCTTTTTCTATTCAGTTCCAACATTTAAGATTTGCTTTTCTACTGTGTTTTGATATTTTAGTGTTTTTGTTTTATGTATTCAGATTTTTATCTCAAAACTCATTCCTTTCCTATTGAAAATAAATTCCTTTTAGAGAGAGTCATAATAATCATATCATCTCTTCCCGTACCGCAGATTCTGAATTTATCTTCTTTCTACGCTGTCCATTTTAATACTGTCTTCTTTCCCACGCTATTCATTTTGCTTGATCTTATTTCCTGTGATGATTTCAATATCGCTTTCCTTTCCGCACCGTCGATCTTAACCTCGTACAATGTTTCTTGAATAAAGGCTTGCCTGCAGTTTTAACATAAATCTCACTCACGGGAAGAAAACTGAGACTACTTTATTTCTCACTTCACCTTTAAGCACCAGTGCTCCTCTCTTTCCTTTCGTTTCTTCTTTTAATCAATTTTTCATTTAGTAACTGAACTTCCGTAACTCAAAGAAACTCCTTTTTTTCATAACATTTTGAAATTCAAGCTTTATTTTTTCTCTTCCTTTTTCATCATTCCCAAGCTCGATCTTGCCGCATAGCATCACGTCAAAAAGGCTGCAATGCGTTACTGGGGCGGAGGAGAGAAAAGAAAGATTTTCAGTAATGACGTAATCGCAACACAATGCACCTCTTCCCCTTGACTTGACCAGGCGAGGCGCACACGTGAGGGGGCAGGGCGGCCGGACCAGGCACTTGGTAGGAGGCCAAATAAAGATTGAGGGAAGGACAGGAAGAAAGGCAAAGCATGTACCCAGGATGAAAGAAGAAGGAACAAGTCACGCATGATGAGAGAGAGGCGAGAGGAAGACGAGAGAATAACCAAAGTGGCCAACGGAAGATGATAGTATGGCAAAGAAGAAGTAGAGAAAAGAGAAGAGGAACAAAGCAGAGGATAAGAGGGAAAGAGAAGTGAAGTAAAGAAGGGAAGACGACTGAATACGTAAAGAGACAGAAGGAAGATGACGAAATAGTATACAAGAAGTTGAAAGAAGACAAAAGGATAAGAGGGAAAGAAGAAGTGAAAAATGAACACAGTAAATGGAGTAAAAGTGAAGAAAATCAATCAAAAGGAAATTAATGAAGAGGAGAAGCAAAGGGAAAATGAAGAAAGAGATAAGCTGATAGAAAAGATGAGAGATAGAGACAGAAAATAAGTACATATGAAAAAGAAAGAGAGAGAAAAGAAGAAAAAACAAGAAGAAAACGGAAGAACGGAGGAGAAAGTAAAGTGAGAGAAAGACGAGAGAAGTAGAGGAGAAGGAGAAAAAAGAGAAGAAAGGAAAAAACGAGAGAAGAGATGAAGTGAAGGACGATGATAGAGTAAAAGAGGAAGAAAGGCAAGTAAAGAAGGAAACAAGGAAATAGGAAGAAAAATGAGACAGAAAAGAAAAGGAGGCAATAAGAAGCAGGAGGAAGAGGAAAGAGGAAAGTAAAAATGAGAAGCAGGAAAAGTTAAAAGAAAGTGGAACAGGAAGGAAAAGGGAGGAGGAGGAGGAGGAGGAGGAGGAGGAGGAGGAGGAAGGAGGAGGAGGAGGAGGAGGAGAAGGAGGAAGAGGAGGAGGAGGAGGAGGAGGAAGAGAAAGAGGAAGAGGAGGAGGAGGAGGAGGAGGAGGAGGAGGAGGAGGAGGAGGAGGAGGAGGAGGAGGAGGAGGAGGAGGAGGAGAGAAGGAGGAAGAGGAGGAGGAGGAGCACAAGGAGGTGGAGGGCATGAATTGACCATGAAGGTGCAACAACAAGGGAGAGAGAGAGAGAGAGAGAGAGAGAGAGAGAGAGAGAGAGAGAGAGAGAGAGAGAGAGAGAGAGAGAGAGAGAGAGAGACCTAACGGACTTGGGGGCAACCTGGAGGAGACACGAGGTTGGCACGAGGACGGTGTTGGCCAATGATCTCCTCCTGGAAGTCCCGAGGTCCCACAGATCTACTCACCAGCGTGCCTTTGCATCAGCAGCGGTGGTGTGGTGGAACGCGCTCACTACTGATGAGGATGTGACGGGCCTGTCCACACAGCAAATTAAGGTAGCAGCCCATAGATGGCTGCGTCTACACCCTCCTTAATGTCAATTTTCTACATAATGCTTCGCTTAGGATGTACATAGTATTCTTAAGTATTCATCTAATATTATCTATTAAAAATAAGTTTAGTTATTACTACATTACAATTTGTATATAATGTAAATGTAAGGGCAGTAGCTTTAAGATAACCCACCTACGGCAAGGATGAGCTTTAGCATAGACATACTAAACTGTCCCATGTAATATACATAACCCCTGTTTAAATGAGAGAGAGAGAGAGAGAGAGAGAGAGAGAGAGAGAGAGAGAGAGAGAGAGAGAGAGAGAGAGAGAGAGAGAGAGAGAGAGAGAGAGAGAGAGAGAGAGAGAGAGAGAGAGAGAGAGAGAGAGAGAGAGAGAGAGAGAGAGAGAGAGAGAGAGAGAGAGAGAGAGAGAGAGAGAGAGAGAGAGAGAGAGAGAGAGAGAGAGAGAGAGAGAGAGAGAGAGAGAGAGAGAGAGAGAGAGAGAGAGAGAGAGAGAGAGAGAGAGAGAGAGAGAGAGAGAGAGAGAGAGAGAGAGAGAGAGAGAGAGAGAGAGAGAGAGAGAGAGAGAGAGAGATTCTGGATTGAAAGAAGCCAACCCATGAAAACTTATATATATATATAAATAAATAAATAAATAAATAAATATATATATATATATATATATATATATATATATATATATATATATATATATATATATATATATATATATATATATATATATATATATATATATATATATATATATATATATATATATATATATATATATATATATATATATATATATATATATATATATATATATATATATATATATATATATATATATATATATATATATATATATATATATATATATATATATATATATATATATATATATATATATATATATATATATATATATATATAAAACTTGATCATACTTTGTGGGGATTATCGTAACCACCAACTCTAATTATTATTATTATTATTATTATTATTATTATTATTATTATTATTATTATTATTATTATTTTCATCATCATTTTTCTTCTTTTTTTTCTTCTTCTTCTTCTTCTTCTTCTTTTTTTTCTTTTCTTTTCTTTTTCTTTTTCTTCTTCTTCTTCTTATTCTTATTCTTATTCTTATTCTTATTATTATTATTATTATTATTATTATTATTATTATTATTATTATTATTATTATTATTATTATTATTATTATTATTATTATTATCATTATTATTATCATTATTATTATTATTATCATTATTATTTTTTCATTATTATTACTATAATTCTTATCATTATCATCATCGTTGCAATTATTGATTTTATCAACACTATCATCACATACTTAGTAAAACAAACCATCGCTTTACAATTTTATGTAACTTATCTTCACAACGACTCGTTTCATGTATATGTCTCCGTCTGTCTCAAGCTCTAGTTATCTCTCTTACCTCTCCGTTCCCTGCAATGCACGGTACACACTCCTACCAATCCGACCTCCTCTTCTTACCTTCCTCACTACTCCCAGCTCCTCTTACCCTCTTATCTACCCTTACCTTCTCTTGCTTTCGTACCCAGCTCCACCTCCCACTCAAGACCACCTATCTACCCTCACCTGCCCTTCTAACTCTCCTTCATTCCCCCAACCTGTACACCCACCTCTCCTTCCTTCTCCCACCTACATCCTCC
>NC_059272.1:7767049-7792049 GCF_017591435.1 Portunus trituberculatus | reverse complement strand
CCTCCTCCTTCCCTTCCACCGCCTCTCCCTCCTCTCCACTATCATTATAATCTCATCAATGGTAATCAAATGCTAAACAAACGAGAAATGTTTCTACCTTTATAAACCCTCCCTAATTGACTAAACGCACACACACATACACACACACACACACACACACACACACACACACACACACACACACACACACACACATGGAAAGCGAGCGAACGAGAGAGAGAGAGAGAGAGAGAGAGAGAGAGAGAGCGCCGCCGTGGTACAGTGGAACCATGCGTGCTTTGGGGTCCGAGGGGTCTCCAAGCGCACGGGTTCGAATCCTGTCCACGGTCCGAGTGTGGGTTGGGCTTCCTCACTGGGGTAACGGTTTCTAGCGGGTGGGCTTTGAGATAGGAGGTACCCAAAAAGTACCCCTTTAGCCCATAAATTCCGTGAAAAGCCCACATGGTATAAATAAATAAAAATAAATAAATAAAAATAAGAGAGAGAGAGAGAGAGAGAGAGAGAGAGAGAGAGAGAGTGTGAGTGATGTGTGTGTGTATTTACCTAATTGTATTTACCTAATTGTAACATACGGGAAAAGAGCTATGCTCGTGTTGTCCCGTCTCCATATCTATTAATGTCCAGCTTTTTCTTAAAATCATGAATATTCCTTGCGTTGACCACTTCCACGTCTAAACTATTCCATGCTTCCACCCTTCTATGAGGGAAGCTATATTTTTTCACATCTCTCCTATAAGTGGCCATTTTTAGTTTTTTCCCATGCCCTCTCGACATTCTTCCATTCCACATACACAGATCTTCCCTATCCATTTTTCCATGCCAATCATCACTCTGTATATTGCTATCAGGTCTCCCTTTCTCTTCTGTTTTCCAGGGTTGGAAGTTGCATTCTTTTCAGTCTGTCTTCATAAGTCAAATCTCTTAAGTCAGGCACCATTTTCGTTGCAGCCCTCTGTACTTTCTCTAGTTTCCTTATGTGTTTCTTTAAGTTCGGAGCCCACTGTATTGTTGCATATTCAAGCCTCGGTCTTATCATTGCAGTAATTATTTTCTTCATCATTTCTTCATCTAGATATACGAACGCCACTCTTATGTTCCTCAATAAGTTCAATACTTCTCCAATTATTTTGTTTATATGTCTCTCTGGCGATAGGTCATTGGTAATTGTCACCCCAAGGTCTTTTTCTTCATGACTGGTTTTATGTCTTCATTTCCTATCTTGTACATACTCCTGATTCTTCTTTCACTCTTGCCAAACTCTATTTTCTTGCATTTTGTCGTGTTGAACTCCATTTGCCATGTACAGCTCCATTTCCATATTCTGTCCAAGTCTTCCTGGAGTAGTTCGCAATCTTTGTCACATCTCACTTTTCGTAACAATTTTGCATCGTCTGCAAATAGGCTCACATAACTGGACACCCCATCCACCATGTCATTTATGTAGACTGCGAACATTACTGGTGCCAACACTGATCCCTGTGGAACTCCACTCTCCACCAATCCCCATTCTGATGGTCTGTCCTTAATTATTGTTCTCATTTCTCTTCCTACCAAAAGTCTTCCATCCATTTTAGTAAACTGCCATGCACTCCTCCTACCATTTCAAGTTTCCAGATCAGTCTCTGGTGTGGTACCTTATCAAAGGCCTTTTTTAAATCCAGATATATTCCATCAGCCCAACCATCTCTTTCCTGTATTACATCTATCACCCTCGAATAGTAACATATCAGGTTTGTCGTGCATGAACGCCCTTTCCTAAAACCAAATTGACACTCACAAAGTATGTCATTTTTCTCCAAGAAGTCTGTCCATCTAGTCTTCACCACCCTCTCACACATCTTAGCTACCACACTTGTAAGTGACACTGGTCTATAGTTCAATGGGTCTCTCTTGTTACCTGATTTATAGATTGGGACAATGTTAGCTCTTTTCCAGTCTTGGGGCACTACGCCTTCCCTTAATGAGGCATCAATTACTTCACAAACTTTTTCTGCCAATTGCTCCCTGCATTCTCTTAAAATCCATCCTGATACCCCATCAGGTCCCACAGCTTTTCTCACTTCTAAACTCCCCATCATGTTCTTGATCTCCTCCACCGTTACTTGAAACTCCTTCATAATCCCTTTCTGTTCCATTACCAGTGGTTTGTCAAAAGCAGTCTCCTTTGTGAATACCTTCCGAAAGCATCCATTCATAGCCTCTGCCATTTCCCTGGGATCTTCACTGTATACTCCATTTACTTCTAAACTTTCAATACTTTCTCTATTTTTGATGTTGTTGTTCACATGTCTGTAAAAAAGCCTTGGTTGGTCTTTACATTTATCAATTATATCCTTTTCTTGTTTCTTTCTTTCTTCTCTTCTAATCAACACATATTCATTTCTTGCTCTTTTGTAACTTTCCCACTGCTTAATCCGTCTTTTCCTTCTCCACCTCTTCCATGCATCCTCTTTTCTTGTTCTAGCCTTTTCACATCTATCGTTAAACCAGTCCTGCTTTCCAACTTCTCTATGTTGTCTTATTGGTACAAATTTTTCTCACCTTCTTTGTATATTTTTATAAATTCCTTCCACTTTTCATTTGCTCCTTAGCACTCTTGAATTTCATCCAATTTGTCTCTTGAAAGAATTTCTTTAGGTTTCCAAAATCTGTCTTGGCATAATTCCATCTTCCCACTTTATATTCTTCATTTCTTCTAGATTTCTCTTCGTCTATCACCTTGAACTCCAAAACTGCATGATCACTCTTTGCTAAAGGGCACTCCACCCTCATCTCCTCAATGACCATTGGCTCTGTACTAAAGACCAAGTCCAGTCTTGACGATGCTCCCTCTCCTCCAAACCTAGTATCTTCTTTGACCCACTGAGTTAACACATTTTCCATTGCCAGTGTCAATAGTGTATTTCCCCATGTTGTCTCTGATCCTTCCATTGACCAGTCCTCCCAACACACCTCTTTACAATTAAAATCTCCCATCATTATAGTTCGTTCACAGCCACCCAACATTTCTTCCAGACATGTTCCTGTATCACTTATCATTTCTTCATATTCCTGTACTGACCATGCATTTGTCTTAGGTGGTACGTACACCACTATGTAGTGCCTCTTTTTCCTTCATTAGTTTCTGCTCTGATCTTTAGCACTTCTGCCTTTCCCATACCTTTTTCACTTGATCCACCTTTATATCTTTTTAACCAGCAACATCACTCCTCCTCCCATCTTACCTACTCTATTTCTTTTCCAAACGTTATATTTCCTTCTCCAACCTTCATCAGGTCTTCTCCTCTCTCAGTTTTGTTTCAGTAAGACCCACAATATCTGGGTTCTTGTCCCTCAAGTAATCGTTGAGTTCTAAAATCCCGATATCACTCCATTTATGTTGGAATACATTACATTTCGCTCATATGTAAGTTTCTTTAGTCCTTTCTTGCTGTACTTTTCTGGGTTATGAACCACTTCCTCAGTCTCATATCCAAGATTCTCCAGAAAAACTCTTTCTTCTCTCTTCTGTCCTCTCTTCATTTTTTCAAAGCCTCCTTTCTCAACTCATTTAACATTTCTCTTTCCTTTTCACCGAGATCTCTTCTCAACCAAATCTTCCTTGTTGTTTCCTGCTGGGCTAGCCTCCATGACTTCTCCACCAATTCATCTACATCCTTTTGTGACTTAAGTTTGATTCTTATTGGCCTCATACCTTCTCTTGTGAACTTTCCAATTCTATGGAAGTCCTCTATTTCTTGTACTAGGTCTTTTCCTCCTCTTGCACCACATTAATGATATTATTTATCACCTTTTTATGTTTTCTCTCTCTCCATTTTACTCGGTGTCTTATCCTCCTCCACACCAAATATCACCACACATCTCTTTTTGTCTACAGTTTCCCTCACCAATGTCTCATTTGACTTAATAACCTTCACCACTTTCTCAGCTATCTTCTCTTCTATGATCTGTTGATCTATAATTTCAGCAAGGCCCAAAGTTTTCTCCCTGACTCTTTGATTTCCTTTTCCAGACTTGCAACTTTGTAATTTACCTCCTTTCTTTCCACTTCCTGACTTTTTTTTCCATTCAGCCTGCTTCTCCATCACTTTTCCTAGAGATTCTCCACATTTTTCGCAATTCACTTTAATTAGCTTAACTTCCTCTTTCAGTGCTGCATTTTCCTTCTTCATATCGGCACAGTCTCTCTTTACATTGTCATAACTCGTTTCCAGGCCCTCATACTTTTCAAACAGTTTTTCAATTTTGTGTGTGTGTGTGTGTGTGTGTGTGTGTGTGTGTGTGTGTGTGCTTGTAATGCAGAAAGAATAGTTTGATAGACGCCCTTGGGACAAATGCTAACACTGGAGTTGGGTTTCTGGTTGAATTTTAAGGCAATTTCTGGATTCAACCATTACTCTTACAGGCCACGGAACCATCCATCAGGAAAGACGAGGCGGGTAAAGGAGAAGAAACAAGAGAGAAAAGAACGGGAGGGGAGAAACGGGGTGTGGAAAGCAGGGTAGTGTTTGTGGTTAAGTGAGGGGAAGAGAGGGGAGAGAGGTGAAGAAGGGGAAGGCGTGGAGAGGGTAGAACAGCGTGAGGAAAAACACGAGGGCATGTCAGGAGAGGGGAAGGAAAACGAGAGGAGGAGGAGAAGGGGAGAGGAGACGGGAGGTTTGGAGAGGTAGAGGGAGCAAAGGAAGGGGAGAGAACATAAGATAAAGGGTAGCGTGTGGTGTGGCGAGGAAAGGTGAGAGAGAGGAGAGAGAGAGAGAGAGAGAGAGAGAGAGAGAGAGAGAGAGAGAGAGAGAGAGAGAGAGAGAGAGAGAGAGAGAGAGAGAGAGAGAGAGAGAGAGAGAGAGAGAGAGAGAGAGAGAGAGAGAGAGAGAGAGAGAGAGAGAGAGAGAGAAAGGTAGAAAATTAAAGGGAAAAAATAGACATAAGAGAAATGGAAGAAAGAGATTTCTGTTAAAAGATTGTTGGATGAGAGAAGAGAGTGTGGATAAAACAAATCAAGAAGGATGGAAAGGAAAACTTCTAAGACAATAATGCACTTTGTTGAAGGAGGGGACGAGAAAAAGATCTGAGAGACAGTGATGAAAGACATGAGCGAAATAATATAATGGATGACACGCAGAGAGAGAGAGAGAGAGAGAGAGAGAGAGAGAGAGAGAGAGAGATTAGTATGTATATTATCAAACCATACAAGATGAAGCTCATTTACTGTATCCTTCATTTCCTTATCTTCTTAGTTTACTATAGCTTCTTAAGAGGCTTGAAAGGTAAGAAGTGACAGATAAGCATCTTTATTTAGTACACTCCAAAAAAATACATCAAAAAGAATCTATCCACATACCAACACAACCACCCATTCATCCAGCGTCCCCATCCTGCCCGACACTTGCCGCCCACACACTCTCCTGTCTAACTCCTAAGGCACACCTCGTCCTCGTCTCGGGTGACAAAGGTTCGTGTAAAACTTTTGATGACGAGGCGGGGAATTGAGTTTCACCGCAGCCTTAGGTCATCTGAAGCTCCGATGAAAAGAGAACGAGAACTGAGAACGGCACCGACAGACCCAAACCAGTTCAATCCACGCTGCTATTCAGTACTAATGTAACGAGACTGAATGGTATGTGGAGAAAAAATACATTCGAGTTGGAGGAACTGAGGAATGTAAGAATTATAAAAGGCAACAAGACTGAAACTATACCGTGGAAAATGAATTTCACTTGAAATAAAAGTCTATAGACAGGAAAAGCTAGTTACAAAAATTATAATGATGTTCATACTGCCAAATTGGAAAATATTTTACTATGTTCTTACTTTCAAAACGGAAGCTTTCTTTGTACTTTACATCTCTTACCTACGTACATCCATTTATGTTTTACAGAGATATAGTTGTACATGCATACATGCACATAAACATATCCATAAATAACAACTGCCGATATCAAAGCAGGGAGTCACACAACAAACAGAAATACATTATTGCTGTGTCCACTCATAACATTTCCCTCCCTTTAGATCTCAATACTCACTAAAGAAACAAAATACACCATTGTTGTATGCATTCATAATCCTTTCCTCCCTTCATAACTCTATACTTAAAGATTACTGCTGTATGTATTCAGAAACCTTCCTCCCCTTCATATCTCTATATTCACATGGCAAACAAAGCCTCATGAACCCATAAGAACCAAATGACGATGGTGAGAGGAGAAAACAGTGTACGAAAGACTTATCAACAGCAAAACATGAGTGGGAAAGAGTGACGTAACGGGAGAGTAAAGAGTTGAGGGAGGGAAAGTAAGGAATGTCAATAATTTCAACAGTGCCACATTACAGTCCAGGAATGTGCCACGGGAAGGGAAGGTGAAGGAAGTGCCTGATGTGCACAGGAAGGTATAAGGTGAGGAAGAACGGATCTATGGACGGGTGGAGGTGCTGGAGGAATAGACAGAAGAGCAAGAGGAAGAGCTAAAGGGCCAGGTGAAGCTACTAAGTAAGGAAGGAGAGTGTTGGGGGATGAAGGAGGTAATGTGAAACAATAGAAAGTAACCTGCATAAAAGGAGGGAGAGTACAAGGACGGAGAAACAAGAAAGGGAAAAGGAAGGTACATAAGAGCTTGTTATGCGATAAAAACAAAGAATACAGGTGAAAAAAGGAACGTGGGAGAAACAAGGGAGAACACTGAATAGGAGAAAGGAAGGGAAAAGAAAGGAAGCGACTAAGAAGACACAAGAGAGTAAGTGGAGGGAGAATGGAAGAATACAAATAAGAAAGGAACAAGAGGCAGACAAGTTACTTTGTTCCAAGGGAGAATAGGAAAGTACATAGGTGCCAAGAAGCACTTGGGAGATGGAGAGAGTGTCGAGGGAGGAGGCGCCAGGTGTTGAGACCCAGGACAGTCAGTCCTCTGGGACGAGTGGCTCTAATGTGTTCGTCAGTAGAATAATTCCTCGCAGGACAAACTTAGCTGGAGTTGCTTGAGTCCTGAGGAGACATAATGTGTGTGTGTGTGTGTGTGTGTGTGTGTGTGTGTGTGTGTGTGTGTGTGTGTGTGTGTGTGTGTGTGTGTGTGTGTGTGTGCGTGTGTGTGTGTGTGTGTGTGTGTGTGTGTGTGCGTGTGTGTGTGTGTGTGTCCTTCCTCACGCAAGCCACTGCAGCAGTAACATGTCGCGGAAGCAAAAGTCAACAAAACATTAATGACATCAAAGAAAGCAGCAGGACAATTAGGTCTCACTCCCCTTCACCCACACACCCACACCCACACCCACACCCACACACACACACACACACACACACACACGACTCAGTCAACACAAAAAAAGTTGAGTGGGATGTGACCTAGTTTCACGCAGTACTTCTAACTTAATAAAACAAAACAAGCCCAGAAATTAAAACTAGTGTTTATCCTTGTTCCGTTTTGTTATGAAAAAGATTCTTGTGGATATAAGTGAGCATATGAAGAAGTGCTGTTGAATGTATTTGAGGATGTGAAGGTTTAATGCAGGGTTTCTCAACATTTTATCGTTAAGAACCCCTGAGTTATAAGACCATCTACCCGAACCCCAAGTATTATCACGTGGAACATGGAACTCAATATGCAATGGTACTGCAAAGGATTTTATTATATCAGCCATCTAATTACTCCTGGAAATCTTATGAACCCCCTGTGGTTTCGCGCTGTCAGGATGGCAACTGTCCATGAGCTAACATCATTAGGTCTCTATGATGCTGAAGACGTCTATGTAAAACGGTTTGATTGGCAATAGACAATCTCATTATCAGACCTTGATTTATAAGTTATGAAAATAAACTAATTTACGGGGCTTCATTTGTTCATGGTGTCTTGTAGTCTACTTACTAACCTAGAAGGAAAGAAAATATCATTCTAACTTCGAGTTAAGAATTGAGGAAAAAGTAATTTTTGTCCCAAGAATAGAGCTAGATGGTATATAAAAAACACAATGCATAGTTATAACCTAACTCTACTATTATAGCGTTTTTGTCGTAGATACATGTTTGAAAATATTTTACCTATCTTGATATCTTCTTATGTGACAGAAGAATATCCAAAAAATATACGATATGCAGTTGACCATCTTTTCTGTGAAATATTACGATATCTGTTGAATCTGGCAACTTCAACGAGAGTTTGGGTCCTCTTCTAGTTTTCTTTTATATTTGAAACATTTATATTTACACGTCATTGTGATCAAGGAAATAAAAGAAACTAAGTTTCCTTTTTTTCTAAGAGCATAAAAAAAAAAAAAAAAATGTCTACAGGTGCCAGTTTATGTATAAGACAAGCAAACCTGTGTGCACTCATTCACTCTATCCAGAAGCTTAACTAATTTTCAAAAGTTCCCCAATAGTTACACCAATAACATTGGTTTACTGTTTCTATCCAGTTATCTAGAAACACGTATACATTCACGGCAGCAACATGAAAAGTACACTAAATACTCCGGAGCAAAGCTGCCTCACCTTGTTTCATTAATCAGCTAACTCTTGCACACTTTCAGACCAAAGCTATTTTTCATTTACCATCGACGATTTTATATTCGAATCAAAATCTAAACGATGATTGAGAACTTTCGGCTGTTGGGTCCGGCCTGGGGCCCAAGGCAGGGAACTGTGCAGGTCTTTCTTTTCCTTGGTGGCCTCAAGCTTCACTACTAGTCGTCCACTTGCAGCGCCTCACACTAGGCAAGGGTTGCCATAAGCAAGAGATTAATGTCTACCAATCACCAGATGATGCCGTGAGGGGCCCTAAAGGGGAGATAAAGGCTCCTTACAGAGAGTCTGGTGGTGAGGGGTGTGTACGGGTCCCTTGCTTATAATGACACCGGGTTGAACAACTCGCCATGAACGAGGGCACGCTGTGCGCCATGAGCTAGGCACTGACAGTACCAGTGGTCCTTTACGTTAGGTTAGGTTAGGTTAGGTTAGGTTAGATTAGGTTAGGTTAGGTAAAAAGGACTCACTGCACGACAGTGTTTGGGGAGTGGTGTGTGGCGGGTCATTGCTCATGGCGACCCGTGTGAGGCATTGCAAGGTTGCATTGTCACTGCTCTCATAACCACGGGACTGGGGTTGACCCTTTCGGGGTGAAAAGTTTCGTCCCAGTACCTGTGTAGGTAATAATACTTTGAATCGTTTCGCCATCGCCATCGCCGCATCGTTAGCCTCGATAAACGGATCGTTATCCTCGACAAACACATCTTTACCGTGGACACTGGAATCGCAACCTGTCGTGGAATCCCATTGTTAACGTGGACTCATTTTCCTTTGCGGCTTCAAGCTCACTGGTTGTCGTCAACTTGCAGCGCCTCACACTAGGCAAGGGGTCGCCTTAAGCAGTCTGCCGTGTCTATCGTCCACCAGATGATGCCGTGAGGGGCCTTTAAGGGGTGATAAGGGCTCCTTGCATAGAGTCTGGTGGTGAGTGGTGTGTACAGGACCTCTGCTTTTATTGACACCGTGCTGAACAACTCGCCATGAACGAGGGCACGCTGTGCGCCATGCACCAGCCACTTAAGATACCAGTGGTCCTTTACGGGGTGAAAAGGACTCACTGACAGTGTTTGGGGAGTGATGTGTGGCGGGTGATTGCTCATGGCTACCTGTGTCAGGCGCAGTGAGGTGGCAGCGTCACTCTCTTCGCACTCAAGGGTCTGGGATGAACCCTTACGGGATGAAAGATTTCGTCTCAGTACCTGTGTAGGCAAGTGAACTACAAATGCGTCGCAGTGAGGTGGTAGCACCACTCTCCTCGCACCTAAGGGTATGGGGTGGACTCTGACGGGGTGGAAGGGTTCGTCTCAGGCAAGTGAACTTCAATTGCGGCGCAGGAAAGTGACAGCGTCACTTTACTCGCACCCAAGGATCTGGGGTGGACCCTTACGGGGTGAAAGGGTTCGTCCCAGTACCTGTGTAGGCAAGTGGACCTCAATATTGTGTCGTGAAGTCACATCGTGAAATCTGGAACCGCATCGACATAGTGGAAACCGCATCGTTACCGTGGAAACTGGAATTGCACCTTGATCGTGGAAACTCGCATTATTATCGTGGAATCTAGAATGTCATCTTTATTGTGGAATGGCATAGTTATTTTGTAAACTTGCAGCGCTGTCGAGGAAACTGGAATGGCATTATCATCTTAGAAACTAGGAGCGCTATTGAGGAATCTGGAATCACATCTTATCATGCACACTGTTATCGTGGAAGCTCTCCTGATCGTCGTTCTTTTCGTTATCTCTGAATTACTTAATTAGTCTTGGTATTTATCTTAGCCTCCGTAATAATAGAGAGGTTGTTCATTTTTATCTTATCTCTTTTGTTGTATTTTTTTTTTCTCAGTGTATACTTTAGTGTTCTTCAACTTTTTCTAAGTTCGTACACCTTTTCGAGAAGCAAGGAGGACTATAAAAGAAATGCATCAATATCTGTAATATTCTCCTACTGTAAGACTGAAAATCGATAGATAACATTATTGTATATCTACCTGAAGCTATAGTTTTTCGGTCCTAAACAGTCGCTATATAGTTCGAAATGCCACATTTCAAACACATCAGGCCCGTGTTCCGTCTGAGTATAATATATTACTATTGTGAATAAATCGTAATACTTTGATTAATGTCAATAGGAGACAACCCAAACTGTCACATTTTCAGTGTTCGCAGGTTGGTTTAATTAAGGAGTGGGACAGCATCGTCTCGCGGTACGGAGTAGTCATCTCTAAACACTGTAGTACGATGTACCTATTGATTTACCATGCTTTTACTCCTTCCTGTATTTTTCTGTTCTTATTCTACCATGGTATTTCTTTATAGTTACTTGAGTTTATACGACTAACATCATAATATAGAGCAAAACATAATTGTCTGGTGTACCAAGATCTTTCATTTCTAGAGACTTAAATACAGCACGGAACCTTAACACACATTTCACCTCGCTTCTGCACAGGTTAATTCTTCACAAGGAATGAGTAGAGCAATATTTGTTCGGTTTTCTTTATGAGAAAAAAGAAAATTAGCGGCCGAAACAGAAATAGTCCGAGGGTGCTGTAGTGTTTTCATCACCGTGTTCCTAAGCTCTGTCTTGCCATAGCCTGAACATGGTATTCAGTTCAGTTCAGTTGATAGGCGGAAGTGTAGCCTAAATATCGGCACTTCCTGATGTGTTTTGGTTTGGGTTTCGTCTGGGTCTGTAGCTGTAATTAATTATTATTTAAACTTTTTAATTTATGTTCTCTTATTTTCCAAAGATTATATATTACTTCTTTATTTTCTTCTATACTAGATTTTTCAAAAAGTAATTTTCTAATGAAGTGTTCTTCATTTTCTGGGTAAGGACGCTGCCAATTGGGGTGTTTGGATATTTCATTGGTGTAGGCTGGGCAATGTAATAGGAAATGTTTATGCTTTTAGATTATAGATCAGGGGTTCTCAACCTTTTTCTCGTTAACAACCCTCTGAGTTATAAGACTATCTACCCGAACCCACAGTAATTTGACATCGAACAGAATGTTAATTTAGTGACTGACACTAACTCAATAGGCAAAGGTATTCTGCAAAGGATGTATCATTAAATCAGCCATCTAAGTACCCCTGGAAATCTTGTGAACCCCTGGGGGTTCGCGAACCCCATATTGAGAACCCCTGGTTTAATGGATGATTTTAAATGGATGTAGATGAGCATGCAAAGAGGCTTTTCTGGTTGTAGATGAGTATGTGAAAAGATATTGATGAATGTATATGAGCGTATTTTCAAAGCAGCAATATAGAGAGTGGGTTTCAAGACTGCCTAGGGTTTTTGATATTAAGATGAATAGATATGAAAGCCAGACGAAATGAAGCAGATTATGTGAAAGCCAGCAGCGTGAAACATGTGTGAGGCACTGTATTCTAAAGCCATCAACTTTACACACACACACACACACACACACACACACACACACACACACACACACACTACACGACCGGTAGCTCAGTGGTTAGAGCGCTGGCTTCACAACCCAGAAGACCGGGATTCGATTCCCCGGCCGGGTGGAGATATTTGGGTGTGTCTCCTTTCACGTGTAGCCCCTGTTCACCTAGCAGTGAGTAGGTACGGGATGTATATCGAGGAGTTGTGACCTTGTTGTCCCGGTGTGTGGTGTGTGCCTGGTCTCAGGCCTATCCAAAGATCGGAAATAATGAGCTTTGAGGTCGCTCCGTAGGGTAACGTCTGGCTGTCTCGTCAGAGGCTGCAGCAGATCAAAACATTGACCACACACACACACACCGCGTAGTGTAGTGGTTAGCACGCTCGACTCACACTCGAGAGGGTCGGGGTTCGAATCCCGGAGGCGGCGAGGCAAATGGGCAAGCCTCTTAATGTGTGGCCCCTGTTCACCTAGCAGTAAATAGGTACGGGATGTAACTCGAGGGGTTGTGGCCTCGCTTTCCCGGTGTGTGGAGTGTGTTGTGGTCTCAGTCCTACCCGAAGATCGGTCTATGAGCTCTGAGCTTGCTCCGTAATGGGGAAGACTGGCTGGATGACCAGCAGACGACCGTGGTGAATTACACACACACACACACACACACACACACACACACACACACACACACGCATTTCCTTCATATAGTTTATCGTTTTACCTTTTTCATTTGCTTTCATAGCTTTTTTTCGTTGTTTGTCTTTTGAGATTTTCTTCCATCTTGTTCCTAGTATTTATCTATTTTCCAGTTTGCTTCTCTGTCTCATGTATGTATTCTTTTCCTATTCTCATTTTTAGCTAATTATTTTCCCTCCTTTCTTTTCTTATATATTTTCTTTTCCATTAGATATATTCCCTTCCCTTCTTTACTTACATCAGAGGTCTTCACTTCCTCCCGCCCTCACTCACCCTACCGAGATACTTCACTTCCAGGGGAGGATCAGCCTTGATTTTAGAGCAGGCACTTTTCTGCACCTTCCCTTTAAAGGTTACGTTATGTGAATGAGAGAGATGAGAGTCACTTCTACTCTCTCTCTCTCTCTCTCTCTCTCTCTCTCTCTCTCTCTCTCTCTCTCTCTCTCTCTCTCTCTCTCTATCTATCTATCTATCTATCTATCTATCTATCTATCTATCTATCTATCTATCTATCTTTCTATCTATCTATCTATCTATCTCTCTCTATAGTCCATTGTAATGATAAGTCAACTCTCCACTCAACAACACCATCCCACTCATTACACCACTTACTCACACACTCAGTCCATCATCTAATCCATATTCGCTGCCACCATATACTGTGGTTCCATTCATTATTCAGTGTTAAACTCCGTTACTCGACAGTTTTCTTATTTCAGGTCTGGTTTACCTTTAATGAGATCGATGTTTTTCTTCTTTGTCACCTGACTTACTGTTCACTCTGCAACACTGAAACCATCTTGACATCTTAGTGCCTGCACTCACATTCCACAACACTTGAATAAGATGCACGCAACGATAAAAAGAGAAAGGAAAGCAAGAAGAAGGGAAAATAGAGAGGAAGAAAGAAAGAAAGAAAAAAATAGGGATGAAACACAGAAAACATGAAATTTGAATACGAATAAGATCACACTATCAAAATGACCACCCATGCGATCATCACACACGCACGCACGCACACACTCACTCTCTCTCTCACACACACACACACACACACACACACACACACACACACACACACTTAGTGTAGTGGTTAGCACGCTCGACTCACAATCGAGAGGGCCGGGTTCGAGTCCCGATAAGCGGCGAGGCAAATGGGCAAGCCTCTTAATGTGTGGCCCCGGTTCACCTAGCAGTAAATAGGTACGGGATGTAACTCGAGGGGTTGTGGCCTCGCTTTCCCGGTGTGTGTTGTGTGTTGATGTGGTCTCAGTCCTATCCGAAGATCGGTCTATGAGCTCTGTGCTCGCTCTGTAATGGGGAAGACTGGCTGGGTGACCAGCAGGCGACCGAGGTGAATTACACACACACACACACACACACACACACACACACACACACACACACACACACACACACATACATACTGTTAACATCGCCAACAGCAAGGATATGACAGCAACATAGGAGGGCCGCAGCATAGCACTGCACAGTGCTGGGTCAACACAGGAAGTACGTGTCCATGAAACTCATTAATCATGCAGAGAGAGAGAGAGAGAGAAAGAGAGAAAGAGAGAGAGAGAGAGAGAGAGAGAGAGAGAGAGAGAGAGAGAGAGAGAGAGAGAGAGAGAGAGAGAGAGAGAGAGAGAGAGATGAATGTAAGCCAGAGCAAAATGTAAATTAAAATTTAAAAAAAAGATACAAGTAGGAAAACGTGATATTTAATGAGGTAAACTCGCACTCTGCAAACCAGAATTGAGAGAAGTGTACGAAAAAAGGAGACGGGGATGCAAAATGTCATGAACACACAGAGCAGTGCAGTGCAAAGACCTCACCTTAGTGCTGCACCTGACTCACGAAGAGAAGTAAGATCTAAATGGCTCTTTAAAAACACCATGAAATAGGGAACTAAGGAATTAATAAATCTTTATACAAGCAGATAAGAAGACCAGGAAAACGGCAAAAGCTTGTAGCAACATGAAAGGAAGTAAAAAGTTTAAAGAATAAATGACTGTAGATATAAAAAGACAAGGAATTAAGGAATGATTATCTCCACATAACAGGTAAGGAAATATGATATGAATGATAAGTAAACAGTGAAAAGGTAAGGAATGTTTTTTTTACTCATAAGCATTAAAAAGTAAGAAATGTCTCTCTAGTAATTAGTGAGGAAGTAATAAATTCACGCTTTTTTTAGTACCACTAAGAAACTAAACTAGGACAGTTTTTTTTACGTAAATCTAGATAAGTTAAAAAGTAATTGGCTCTTTAAGAAGTGAAGTAAGGTCTTTAATCAACCAGACGAAAAAGAAAAGAATAAACATTTACTAAACGTTTCTTGACACATGACCTTCACTCCCTCATCAAATATGTTATATAAATATTAAAGGTCTTTCAAGGAAAAAATGAATTTTCATATACATATATATATATATATATATATATATATATATATATATATATATATATATATATATATATATATATGTGTGTGTGTGTGTGTGTGTGTGTATATGTGTGTATATATATGTGTATATATATGAAATTGAGAATTGAAAAATAAATCAATAAATGAAACAATATGTAATAAGTGCAAAATCAAATGAAGTAACGAATCATTCTCTGATATATACATCAGCGGCATGGGAAAATTTAATGTCATATTTCTATAAGTACTTTGTCAATCACACTAATGGGACCGCTCCATCAAGGGGAAATGGCACAACTTGCGAGAGAAGGACGCCCAATATTACTTGCGAGCGGTGGACCATTACGCCTTCGCTGTGCCAGGCACGGCGTGTGTAACATTAATATACTTCAAGCAATACAACTGATCAATGTTATCTACTCGTTCCAGAGAGAGTGAATGTGGTGGTATTTCACTCTTTTAGTCTATATATCAAAATGTAATATGAGTGAACTTTCAAAACAGAAATGACGAAAAATAAATATATAGATAAAACGGAAGATATAAGAACAAATCTGATCAATGGTACCTACTTATTCATTATAAAATGTGGTGATATTCGTCGTATTTTGCTCTTCTCTCTCTCTCTCTCTCTCTCTCTCTCTCTCTCTCTCTCTCTCTCTCTCTCTCTCTCTCTCTCTCTCTCTCTCTCTCTCTCTCTCTCTCTCTCTCTCTCTCTCTCTCTCTCTCTCTCATTTATAATTATATATATATATATATATATATATATATATATATATATATATATATATATATATATATATATATATATATATGTATATAACAAGAAATAATCAATAAAGCATCACATTAAACAAAGAGACACTTGTGCTCTGTGCAAACGAGAAATGAGTGAGGCAAAGAGGAAAAATTACACGAGGAAGTAAAATGTCTATCTCAATTTATCTGGTTAAAGCATCGCACCGTTACAAGCAGAGATGTTATGCTTAATTGACCTTCCACTCCATACGGAAGGGCGGGGTGAAGGTTTTGTCTGGCGTGACAAGGTAGGACGAGAAGGTAGGGAGAGTTGTAGAGTGGGAAAGAGCAAGGCATGAAGGTAAGGGAAAGGCGAGCTGGGTAGGGCAGGATTGAATAGAAAACACTGTCCGCTCCTTTTGATGACTTTATACTCGCATCGATCTACTTAATAACGCTTTATCGATAAACAATATTGTGCGGTTATTATTATCCTTTATTTATTGCTCGTTCTCTATTAATAGCTCGTGAAAAGTGGAGAGGTTATGCATGGTAATCTTTGGACCATATTTTGAAACACTTCACCAAAACTCCACTACGTTGAAGTAGCTCTATTTGAAGTTGTACGGGTTTCTAATGATGCTTTTATGACTCCTGTGACAGATGAACATAATTTCTACACTATTAAAAGAAGAAACACTCCTGAGAACTTGTCTAATCAGCTATGAGGTCTTTCAAAATAGTTGTAGTGATTCATGCTGGTGGACACTTGGTAACTTTAAAAGAAAACAATTCGAAACTTGTTTTACATGCAATGAGATAACAGATTAATAAAATAAACCAACAGATGAGGAAAGGAAAAAAAAGAAAACATGTCTTAAAGTTAAGGAAAATTCTTAAATAGATAGATAAATAGATAGGTAGATAGATAGATAGATAGATAGATAGATAGATAATTATAGAAATAGATAGATAAAAGAAATCAAGATTGAACAAAAAATGTTGCAGCTGAAGCCGACTGCCTTCTATTCCACATAAAAATAAATAAGTATATAAATAAATAGACAAATAATTAAATAAATGAATAAAGAAATAGATAAAAGGGAAATGATGAGTGGCAGCTAAAGTTGGTGTGGGAATGCCTGCCGGTGGTTATTCTGTCATGATCGACCCCCTGCAGTGACAGTGACAAGTCGGTGACGTGCTGTGATGTGCGTGGCAAGGACGGCTTAACGACACGCCACACCACCCACGGTCATCTGCAGTGTTAAACTAAAACTTAGAAAACAATACGAATAAACCTGCGAAAGAATAAGCAAGGAGGACCAGAGTAAGTGCAGCAGCTGTCTGAGAGATTTAACACGCAGACACGCTAATTAAACTTACCAACAAGCATTCAAAGACTCTGGGAACATTAACGGAAATTCAACGACTTCACATATAAAAAGCCAGCGTGGCGGATAGAGCTTTGTCGAACTCAATTTACGGGTGGAAAAAGAGGTTTCTCCTAATGACCTCATGTTATCCTGTACATGAAAAGCCTTTGATGTCACGTGAGTCAGTTCGTTAGAAAAAAATACTGCCTTCCTGGAAAAATGCTTGGGTTTCTATACATACTCTAGAAAGAGAGAGAGAGAGAGAGAGAGAGAGAGAGAGAGAGAGAGAGAGAGAGATTTTAATGATAAACTAACTTTTACCACACTCCTCACAGTCTTTTCAAAGTACACACGCACACACGCTTCACTTTAACTTTCTCCGTTCTTAAAATAAATCTATGAAATAAAGACGAAAAAAATATTACCTCACAAAAATTAAACTGACCAACGTGGGAGGAATAAAAATCTCTCTCTCTCTCTCTCTCTCTCTCTCTCTCTCTCTCTCTCTCTCTCTCTCTCTCTCTCTCTCTCTCTCTCTCTCTCTCTCTCTCTCTCTCTCTCTCTCTCTCTCTCTCTCTCTCTCTCTCTCTCTCTCTCTCTCTCATTCAGAAATTTCAAGGGAATTGTCTTACAAATTGCCACATTTTTCTTCTTTTTCTTTTCCTTCTGGTTTGGTGCATTCACTTCAAGACCTTATTAGACATCCTTCTTTATTTTTCTTTCCACCATCCTCCTCCTTTTCTTTCTCCCGTCCTCCTCCTCCTCCTCCTTTGGTAGCGTGTTTGCTTGTAACGAAGTAAAAAAAAAAAAAAACTGAAAATGTGACTAACGTTGAAGCACAGCATGAAAAAAAACTCTTCTTGAATCCTTGTTTACTCCAGAATTTTGGTAAAGTGGGTGAGAGAGAGAGAGAGAGAGAGAGAGAGAGAGAGAGAGAGAGAGAGAGAGAGAGAGAGAGAGAGAGAGAGAGAGAGAGAGAGAGAGAGAGAGAGAGAGAGAGTATTCTACCCACGCTGTTCAAATTGACTGTAAGGGAAGGGGAGTAAGGGCAGTGTTCATTTTTATATAGAGTTAAAAGCCCTCAGGTTAGAAATGAATCAAACAGAAAAGACAGAAGTAACTACGGCAATTAGCAATACATGTAAAAGAATAAGGAAAACAAATAAGAAACACAGGAATAACTGAGCATATTGATAAAATGACAATAGAAATAAAATAGTTCATGAAATACTACAAAGAAGTTAATACATATAAAATTGATATTATATAAAAACTAAAAACAATAGTTGAAATGAAACACGGTTAAATGGAAAAGAAAGCAGGAAAAGGAGTTGAAGCTTGAGAGAAACTATAAAAAAAAAACAAGATGGAAAAAAATACATAATGAATACACACATACAAGAAGTGACATGAACAAGCTTCAAACAAAAAATATAATGAAAAAAATAAAAATGCAAAAAATAGAAAAATAAAAACGGATGGAATGAAAAAAAGAAAAAAAATACATAAGATTAAGCAAGAAAGCAACTAAAAAATACATGACACAACACACGTTTTTAATAATATATAAAGCTCAGGGGTCATGGTAACTCCTGTGAGGTTAGACCAGTGTGGCATTATGTTAGTCCAGGTTAGTTCCAGGTGTATCCAGAGAGCCAGGTATGTATAGTCATGTCACGTCAAGTCAGAATTTTTGTTCAGCTGTCTCGTCATGTACAGAAAAGCGGAGGGCAAGGTCAAAACAAACACGGAGATTTTTACTTACTGCCTTCACTGAAAAGACGCGGAGTAACAAACGGGAATCTCTCAAATTAAAGTACGAAGTCACGTCTTGAATGTAATAAAAGGAAAATTGCTTGGCTTTTTTTTTTTACTCTTGGACCATAGAAAAAACACTGAAAGACTTTTTTTTATCATCCAATTGCTGTACAAAAATATACATCAAGGAAACTGAATAAAAGAAAATAAAGTTCTTTCTTGCATATCACAGAGATAATCGGCATACCTATTAACGAGAGAGAGAGAGAGAGAGAGAGAGAGAGAGAGAGAGAGAGAGAGAGAGAGAGAGAGAGAGAGAGAGAGAAAATTAGAAATACTAAAACGGACCATGTAAAAAAAGTAATGAAAAACGTCATCAAAACAACACATCACCACACGTCAATCATACTTCTGACAACGAATATTTGATTGAAAGCGAAAAAAAAGTACACTTCAAGCGTGTTATAGAAAGAAAGAAAAAAAAATGACATGGAGGTAGCGAGGAGTCAATCAAGGTTTCCACAATGAATACTTGACCAGAAAATTATGATGGATATCCTTTAAGTTTTGAGAGCAGCGAGGAGAGCGACGCACCTCGACAGCCAAGATGGACCAGATGTGAACTCAAACCAATAAATCTTCCATGTGACACTCTGGAATATGAAGGTACTGAAATATGCAGAACAACTTGCCACTGAACCATTATGATTCCTTCGTTTCTCTCTCTCTCTCTCTTCTCTCTCTCTCTCTCTCTCTCTCTCTCTCTCTCTCTCTCTCTCAAGTATGTAAATTCATGCTTTTTGGCAAAACAAAGTCCTCTTAAAATCGTTTCTCCAAGTGCACTTTGTGTTGAGAGAGAGAGAGAGAGAGAGAGAGAGAGAGAGAGAGCCAGCAATCATTCTTCATATCGATACGAAGTTCCCCCACGTCAAACCATTAGCCTCTCCCTCCAGTCTATTACCACTTGCTCACTTCATTATTTCCTCCCTTCGTCCTTTCATTGCTTCTCTCTCTCTCTCTCTCTCTCTCTCTCTCTCTCTCTCTCTCTCTCTCTCTCTCTCTCTCCTTTCACTGCTCCACCATTTGTCAGATGACTCATCCCCTGAACTACTTCCTTGCCACTGGAGTAAAAAACCACTTCTTTCCTTTCCTTTCACTTTCTCGCCCTCTTTTCTCTTTCCCTTCTTCCTCCCTTCCTAGTCTCCTCCTTTCCTCCCTTTCACATCTCCTCTTTAGTCTTCTCTTCCCATCTATCCTTCCTCACTTTCTATCTTCCTCTTCTACTCCCTTTCCTATTCCCTCTCTTCCATGTTTCCTGTTTCGTTTCTTCCCTTACACTCTTCCCCTAATCCTCCACCTTCCTCGTCCTGGAGATTTAGAAAGAGGGGAATTATTACAACTTCAAATTCAGTGAGATGGAGAAGGCTGAGTAGAGAAAAATCAACACCAAAAGCACTTAATGAGAACGTCAATCATACCTCAAGAATTGCTGATAATGGTTAATCCTGATACATTTTATACCAACTTGTTTAGTATTATCCATTTCCAGCGAAGGGTATAATCATGTGTTAATGACTACACTGACTCACTATGTGATTGATACCTTGACGCGGCAACAAGAAGAACTCAAATTTGATAACATCCGAATCATTGTAAACACACACACACACACACACACACACACACACACACACACACACACACACACACACACACACACACACACACACACACACACACACACACACACACACACACACACACACACACACACATGCACGCACTGATTTTGTTCCCGATTTATAATGGATAGGGCACTACATTCAGAGCATAACACGCATATTTTTTTATTGATTGGTAAGGGGAAGGGATCCGCGTGTGGAAGGGAGGTAAGTGAATCAAGTGCATCTGTTGGTGTTGAAGTGTTGTTGTGATGAATGATTGTATATTTACTTAGAGAATGTGTCTATTGTATTGTTGTCTAAACATTGAGGAAGCCTGTTCCAGTCCCCTATGGTGCGTGGAAAGTATGAGTACATATATGCGTGTGTCAGTATGTTCTGTTTGTTGTGCTTGGTTGTGTGTGTTACGAGTACGTTTACTTTTTGTGCGTGTTGGTATGTATGTGGATCACTGTCAATGTGATTGTTTGTGATTTTGTATATAAGTGTAAGTCTGTATGTTTGTCTGTGTATGTGAAGAAGATCCATGTTTATTTGTTCTAAACGTGTTGTAATGGCAAGCGTTCGAGTGTAATTGTTTATGATTGACCTAGCCGTCTTGGTGTTAATTTGCTCTAACCTATCAATGTTTTTTTTTTTTGTGTGTGTGTGTGTGTGTGAGGTCCCACACTGTGCTGTGGAGCAGTATTCAAGTGTTGGTAAGACAAGTGTATTGTATGCAATGAGTTTTATGTCTCGTGTACAACCGTGTAAGTTCCTCCTTAAGAATCTCAGTGTTCAGTTGGCTTTAGGACAGATGGAATCTATGTGAGTGTTGAATTTAAAGTCAATAGTAAGATGAACACCAAGGTGTTTGTGTGTGTGAACAGATTCTAGTTGTGTATTATGGAGGATGCATGTGTGATAGATGGAGCTGTGTGAGCGTGTGGAGGGTAACAGTTTACATTTTCAGGTCAGAAATGCATTTGCCGGCTGCGCTTATACTGCTGAGGGACATCTAAGTCCTGTTGGAGGACTCTGGAGTTGTCACTGGTCTGTACTGCTCTATACGGTAGACTGTCATCAGCAAATAGTCTGGTGGAACAATTAGGTATCGATAGTGGAAGGTCATTGGTATACAGTAAGAAAAGAAGGGGGCGGAAAACGGTGCCTTGGGGAACACCAGATGAAATAGCGTCAGATGAAGAACCGGACACGTTGAGTCTTGTCCGTCAAAAATGCTGTGATCCAGTGAAGAAGTGGTCCAGAAATACCGTAGTATTTTAGTTTCAGTGTCAGTCATTTATGAGGGACTTTGTCAAATGCCTTGGTAAAATCGAGTACAATCGTGTCAACTTGTTTAATGTCACGTTGGTCAAGTTGTCCTGAAATGTCGTGAAATGTGGTAATGAGCTGTGATTCACATGAACATTTGGGCTAAAAACCATATTCAGTGTCTGGGACGATGTTGTTTGCGTCATGATTCATTATGTGTTTATGCATTATACGTATGTTCAAAAATTTTACAAGGAATTGGTGTTAATGAAATGGGGCAATAGTTTATAGGGTCAGTCCGGTCACCTGTTTTAAATAAGGGACTAAGATTTGCCAAAAGCCAGTCAGATGGTATAGTGTCGTAGAGGAGAGGGATTGTGTGCAGATAGTCTGACAGACACACACACACACACACACACACACACACACACACACACACACACACACACACACACACACACACACACACACACACACACACACACACACACACACACACACACACACACACACACACACACACAAAGTAAGAGAAGGGAAACTTAATATGAATGTGTGGAAAGAAGAAGAACCAGAAAAGAAAAAAAGAGAAAGAGGAACGGAACACAAAAACTATCTGGCCGCCCTGCCTCCTTACCTCACTCCCTGCCTGTCTGCCTGCCTGCTTTCCTTCAGTCGGTCGGCACTCGTTCATAATTAGTGCCGTAAAGTGACCAGGAGTGCCGCCCCCTAACACAGCCATTACGACCCAGCACGAGGCGGCGGGGAATCGCAGCGGGAAGTGATGTGGGAAAACTTCAAGTCGTTTGGGGACGCTTGGCAGAACGGGAAGGAAAATGAAAGAGAGGATGGGAGACAGTATAGTAGAGAAGAAGGGAAGGAGGATGGGGATGATAAATGTGATGGTGGTAGTGATGTTGGGATGAAGAAAGAGAGGAAAAGACGAATAGACAAAAAGATGATGATGATGATAATGATAATGATGAATAGAAAAACAAAAACTTCGAAGATGCTTGAGGAGGAGGAGGAGAAGGAGGAAGACGGAAGATGTACAGCGCGTCAAGAGAAGATGAAAAAAGAAAAAATTAAAAGAACTTATTTCTTCTTTCATCTCTCTCTCTCTCTCTCTCTCTCTCTCTCTCTCTCTCTCTCTCTCTCTCTCTCTCTCTCTATCTATCTATCTATCTATCTATCTATCTATCTATTTATCTATCTCTCTATCTCTCTCTCCATCCCTTTCCTCCTCTTCCTTCATTCCCTTAGGTTCCTTTCCACCGACCCTGCAGAGAGCGACAAAACCCGCCCATGCCGTAATGAACTAAACACATCCGCGACTCAACTTTTCCTCCAAGCCAAAAAAGACGCTGAAAACTTCCCGCCCAGTTAACCCACCTGAGCAAGGCTGACCGGCAACGCAGGTGAGAGAGGGAGGGAGGAGAGGATGAAGGGAGGAAGGAGAGAGAGGGAAGGAGGGAGAGAGGGAGGGAGGAAAGGATGAAGGGAGGAAGGGAGAGAGGAAGGAGGATAGCAAGGGAGGCTTAGGTAATGGAGGAGGAGGGGAGGTGGAGTTTCAGGCGTGGCCATAACTACAGTACAATCTGAATTTTTACCTGGTGAGGGTGAGGTATGTGTTGTTTACTTCGAAGAGAGAGAGAGAGAGAGAGAGAGAGAGAGAGAGAGAGAGAGAGAGAGAGAGAGAGAGAGAGAGAGAGAGAGAGAGAGAGAGAGAGAGAGAGAGAGAGAGAGAGAGAGAGAGAGAGAGAGAGAGAGAGAGAGAGAGAGAGAGAGAGAGAGAGAGAGAGAGAGAGAGAGAGAGAGAGAGAGAGAGAGAGAGAGAGAGAAACGAAGACAGGCAGTAAAGGGAACTCGCACGCACATGTAAGGTGTGGCGAGCTCCAGGTAACACGACAGAGCATGTTCTTCGTGACACTCCACTGCAGTAATCTCACATAGAGCCTCGTCTGTGTACCCGCCGCGGCTGCACAGAGGGACCAGACCGCACCAGGGCAGACCGGGCGAGCAAGGGGCCGCCGAGGGATGAGGGAGCGGCCGCCACGTTCCTGACTGCGTGGGAAGCCGAAGAAATATGTGTGGGGCTGGAGGAAAGATGCTGAGGGACGAGGGAAGAATGTGGGATCGGGAGAGATCGAGACCCGCAGATGAGGTTCAGTCTTGCGGTGCGGGACGTGTAGGATTCCGTGTAATGATGAAGTTTGCTGGGGAGGATCTAACGGCTGAAGGAGAGCGAGGGAAAGGGCGGACGGGGAGAGTAAAAGATGATTGGAGAGGGTGTTGAAGGTGGACTGCGAGGCATGCTGTTGAGCGGGTGACAGTAGCGAGGTGGGAAGGCAGGCTAGCGGGGAGAGGAGGGAGAGTGTTACGATCTTTCCTCTTCAATTCTCGCCACAAATAATGCAGAAGCGAACCACTTCCCTTTCTCCCTCCTCCCGCAGCAGCAGCGGCAGCAGCAGATCACCACGCACCACATGTTGTGGGCGATGTCCTCTTCCCTCCTGCAGCGCCTCAAAAATCTCCAGAGAATTAGTCATACCTCCCGGGACACTTTTCAAACCCTTTCCAGTCACCTTAGGCACCTTGAGACATATTCCCAGGTACTTACCTTTAGTTAACTCAAGTCCAAAGCCCATCTATTCGCAGCCATTCCTAGCTAATACCAGCTATTTCACGCTTATTCTAATCTTATTTCTACGTAGTGGTTCAGTGAATTGGCTTGACACTCAGTCAGACTCACTGCTGCATCCTCCACCTCCTCCACTTCCCCAACAGCCACTTCCAGTTAAGTCAAAGCAGATTTGCAACATTCCATCTGACTGTAGATTTCCATTTAACTATACAGGCATTCAGAGGCGCCTCTCCCTCCGGCTGTCCCGCATTCCAGTCAGTCACTGAGCGGTAACTTTGCCAATATTTGCTGGTGCCGAAAGTGTAGCGGCGCCTCTACCTCAGCTCTAGTGGTGGAAATACCTTAAAAGAAGACGAGAGAGAGAGAGAGAGAGAGAGAGAGAGAGAGAGAGAGAGAGAGAGAGAGAGAGAGAGAGAGAGAGAGAGAGAGAGAGAGAGAGAGAGAGAGAGAGAGAGAGAGAGAGAGATTTACTGATTCTCGGAAAAAAAATATTGTTTCTGTTGTTTTATTTG
>NC_059272.1:7747049-7762049 GCF_017591435.1 Portunus trituberculatus | reverse complement strand
ACACACACACACACACACACACACACACACACACACACACACACACACACACACACACACACACACACACACACACACACACACACACACACACACACACACACACACACACACACACACACACACACACACACACACACACAAACACGTCTCAGTGTCTCAAAATTAATGAAAAGCTTTGAGTTCATGATACAAAAGTAAAATCAAGACAAACAAAAACTATGGTGTGTGTGTGTGTGTGTGTGTGTGTGTGTGTGTGTGTGTGTGTGTGTGTGTGTGTGTGTGTGTGTGTGTGTGTGTGAGAGAGAGAGAGAGAGAGAGAGAGAGAGAGAGAGAGAGAGAGAGAGAGAGAGAGAGAGAGAGAGAGAGAGAGAGAGAGAGAGAGAGAGAGAGAGAGAGAGAGAGAGAGAGAGAGAGAGCTATGAAAACGCTGAATTTTACATTTGATCCATATTGTTGTCAGAGAGGCAATCTTGTTGACAGCACAAAGAGAGAGAGAGAGAGAGAGAGAGAGAGAGAGAGAGAGAGAGAGAGAGAGAGAGAGAGAGAGAGAGAGAGAGAGAGAGAGAGAGAGATGGGGAGGGTGGAGGCAGTTGGGGGCGTTCAAAATGATAAGTAACAACGTCGGTGAGAAGAATGAAAATTAATGATACAATGGCTATTACCTAAGTCCCGCGGGCGCACACACACACACACACACACACACACACACACACACACACACACACACACACATCTCTCATCACCAACAGACATCACACCCTTCGAAATTTTCCAACTTGCCTGTTTTCATTTTTTTCTCTCTCTTTTTTTTCCTTCTTTTTTTTCGTGTGTTATTCCGTTTCTTCTCTTTTGTGTGTGTCTGTCGTGACACCACTAATGAAAAACAAACAGTCGGCCTTGTGGCGCTTTCTGCTGCAAGGGAACGAGAGCGAATGAGCGACGGAAAGCGAAAGGCTGGAAAAAAAATAAGTGACAACAAAATTACGAACTAAAAATACACTATAAAATTTTCGATTAGTTAAAAGAAAGAAAATACATTTGTTTCGTTTTTAGGTCAAACGTGGAGGGTGAATGAGAGAGAGAGAGAGAGAGAGAGAGAGAGAGAGAGAGAGAGAGAGAGAGAGAGAGAGAGAGAGAGAGAGAGAGAGAGAGAGAGAGACCTGGAAAATTCTACAGCATTCTTGATTAGTAAAAAACAGGCTTCCGTTCGTTTTTCCAGTACAACGTGGAAACAGAAAGGTAGAGAGACAGGCTGGTAAACACACATGCAGACACACTTATGAATATACAAACGGACAGACAGACAAACGAATAGGAAAACATAGCACAAATTTTGTTTAACAGCTTTTTTTTTGGGTTTCTATAACTTTTCATCTTGCTTCTTTATTTTTCACTTTTCTTTTTTACTTCATTTTGTTTCATTCAGCTGTTTTTCTACTATCTTCTATTTACTTTTCTACTTTCCTTTTTTTTTGTTTATCTTGCTTCCTCCTTTTTACTTAGAGAGAGAGAGAGAGAGAGAGAGAGAGAGAGAGAGAGAGAGAGAGAGAGAGAGAACAGGAAAACAAATAGATACAAGAAGGAAAAAGTGACAGACAGGTAGAAATTAGCACTAATGCATGGTGGAGAGGGGGAAAGCACAGGCGCGGAGAAAAACATCGAGTCCAGGGGAAGGAGACAAGCACAAGGGAAGAGGGAGAGGCGATCGAAATGTGGAGCTTGAAAACAGGTGGAAATAAGGAAGAGGAAGTAAGATAAGAGAAAGGAAGGGAAGGGAGAGAGAGAGAGAGAGAGAGAGAGAGAGAGAGAGAGAGAGAGAGAGAGAGAGAGAGAGAGAGAGAGAGAGAGAGAGAGAGAGAGAGAGAGAGAGAGAGACTTGTACATATCCTTATATTTTCACACTTACAAACACATTACGTAAAATTAAAACTTAGAAATGTACAGTTAGTTCTACACTGACACCATCTCTATCCTTACCCAGCCATACCATAACCCACATGTAAAACCGTGCTATTATATAACAGTTCAAAATGAAAATAATATGCATGAACTTTACTTTGACTACCAATTCATTTTTTTCTTTTTCATTTTACTTCCTCTTCCTTCTCCCTCAGCAGCTTAATATTGAGCCATCAGCTTCAGTCCGGCACTCACCTGAAAGAGAAAAGGAATTAGTTAGCAAGGGTTCAACAATGAAATGATAAAGTACAGCAGATACAAAATAGTTTGAAGTGAAATATTAATCTGATACAAGAGAGAAGTGTTGAGCAATAACATTTGAATACTAAATAGACATAACAATACCATATCATGCGAACAAATTAAGAAAAAATGTTATGGAATTCATATGGTTTCTCGCAATAATACAGCATCTTTTGCTTATAACAATATATATAATTATGATCATACAATTCATCAATATCCCTAGCTTCGATGATAAAATATATCTCCTTCATTTCACTTGCAACAATTTAATTTATCGTCTTCCTTACACTTACAGTAATACAATAAGGTGAATAAGTGCTTCAATCAATACCAATGTCACAATAGGAAAAAAAAGTTAAAACCCATGAAATAGTTTTGAGGTCACAGCAGAACACGAGCAGTGTGTAAGAAACACACCATCTTTTTAAATAACTTTTGAAGTCCACACACTGCGCCGCATTCCACACTCCTCCCTAAACACCAACATACAATAAAAGTTCCTGAAGTGGACCTAACAATTATGAAGGAAAAAGACAGCACCTGTGAACATAAAAATTACTTGCACTTTTCCACACTTATAATTCTCATCACATACCAAACCACCACTTTGCAAACACTTCGCGCACATACACACGCACAGCCAGAAAAAAAAGAAAAGAAAAAAGTGCACACCAGACACTCTTCATAAACACTAAGTCGAACAGGTGTCCCTAATTAGCGCCCGTAATGACACGCCAGCAGAATGGAGGCGTTACTTTCTTGCACAAATTTCCGTCACTCAAAAACACAGGACGAGGCGTGGCACCTACAGTCACTGCTAGAAGGAAAATGAATTAAGAAAAGAAGGAACATAAAAAGATAACTATAAGGAATACCGCGCTGCACCTCAACTACTTTCAAAAGGTTCTATTTAGTTTCACAGCTTTTTAAGAGTGTTCTAATGCTTCACGCGAAAGATTAACAAGATTTTTCCATTTTTTTTTTTTTTTTTTATGTAAGAGGAGAGAACTAGCCAAGTCAAGAGAAAAATAAAAAAAAAGGCTCACTCAGTCGCCAGTTCCATTGCAGGTGTGAAAGGGTTATCCAAATGACCAGGATAAATGTCTAGAAACCTCACTCTTAAATGAAGTCAAGTCATAGGATGCTGGAAAAGCAGGCAGGGAGTTCCACAGTTTACCAGAGAAAGGTATGAATGATTGAGAATACTGGTTAATTTTTGTGTTAGAGAGATGGATAGAAAAGGCCACAGGAGGAGGGGGAACATGTAATTAGCAAGATCAGAAGAGCAGCTAGCATGAAAATAGCGGTAGAAGATAGCAAGAGGTGCAACATTACAAACTAATATTCTTAAGAACCCGGGTAGTCATCCAAGTGACCTTTGAAAATAATCGTGGTGAGAGAGTTAAGCGTATCTGAACACGGGATGGCAACAAACTAATGAAAGATGAAAAATATACATAAAAGGTTAAGAAAATGAGATAAGAAATGTGAAAGATTAGTCCACAAACATCGCTCTCGCTATCTAAGAGTTACAGGAAAGAAAATAAAATAATGTAGAACGAAAAGAATGCATGGAAATCTTTAACGAAAATAGATAAGCATGTAGTACTTCAAATAGTTATCAGAAATAGAGAAAAAAAATTCAGATCATATAACACAACCTCAGTAAGAATTAGATCTCATAAATTGGGTTTAATGCAATAATTAGCTAGATAGAACATCGTATGAAATCTTTTCTGCATATTGGAGATTAAACACTTGATACTACAGTCTAGATAGTTTTTAATATGCTTTACCAAACTGTAATTGGAGGAGGAGGAGGAGGAAGGGGAGGAGAAGGAGGAGGAGGAGGAGGAGGAGGAGGAGGAGGAGAAGGAAGAGGAGGAGGAGGAGAAAGGCGGGATGAGGCAGGAAGAAAGAGAAGGAGAAGAAGAAGAAGAAGAAGAAGAAGAAGAAGAAGAAGAAGAAGAAGAAGAAGAAGAAGAAGAAGAAGAAGAAGAAGAAGAAGAAGAAGAAGAAGAAGAAGAAGAAGAAGAAGAAGAAGAAGAAGAAGAAGAAAAGAAGAAAAATAATAATAATAACAAGAATAATAATAATAATAATAAGAATAATAATAATAATAATAGTAATAGTAAAATAATAATAATAATAATAATAATAATAATAATAATAATAATAATAATAATAAGAAGAAGAAGAAGAAGAAGAAGAAGAAGAAGAAGAAGAAGAAGAAGAAAAAAAGAAAAAAATATATAGAACCTCAAAAAATAGAATAGGAGGACAGGATCGATGACGTGAAAGAAAAGGACAGAGACAAAAACAACAAGAACAAAAAAATTAGATACAAACAAAGAAAGAATGAGAAAAACGACAATGAGGGAGAGAAGAACAGACGCACATCTCTTTGATAAGACTGCGATGTGTGTGTGTGTGTGTGTGTGTGTGTGTGTGTGTGTTTTAATTCCCTCCCACATCCCCCCCGAGACTTAGTAGTATAGGCTTCAACACACACATAGGCCTCGACAGTTTCCTCTGATTTGTCGAGGCCCTTCTAGAAATGACGCACTCACTCACTCCCTCCCACTTTCCTCTTACCTTCCAATCTTCCCTCCAGTCTTCAGGAAAAAAGAAGTGAAGGAGGAGGAAATAGAGGGGAAAAAAAGATAATTAAGCAAAGACGACAACGATGAAGACATGAGGGATGACAACAAGGAAGACAGGAGACATGAGGTGAAACAGGAAGAGGAGGAGAAGGAGGAGAAGGATCAATGAAAGAAAAAGGATGAGGTGATAAAAAGAAACACAACGTGGAGGAGGAATGCATGAGACACGAGAAAAAAAAGATGAATAGAGATGATAATATGGAAAAGAGGAAGAGAAGGAGGAAGAAGAAGAAAAAGAGGAGGAGGAGCAGGAGGAGGAGGAGGAGGAGGAGGAGGAGGAGGAGGAGGAGGAGGAGGAGGAGGAGGACTGAAAAGAATGTTAAGGACAATACATCATCACCCTGAAGGAAGAGAGAGAGAGAGAGAGAGAGAGAGAGAGAGAGAGAGAGAGAGAGAGAGAGAGAGAGAGCTGAGATGCGAGCAAACTTCAAATAAACGGAAAGGGGATATGACATTATGGATCTTAGAGATCAAATTTATGATTTAAAAACTCTCTCTCTCTCTCTCTCTCTCTCTCTCTCTCTCTCTCTCTCTCTCTCTCTCTCTCTCTCCTTAACCTTTATTTGTTCATTTTTTTCTCATCTTTCTCCTATTCTTCTTTTTCTCCCTCTTCTTTCTCCTCCTAAACCTCTCCTTTCTCTTCTTCTTCTTCTTATTATTATTATTATTATTATTATTATTATTATTATTATCATGATTATCATTATTATTATTATTATTATTATTATTATTATTATTATTATTATTATTATTATTGTTATTATTATTATTATCATTATTGTTATTATTATTATCTTATTATTACCATTCAATGTGTTCTTCTCACTATCCTTCAGCTAATCTACTTACACACTAATCTTTTACTCCTCATCCTACTGCTCCTCGTCCTTCTCTTCCTCTTCCGCTTCCTCTTCCTACTCCTTCAATTCCTCCTCCCCCCCTCCCCTCCTCTTACTCATGAACATCCTATTACTTTTCTTCTTTTATTTCTACTGTTACTACTACTACTGCTACTACTACTACTACTACTACTACTACTACTACTACTACTACTACTATTACTTTTATTGCTACTATTCTCGTCCTACTTCTCCTCCACCTCCTCCTCCTCCTCCTCCTCCTCCTCCTCCTCCTCCTCCTCCTCCTCCTCCTCCTCCTCCTTCTTCGCTCTTCCCGAGACAGACGAAAACATCTGAAAATTTTCCCTTCAAAAGTTTAGAGTATCAATTTGTGAGCCGGAAATTGTGATGGTGGAATAATTATGGATGGATAGTGGAGGAGAGAGAGAGAGAGAGAGAGAGAGAGAGAGAGAGAGAGAGAGAGAGAGAGAGAATAAACCAACACATAGAGATGATGGAAGGAAAAAGGAAACGAAAAATAACACAAAACGAATCTAAAGGAAAGATGAGAAGGAGGGGGAAACAAACACAGCGATAACTGATGCGGGAAATGAGATAAAACGCAGAAAAAGTGGAAATACATAGGAGGGGGTGATAAAAAAAAAAGGGGGAATTAAAAAGTGCCATAGGAAAGGAATAAAATATGTGACAGAAATAAACGTGAGTGTTGGAGAGGGTGCAATTAGTGGCATGGGGAAATTATGCCATTTTTGCCTCGCCTATTTTCTATTATTCCTTTTTCTCTTTCTCCTCCTCCTCCTCCTCCTCCTCCTACTCCGCGCCCTCTTTAACGACTATGGGAAACGATTGAAGAGGAGGAGGAGGAGGAGGAGGAGGAGGAGGACGAAATATATAAAAAAAACAAAGGACTCTCTCTCTCTCTCTCTCTCTCTCTCTCTCTCTCTCTCTCTCTTCGAGATTGAAAACGAATATCATAAAGCGAGCGCGTGCACACACACACACACACACACACACACACACACACACCGCGTAGTGTAGTGGTTAGCACGCTCGACTCACACTCGAGAGGGTCCGGGTTCAAATCCCGGAGGCGGCGAGGCAAATGGGCAAGCCTCTTAATGTGTGGCCCCTGTTCACCTAGCAGTAAATAGGTACGGGATGTAACTCGAGGGGTTGTGGCCTCGCTTTCCCGGTGTGTGGAGTGTGTTGTGGTCTCAGTCCTACTCGAAGATCGGTCTATGAGCTTTGAGCTCGCTCCGTAATGGGGAAGACTGGCTGGATGACCAGCAGACGACCGAGGTGAATTACACACACACACACACACACACACCATGGGTGGCTTTCTCATTAATAGACGCGCGCGCGCTTGTGTGTTTGCGTGTGTGTGTGTGTGTGTGTGTGTGTGTGTGTGTGTGTGTGTGTGTGTGTGTGTGTGTGTGTGTGTGTGTGCCTGAACTGATTAATGTGGGTCGCTTCTGAATAACTTCACAGAGAAGTCCCTCGTGTTATTTTTATCCTGAGATTACAAGTATAGACGGGAGGATGGCAGGCAGGGTATGGGGTGGTAGGCACTGGTAGGGTGGGATATGCAATTGGGAGGCGTGGTATGGATGTAGTGTGCTTCCAGCGTATGTAATATTAAGTGATGTAGTGGTGTGGTTGCGGTGGATGGTTTGTAAGGGTGTAGTTGTAGTAGTGGTATAGTGTAGGATGGCGTGGAAGAGTGCTGTGACATGGTGAGGTGGTGTGCTGTGATGTGCTGTGGTGTGATGTGGAAAACAGCTCCTGGATCTGAGCTGTGTAGAATGTGAAAGGATGAGGTGACGTAATGTGGCTGGATCTTACTGTAAACCGTTCTTAATGCAACGTTCAGTGGTGTTCTGACTCATGCCGAGGAATTCTATTGGGTAAGAAAAGCGGTGCGGCAGCGAGGCGTGACGTAAAGGAGGAATGCCAGGAAAACGTGGCGATGACAAAGTATCATAATTGGACTGTTGCCTAAACCTCTGACAGGGACTGAAGGTGACAACGTGCGAATGAATACCAACAAGAGTGGTATATTGTTTATTAGAAAAACCACCACCACCACCACTACTACTACTACTACTATTACTATTGATGATCCTCCTGCTGCTGCTACTGCTGCTGCTGCTGATGCTGCTGCTGCTGCTGCTGCTGCTGCTGCTGCTGATATTATTACTACTACGAGTACGACTACTGCTATAACTTACTACCACTACTGCCATAAAGAACAAGAAGAAAAAGAAGAAAAATAAAAACAACAATGATACAAAATAAAGTTACTACAGTTATTACAACCAGCATTACCATTATCACTATTTCTGTCATCATTACTGTTCTAAGTATAATTTGCCAAAAGAAATAAATACCTTCATTTTTCACCTTCTACTATCGATAGTAACAATCTCTCTCTCTCTCTCTCTCTCTCTCTCTCTCTCTCTCTCTCTCTCTCTCTCTCTCTCTCTCTCTCTCTCTCTCTCTCTCTCTCTCTCTCTCTCTCTCTCTCTCTCTCTCTCTCTCTCTCTCTCTCTCTCTCTCTCTCTCTCTCTCTCTCTCTCTCTCTCTCTCTCTCTCTCTCAGGTTTCTTTGGCTTCATTTCTTCTTCACTTCCTGCAGTTTCCTTCACGGTTCAGTTCAATGGAAGTATTCCATCGCTTTCACATTTAATTCTGTTCAGGCCAGCAACAGATCCTTTATACACAATCTAGTGAAAACGTCAGACGGCTTCCCCTGTATTGTGTAGAGCGGCCGTTGAGAATTCACGGATACACATCACAAAACACTAGACTAATTCACTCCCAAAGGAAAAGAGAAAAAAGCTAACACTAATGATACTAGTAACCTTATCAATTAGCCTACTTAAAATGACAGGAATTAATAGGATTCTTAGTGGGGCAAATCATTAATGTTTTTTTTTTTTTTTTTTGCGGATTTTGTCTAAATGGAGACTGGGGAAGTAATAGTCTCACGCTATAATTGTGATGGGGTCAGGGGAGGCGCTGCAAGGAGAGGTCATTTGGAAGATTGGTAAACGTCTCTAGTCGATAATTAACCGTTCTTTTGTGCTTCCTGACGTATCGTTGAGCTCTTGAGTATTTTGTACCCTTGTTAACGTCACGTTGTTTCTTTTACCCTATCATTGACTTAACAGTGTACTCTGACCTAACTTCTCTGATTTATTTTCTCAGTAATTTCTGACCTTTCATATTCTAGCACCATGTGACCTTAGTTGTTGCACTGCCCGTAACAAGTATTTCAACTCTTTCGCTGTTATACGAGATAATCAATAATATCTAAAGTATTAAATGAAATAATTATACAAGCATCTACAAAAGAAAATTGGATTAAAAGAACAGATTACGAAATTTCTACTCAGTTTAAAGATTGAAGATGACTGTAGAATACGTGAAGATGTCCCAGAGTGATTAATTGTTAGGAAAAGATTTACCAAATAGTAGTCAAAAGGTTAATTAATCATCTTACTTAACTTCTGTCCTCTCACTGAAGTCAAGCTGTACTCTCTGACGTAACATCTCTAAATTCTCCTAAACTCTCCTTGACTTAAAGCTGTACTCTGACCTGATTTTTCTCATAACTTTTAGTCTCTCACTCACCTTACATTGTACTCTCTAACCTAACATCTCTAAACTTTTCTGACACATCATTGACTTCATCTAACTTTTGTGACCTCTCCTTGATTCCCACAGTGTACTCTGATACTGATGTACTCTCCTATACTTTTCTGACCTTCGTTGACCTTATGCTGTGTTCTTTGACCTAACTTTGTACATTTTCTCATTCATCGCAGTGTAGTTTGAACAATCTTCTTCGTACTTTTTGTGACCTTTAGTTGACCTGGCGCTTTCTTTTTCAATGAAACATACCGAAACATACCGTTAACCTCTTTCCATATAGAGTATTATCACGTCCCCGGCCATCGTGTCACCATGGATAGAGGACAACAGTTGCAATCTCTAAGGACACGATCCCTTATTGATACAATGTCACAAACATGAATACAGGCAACCAACATTAAAGAAAATAAATTAGTAAATACTTGAATTAACTAATTGAAGTCCTTACTAATGCAAAGTTAACAATTTTCTCCATATTTCTTTATATTTTCTGAATAAGAAATGACTGGTACATGTTTAGTTTATGGTCACGTCTTTATTTTTTTTTTATTATTGTTGAGGTTTTTCGTTGTTTCTCTGCTTATTTTTGTTCGTTTAGTTTTTAATTTGCTTTATATTTTTCATTTTTGTGAATTTTTATTTATTCATAACATTCATTATTGGTTTCCTTTATCCAAATTTTATTAAGAGTATCAAGAGCTACTTCTCCCTCAATCCTCTCCCTTCTGGAAACGAAAGGGGCCTTATCTATTCTGAAACTTTTCACTCTGCTTCTTTTCACGAGAAACAGCGGCAAGAACTACGTCACTTGTTTGTAAACCCCTTAGTAAATCTCCCTTTCACGGAAAAAAATATAACGAAGTAAACAAAACAAAAAAGTAAACATTGACAAGATATTGCAGATGTTACTGAAAAATTAAAGTTGAGGGCGAAATTCTTGTATGTATAAAAATAGAAAATGTTTGTATTGGCAACAATACTCTTTGTTGCCACACGCCTTTTGAATGTGGACAAGAAAAAACATGCTTTTGTTCCTGATTCTTTTAGGGCGTAACTGCATTTATCATCAAATCCATCCCCCATCTCTCTCTCTCTCTCTCTCTCTCTCTCTCTCTCTCTCTCTCTCTCTCTCTCTCTCTCTCTCTCTCTCTCTCTCTCTCTCTCTCTTCTTTGAAAGTGTGTGTGTGTGTGTGTGTGTGTGTGTGTGTGTGTGTGTGTGTGTGTGTGTGTGTGTGTGTGTGTGTGTGTGTGTGTGTGTAAGAAAGAATTTGGGCAACCAAGATCACACTTCACCTTACCTAGTCACGCCCTCACGTCGCCAACGTTAGGGAGAGTAGCGAGCAGACTGAATGAGAGAGTGGACCGAATAATTACCGCAGCGACCAAGCTGAACTTGACAAAACTCCCCAGCCCCACAGATCCTGACCCAGTCACATAAAGCCTCCCTCTATCTCATCCCCGTGCTCTGTACTGGATCTATTACCTGTTGTCAGCATCATTCATAGTTCACAAGGCAGGCGTGTGTTGCTGTTGTACTGTTGCGTTGCGTTGTGTTGTACTGCAGCTAGAGTTATGCTGTACTGTGATATAGTGTGCTGGAGTGTGTTTCCACCAGTAAACGGGTGTAGTATTATGTTTGGTGTGCTGTAGTGACAAAAAAAAAAAAAAAATAAAAAACGTTGCAGTATTACTGTCCACCGTGTAGCGTTCGTCGTTAAAGTATAGTTTGGTGCGGCGCGGCGCATCGTAGTGTAGTGTAGCGTGGCTAGGCGTGGCGTGGTGTAGTGTAGCATCGTGTAGTGTGGCGTGGATTTGTGTGGCGTGGGATAGCGTGAATTGACATGTTTTGGGATCGTATAATGTGGCGTGGTGCGTTGTCGATTGGCACAACGCGGCGTGGCATGGCGAGGCTTGGCGTGCCGGAGGAGCATGGCGTGCAGTTTAGTCCATGTCGTGCTGCCGTCAGCCTGTACGTGGCGTGTCTTGTACAAATGATATCGTTAGGAAATGGATGTGACTCCCACACAGCGTCATGTAACCCTCCACAATATGATGATAAAGATGCCAATAAGCACATCGACTGGGACACATTGGTCAGCGCACAGAGGACGGAAGCACATCAGGCTCTAATGTACTGGCAGCTTTCCCAGAAGTACTTTACTTTAAAGCAGAGAGGCGGCCACGCGAGATGGGACGGGGAGAGGGACTGGAGATTAAGTTATCCTTACGGCAGGAGTACACGCAAGGGAGATTATTGTATTAGAGCCGTAAAATAAGAGCCTTAAATCTCGTGCCTGGAATGATGAAACTTTTGTCCATCTCGTGGAGAGCCGCCAGGTTTCGTGCGATCTGGTTTAAGATGAAGAATCCTTTAATATGTAAATTTACACACATCAGCCTCAAAGATCTCCACGCCTCTCCACGCCTTTTATTCTCTCGTTTGCATTACACTCCTTCCATCTATTTCCTTACAACTCTGCCAGTCTTTCTCATTACAAATTCACAGCCTCAGTTAAGGGCACCACCTCCCTACTGTAGGCACTTTTTAGCAGGACTTATCACGTCACAATAGGAGGCGCGTTCCAGTTTCCTCACCTGCAATAAAAAGCCGCCCACTATTCACCTGGTCACGAATTCTGTCCCAGTTCACCTGCTTTGCGTTACCTGCAGGTGTTAGGTGGGTTATATTTGTGGTGTCGCAGTGTGCTATTACGAGTACGAGGCTCACCTACTTTGCTGGTTGGGTGAATGAACTAGTTGATCTTTGTGTGTGTGTGTGTGTGTGTGTGTGTGTGTGTGTGTGTGTTTCACTGTTTCACTGTTTGATCTGCTGCAGTCTCTGACGAGACAGCCAGACGTTACCCTACGGAACGAGCTCAGAGCTCATTATTTCCGATCTTCGGATAGGCCTGAGATCAGGCACACACCACACACCGGGACAACAAGGTCACAACTCCTCGATTTACATCCCGTACCTACTCACTGCTAGGTGAACAGGGGCTACACGTGATAGGAGACACACCCAAATATCTACACCCGGCCGGGGAATCGAACCCCGGTCCTCTGGCTTGTGAAGCCAGCGCTCTAACCACTGAGCTACCGGGCGTGTGTGTGTGTGTGTGTGTGTCTGCTCCACTCCCTCTTTTCCATATTTTGTTTTCCTTACCTGTTTATCCACACACCTGACCTGTTTTTCCTCACCTGCCTATCCAATTACTTGGTTCTTTATAGCGCCTCATTCTATCCCCTCCTCACTCATTACCTCTCACTCCCTCCCCTTACCCTGCCTCCTCAACTAACTCATTTATTCTCTCTCTCTCTCTCTCTCTCTCTCTCTCTCTCTCTCTCTCTCTCTCTCTCTCTCTCTCTCTCTCTCATAGTTTTGATTCTCTTTCAATTTCTCTGTTAAATTAATATAGGAAGGAAACATCAATGAACGAACAAAGATCATAACCAATATTTCAATTGGAATAGAAGAGAGAGAGAGAGAGAGAGAGAGAGAGATTTCGGTATGTGTATTTGACTTACATTGGCACCACACACACACGCACACACACACACACACACACACTCACACACACACACATGATCAAGAATCGTATCACTTCGGTAACTGGAAAAGATGAAGACATAAGTTATAGCTTGTATCCATTTTCTCCTCCTTTCTCCTTCCCCTCCTCCTCTTCCTCCTCCTCCTCCTCCTCCTCCTCCTCCTCCTCCTTCTCCTTCTCCTCCTCCTCTTCCTCCTCTCCTCTTCCTCTTGATGCTCTTTGTTCTCCGTTTCCATTTCTTTTTTATATCCTTTTTCCTTTCAATCACTCCTTTTTTATGTCACTGTCGTTTATTAAATTCTCGACAAAAAACGAGTGAACATTATGATTACCTCTCTCTCTCTCTCTCTCTCTCTCTCTCTCTCTCTCTGGGCGGCGTCGTGGGCGTAGACAGAAGTGGGTGTGGTCGAAGTGGTCGATTGCCCCCTCCCCCTCGTGACCTATCAAGGCCATCGGAGCCGCCGTGACGTCACCACCTCCGCTGAATTAAGGCCCAAAAAATGAACAGCCTCCTCCCGTTTTTGGTTATTCATTTCACCGCCACCTCGTTTTCTCCGTTTTCTTTCGAGAAGCGACCCAAGCAGCCACGAGTCAGTTTTCCATCACCACCTGTTATGTTTCCTTTACTTCTTTATCTTCTCTCTCTCTCTCCATCTCCTCTTCCTTCTTTCATGCCCTTCATCACCTCTCATCACGTGTTCCCCGCTGCTTCTCATCCTAATACATTTTCTTCATCATTCTCCTCATTCTCCTTCGTTCCATTTTTCTTAATACTCTCTCTCTCTCTCTCTCTCTCTCTCTCTCTCTCTCTCTCTCTCTCTCTCTCTCTCTCTCTCTCTCTCTCTCTTTATCTATCTATCTGTCTTCTTTTCCTTACCTTCACGCAATATTTCTCCTGATTGCTCGTCTTATCGATATTAACACCTTTTCTTCCCAGCCTCCCATGCACAGAGAAGTTTTCAAGGAGTGACTTAGGGACAAATGGAAGCTGTTTACCTGCTGAGCCTCACGCAAACTTTTTCCTCCCCGTCATTCATCGGCTTATCTTGTCTATTACCCACTCTCTCATCCTATGCATACGAGGAATGTTCCTTGACGGGAGCGCTGAGTGGGGCCGAAATGGGAACTACGAACATGGGGAGCCTCGTGTAAACTTTTCCTGAGTCCACGTCTTTATCTCGTCAATGATCCACTTTGTCTTCTTATACATACGAGAGGAAGAGGCTTGACGTGGGTGGGTGAGGTGGAAAGTGGTGGGAGGAAGGGGGCAAAGAAGTACCTGCATGTAAGTGGAGAGGTTGATGGAATTCTGCCTTTACTCCAGCACGTCTTTGCCTCGTCAATTATTCACCTCGTTAATTATTCACCTCGTCTCTCACAGTGATTGGCGCTTGTTTGGGAGAGATTATTAGGCGGGTGAGGAAAGGACATCTGTTTTCACTTGGACACGGCGAGTGTTTTTTTTACTCCATGTCTTATTCATCGTTTCTTCTTTAAGATATAATGAAAGGAGTTAGTAACATGAAAGAAAACGAAAGAAACTGCAGAAAGTCATCACATATACATCTGGCAATTCCTGTGTAAAATACACCTATGCCACCCATTCCAATCTATCAATCTCATCCATAAATCTGTCTAATCTTCTTTCAAAATCTACCAGATGTGATTGAGATAGGGATACTGTTTGAGGAGTTTCACCTGAAGCTTGTCATCAAACTTTTTTCTTCTTCATATCATACTGACAACTACTACTCATCCTTTCTTTTACATACAATACAAAAAAAGTTGATCGGGAGTGACTGTAAGCACGATGCTGCACGTGTTCCTCTCTCCACCTGGCTCATTAAACTTTCCTTTGCATTATCTTGTTACTTTTTTCAACTATTGATTCTGGCACAGTAAGACAGCAGGTGTGTGTGAGTGTGGGCGAGATGGCACGTGTGTTCCTGTGCTCGTAGCGGAACAATCATTAACTTTCTCTTACTCAGCGTATTTATCATATCAGAATTATTCCTTCCTTCTTATTTTACATGTGATGAGAGGAGCCTGTCTGAAATGCGTA
>NC_059272.1:7732049-7744549 GCF_017591435.1 Portunus trituberculatus | reverse complement strand
GTGTCCGCATCAGGGACTGCTTCACAAAAATAAAGCTAAATAAAAACAATGGAACCACAGAGTCATCCAAACAGACGGGAGGATTGACGGGCTTACGGACGCTTACGCATATATTAAATGCATTCTTTAATTTCAATGCCTTTTTTGTGTGTGTTTTTTATGAGTGAAAAGGATGTCTAACACAGGCCATAACCAGAGTTCGGGAGCTGAATTTTGACTGACAAGCATCATTAAAAGCTGACCTTGAGGTAGACTGAGGAAAGAGGATCCGCTTGCCTGGCTGGCCACACCTTCAAGAAATAAATGGAGGGAGAGGGAAAGGAAGAAACAATGAAATGAAAGACAGGTTAATAAGGAGAAAAAAAATGACGAGTTTGTGCAATTTACTAGGAAAAAGTAAGTTTTAGTTGAGACACAATACATGATCCTCGGTTTGGACGCAAAGCTGGAGAGGCGAGACTGATGTGGTTTGAGCATGATAAGATTAGTGACGATATGTGGGGAAGAGGATGCTTGAGAGGAAAGAGAGGAAGATTTAAGAGGTTTATGGATGTAGCGAAACGCGGCATGCTCATGATGGCTGACGGTGTTTGAAGACCTTGGTGTGTTGAAGAATGATCTACTGTGGGAACCTAAAGAAGAAACAGAAAAGAACAAGAACAAAAACATCAAGAACAAGAACAAGCACAAAAAGCAAAAACAAGAAAACAACAAGAAATACAAAAAGAGGAAAAGACCAAGAACCAAAAGAACATCAACAACAACAAGAACAACAACAATAACAAGGCAGCACTGGCAGTCAATCGCTTAGCTACTCGTAAACCAAAAAGCCCAAGACAATACATCAGATCACCCACGTCCCCACCAAAACACGGCCCAGCAAAGCACAAGACTCCACCACACCCTCGACCTTCCACCAGCTCCGGAGACCATCACAGCTGACCCTCCCTCGGCAGATCAGCTGATAGCCTCTCTTAGCACATTGGCCCAAGATTCTTCAGTAAAGTGAGTCCTAGGCCCCTCCTCTCCCAGTCAGCGTGATGGGGGAAGGGAGGGGAGAGATGATAAGGGAGAAAGCTGACTCTAAAACTAATAGGCAAGACCGGCATTCTCTCTCTCTCTCTCTCTCTCTCTCTCTCTCTCTCTCTCTCTCTCTCTCTCTCTAATGCAACAAACGTGTTCGCGACGTTGTGTATGTGTGTGTGTGTGTGTGTGTGTGTGTGTGTGTGACGCAAGGGACACGGAAGACATCGATTCATATGAACACCATGAAGACAAAGTGGCAAGAGAGAGAGAGAGAGAGAGAGAGAGAGAGAGAGAGAGAGAGAGAGAGAGGGAGGGAGGAAGAATAAGTTACCAGAGATCAATGACGCAAAGTATCATAAGTAGCAGGAGAAGTTATCACCAGAGAAGATTTAACGCGACAATGAAGAATGTGACACGCCTACAGGATCTCTCTCTCTCTCTCTCTCTCTCTCTCTCTCTCTCTCTCTCTGCCCTACTAATCTACTCCTGCAGGTGTATTTCATTAGTACATGGGTGACAAGAGCATTAATTTTCCCTACACTATGGAAGAGAGAGGGAAAGACGAATTGATTCATTCTCTCTCTCTCTCTCTCTCTCTCTCTCTCTCTCTCTCTCTCTCTCTCTCTCTCATTAGCACCAACTCATTCTCCACTCGTCCATTTCGTTCTTATTTTCCCTTCCTTTCCAAATCTTCATTCCTATCCACCTGCTCTCCTCTAACCCTGCCTCTCCTCACAAACCCTCCCTCACCATCCCTTCCTATTTCCTTTCTCTCTTAAACTTCCATTCCTATCCCCCCCTCTCCTACAATCTTGCCTTTCACCCCATGCACCTACTCCTCTCTCTCCCCTCTCACTCTCTCTCCAATTTTTCGAAACGAGTAAGTCATGAAGGAAACGCCCCATTCCTCTTCAAAAAAAAACTAAATAAATAAACAAAAGGTCTTCTGCTTTGGCCTTTGGGAGCAATTGGAGGGAGTTGTGCCTCAGAGCCTTTCAGTCAGCCACTTCTATGAATTATGAAATTCTATGAAGTCATCTGGTGTACATCAGGGCCTTAAAAATACATATATAAATACGTTGAGAGATAGATCCATTCCTGCTTGGCTCTTACCGAGTCCAGTGCTATAACACCCCTGTCAAAATAAGGTTTGCTTTGTTAGGATTAAAGAAAAAAAATGATACGAAATATTGAGGTGTGATGGATGAAAGGGATTGAAAAAAGTTGGGGATGAAAGAAAAAAAAAGAGAAAGAGAGAGAGAGGAAGAGAGAAAGAATGGACGGATTGATACGGAAAAAAAAGTCGAGTTTGTGTAGTTTAAGAGGGGAAAAAAGTAACGTTTTGAAAGATGTAACGATCACTCATATGTTTTTCCTGTAAATAGAGTTATTGGTAGTTGTGTGTGTGTGTGTGTGTGTGTGTGTGTGTGTGTGTGTGTGTGTGTGTGTGTGTGTGTGTGTGTGTGTGTGTGTGTGTGTGTGTGTGTGAGAGAGAGAGAGAGAGAGAGAGAGAGAGAGAGAGAGAGAGAGAGAGAGAGAGTGAGTGAGTGAGTGAGTGAGTGAGTGAGTGTGTGGGGGAGGGGCATGAAAGTGAAGCCTATCAGCCCGACACACAATGTTTTAATCCTAACCTCTTATTTTCTTCTCTTCCTCCTCCTCCTCCTCCTCCTCCTCCTCCTCCTTTCCTCCTCTTGCCCCGTTATTTCCTCCTCCGTTATTTTTTTCTTCTCATTTATTCTTTCCTTAAATTCTTTCTCCTCTGGCATTTCTCCAATATTTTTCCTTCAAATCTCCTTTCGTTCTTTTCTTCCCTTATCGCCTTCTCTCCTTTCCTTCTTCAGTTTCCCTTCTTTCCATAACTCCAATTTCCTTATAATCCTTCTTTTTAGCATTTCCTTCTCTTTATCCTTTCCTTCATTTCCTTCTTCGCTCTTTTTCTTTCTTTTCCTGAACTTATTCTTTCCTCTCTCTCTCTCTCTCTCTCTCTCTCTCTCTCTCTCTCTCTCTCTCTCTCTCTCTCTCTCTCTCTCTCTCTCTCTCTCTCTCTCTTTTTTTCCTGCCTAAATTCTTTTCTTTTCTTTTTCTCCTCTTCAGTCATTTCATTTTTCCTTTTAAAGTCTGCTCTTCTTTCCCTTTTTATTTGTCTTTTTCGCCTCCAGTTTTCCTCTGATTTTAGCATTTTCATTAATTATTTTTTTTCTTTTAGGATCACATTGCTTTATAATCCAGTTCCATCTTCCTCGTGTTGTGTGCCTCAGTAGGGCAGCGTAGTACAAAATAAAGAGACAAGAAAATAATAAAGGAAAGAAGAATAAGAGAGAAGAATAAAGAGATAAGAAATAAGAGGGAAGAGAAAAGAGTGAAGAATAACAAGCTACTCCTTCTATGGCATGACCATTATCACCTGCCTTCGATAAGGATTAGTAGAGCAGAGAAAAACAGGCCAGAGAAATTAAAGGAAGAGATTAATACGAAAGTCATAACAACAAACATGTAGCGGGTCACTACACAGCCCACCTGGTAAATACACACCAGGATTTAACAGAAGATATCGAGTGGAGGGGCGGAGCAAGAGGAAAGGCAGAGACAGATCGGTAAACACCCTATGGGAAAACACCAACATCCACGTAAATTCCTCCTGGAATATTGCCTTATATTATGATTGGCTACAAGTCGTTTGTGATTGGTTAAGTATTTTCTGGAGGATCATTGATAATGTCAGATTGATCAAAAGGTCAAATGTTAGAGTGTGATTCGTTAAAGGCACAAGAATCGCCACGTCTAAAGAGCAGGTAGTTGACAGAAAATGTTTGGATACATAATAATGTGTACAAAGGAAATAATTAAGTAGTAGAGAGCTGAAAAGCTCAGAAATAGACATAGAAATAGAGTTACCTGACCGCAGAGGCTGAGGCGAAATGGAGAAGCACGTCTTGCAGTTTATAAGTAAAATCTAAGAATTAATTAATGCAGGCTAGAAAGTTGAATGATGATTGATGATCGATTAATGAAGATATAGGAAGAAACTGCTGAGTTTTGTAAGATGCTTTTGATATGATGATATGCAAGGGTATGATGTTTTTGGTATTGTGATATTCAATGATTCATTAATATTGAAGTGACATATGTCATGTGAGTTGAAGCTCATGATTTCAATTGAAAGTCACTTTTCGTAACTAATTTTGTATACTTAATTTTGATTTGTCAAATATCGAAAATGACTATCGACTAATATTATCCTCGCACCACTTACAGGAAATTACCCAATTTCGCGTCTGCCAATGCAAGTACGACACTTGGCGTTGCATAAGGACTTCTTACTTGTTTCTTCTCTCTCTCTCTCTCTCTCTCTCTCTCTCTCTCTCTCTCTCTCTCTCTCTCTCTCTCTCTCTCTCTCTCTCTCTCTCTCTCTCTCTCTCTCTCTCTCTCTCTCTCTCTCTCTCTCTCTCTCTCTCTCAAATTTTGTTGCAGGAGGCCAATTCGCGCAGCTCCCGGCCAGGACAGCGGGTCGGTAACACTCAGGTGATCAGCTATTTACCTGGAAGCTCGCCCTCCCATCACGACGTAATGGCTTAAAACTCCAGGGTCACACAGACTATCAAGACGAATGCCGGTCAACTTGGCCCAACTACCAGCCCTTCCGACGAGAGAAAAGGAGGAAGGAACGATCGGAAGAGGTGGAGGGAGGGAACGAAGGAAGGGTCTGTTATGTTTTTACCTGCGTGCGGGTTCGGTTGAAAAGGATGGTTAGGAAGGTTGTGGTTATGTTGGTGTTGTTTTTGTTAGTGTTGTTGTTGTTGGTAGTGGTGGTGGTGAAGGTGGTGGTGGTGTTGGTGGAAGTGGTGATTCGACCTCGATTCAGTTCCTTGGTAGGTGTTTTGCTTATCATGCAGGTCCTCTTCTTCTTTTATATGTTTATGCAGGTATTTTTTGCGTCTTACACCTCTCTCTCTCTCTCTCTCTCTCTCTCTCTCTCTCTCTCTCTCTCTCTCTCTCTCTGCAGGTCTTTCTTTACTTCCTCCATGTTTCTATGCAGGACTTTCATTCCTTCTTTCCTTCTATATGCAGCTCTTCCTTTACTTTACTTAGTTCCTCCTCCGTGCAGCTCCTTCCCTCCCATTTCTTTTCTATTCAGGTTTGTCTTTTCTTTCCTTACTTTACTTATTATACAATTTTTTTCTCCATTTCCTTCTTTATGCAATGTTTTTTTTCTTTTCTCTTTACAAGTATTTTTTTTCTTTCTCTCTCAGTGTAGATTCTCCTTTTTATAATCCATTCAGATCTCTTTTCTTTTATTGCATGTTTATGTGTGTGAATAAGCACGCGTGCTTTCTTAGATTAGCAATGTGTTAGAAATACAATATGGAGTATCCTGAGCTAACACTGGATTTATTTATTAATGCACCACTCTACTGACACTTCTGAGGACAAAAGGATCGACCACTGGATTTATCATTGCAGTTCTGTGTGGCGAGACGTACATAGCCACAACCACAACTGCAGTACTGCCACGCCCAGCCTGCCTCTGTACATACATATATAATCGGTCAGTATTGATAACCAGATGTTTTGTCTCTGCAGCGCCCCAACATTCCACCCATTCGTAACCCACAACTTGAGATACTCCAGCGGGTTTATATTCTCATTTGCTGGCAGGTCATCCTTGCGTCGCTACTCTACAGGACAACAGGTGAAAATACAATTGGCTTCATTTGTTAAGGTCATCAGTGAGGGAAGACAGGAAGCAGTGGTGGTGACAGGACTTCACTCGTGCCGTCATAGAAAGACACGTGCAGAGTGATGGGCTTTTATGTACACAAGCTTTGATTTATTTCTCTATCTGCCTATCTACATATATACATACATACCATACATACATACAGAGAGAGAGAGAGAGAGAGAGAGAGAGAGAGAGAGAGAGAGAGAGAGAGAGAGAGAGAGAGAGAGAGAGAGAGAGAGAGAGAGAGAGAGAGAGAGAGAGAGAGAGAGAGAGAGAGAGAGAGAGAGAGAGAGAGAGAGAGAACATTATTGATTACAGGAGGAACAATTATAGAAAGAAAGACACAAAGGTTACACACTCACACACACACACACACACACACACACACACACACACACACACACACACACACACACACACACACACACACACACACAGAACCCGTCATGTTTACTGAAGGAAGCCACGCACCCATCACCTCACTTTACCACACTTAGGCATGACCAGGTGACCTTTGGGACTGATCACGCTCTTGGTCCTCTTTCTGACCAGCATACAGAGTGCCAGGGATCAGGACTTCATTAGGTAACCCTAGTGACCTTGAGCTAAAAGTGGCTCTTGTGATCAATGTAATTCTCGCCAGCACACCAATCATGCAGGGACAGAAATACAAGTGGTGGAACCTAATAGAACCGTCCTTGATTAGTTACAGGTGTGAGGTATAAATCTTCTCCCTGACAGGTTCTCGGTGCGGACACAGGTACAGACTTGCAGGTAAAGTTATATTTCAGAAACAGGAAGGACCTGGTTTTTAAATACTAGTAGATGAATGGAATAGACTCGATAATCAGGTTGTTGTTTTAGAATCAATAGAGATGGGGATAATAGGTGGAAATGGCGGGTATGTTTTATATATAAGAATTCTTTACACAGAAATTGCTAAGTGTAGGTCTGATAGCTTTTTGTAGCTTCGCCTATGTTCTCACGTTCTCAAGAAATGCCAGAAGAGTATAGTCAAGTGAAGTGCGTATGTGAAGGAGCGCAACCAGACTGTGGGGGGTGGTGTTGAAGTAGTTGTCAATCATTATACACACACACACACACACACACACACACACACACACACACACACACACACACACACACACACACACACACACGAGAAAGTTTCCGAGTGAGGTGAATAGCTGGAGTAAACCTCAGCTATATGTGCAAGGAAATTTTAACACGTTCGTGCAGGTAACATTTTATTTGCTTCTAGATTTTTTGCTGTGCTCATATTATTCCATCTCTTCTTTTCTCTCTCTCTCTCTCTCTCTCTCTCTCTCTCTCTCTCTCTCTCTCTCTCTCTCTCTCTCTCTCTCTCTCTCTCTCTGTTCCACCTTTGCTCATCTTTTCCTGGCAATTTTTCTTCCATTCTGACATATGCTCCTACGTTTTTAATTCTTTCAGTACACGACGAATAAATCTTCCATCACGTAAACAGTGTACCGCCGTGAGTGAGTGCTTAGTGGATAAAAAAAAAAGGCAAAGGGATGACGTACAAACTTTCTCTTGTCAAATGCACTGAGACCACACGCACCTAACTTATGCACAGTGAGAAGTTGACTAGTTCAGTAATCCGCTATTTACTTCCACTTTGCTCTGTCTTTTCTCGTAAATATAAGTTCCCTGATTTCATTATAGCATGTCAGTTGTCAGATTCTGTAAGAGGACTTTGAGCAGATCAGAGGATTGAATAAGGAAAGATTCTAAAGACAGTGAGGTATATTGTGGCATGTTAACAGATTTTTTACCTTCATTTCTTTCAAACCTAAACATTTGACTGAGGAAACGTTCTAAACAAGAAGCAAATACTGTGGCATGTCAACAGATTTCTTAACCATGATCATTAATCCATTCCTTTCAAACCTCGACCGCACAATTTTAAGTTTATCTCCTGCAATTCGTCGCTATAAAAGACCTTCTTCACTCAACGCTTAATGTAGTTCTGTCAAATAGATTATATGACGCCCTTTATGGCCTCCGTCTGGCGTCCCCTCGCATCACTCATGCAATACGACCTTCAGTTGTTTGCTTAAGTGTCGACACAACTCCAGGTTCCCTCATAAAAAGCCGGAATGTAAACAAACCAGGGAACCACTTCATTTCACGCCACAGAAATGTTAGTGAAAAAAAGGAGGAAAAAAAAATATCTTCCTGTATCTCTTCCTCTCTCCGTTTCTTCCTCTATCCCATTTTTCCATCTGCTCCTACGTCTTTCGTCCTTCTTTTCATATTTCCTTTTCCTAAGTGTCTGGGTGTTTTCTCTCCTACCTCTCCGCATTTTCTGTTTATAACTGCACCTCACCCTATTTCTTCTTCCTTCCTTCCCAGTACGTCATTGATGTAACAACTGAATAATAACCAACCAATCAATCAACTAATCAATCTAAGTCTCATTTCTCCAAACTTCTCCCACTCTTGTCCCCAACTAGCCATATGAACGTGTTAGCCAATAGCAGCACTCCAAATAAAGACGTCACATCACAGAGGCCATGATGTCATCGATTTCCACCATTGCTACATATTTTTAAGTCGCCGGTTCCTAAGCAGGCAAGAATCCTCGTGAGAACCAAAGAAAGTCGTTGGGAAGCGTGGGAGCGGCGCGGCACGTCTGTCACCTGGCCTGGAAACACTTGTGCACGAGGAGGTGAGGGTGAGCAAGGACGAGTGAAGGAAAGACTGCGCAGGTAAGCAAACACGTGCGAAGGCAACGGCAATCACCAGCATTAAAACTCAACAACATGACGCGCAGATTATAATAAACCTCAGTGTGGCTTTATCTTATTTCCTCCACAACGAACATCGGTGCTTTAGTCTTGCTGATGGCAAGGTGTGACTCCCATGGTCTGGCTCCGTCAAAGGTTAGGATCATGAAAATTCAGTGCCAGATTAAGGTTATGATGCTTTACCAGTCCGATTGAGACATTAATGAAAGACGAGGAGCCCCTGAAGGTGTTGTGGAGGTAGAGACGTGTAGGTTGGACCTTCCGTAGCGATGTTACTACTGATATTTTATTTTCTATGCAAAAGAGCCACTAACAGCTTAAAAAAAAAAAAAAGAGGATAAAGGTAAGGATTATTAAATATGTTTGTCTTTAAAGAATGGGGTAAAATGATTAACCAAAAATTAAAGAAGACTGTAAGATAAGGTGTGCAGTGGTGTTTATGAGGAGCATCTATGTTGAAATTGTCAGGATTGGAGTAGTATAAGAAGGAGTATGGACTGGATGTGGTGTGAGGATGGCTGTGTGTATCACTACGTCAAGCAGGTGTGTGTGTGTGGTGAACCTGTCGGATGAGATTGGTGTGGTATGTGTGACGTGGCCGAGAGAAAAGAAATCCCTGGCATGAGTGGGCAGGACGCCAAGTAGTTCCAGGATACATACTAAACAAAGGAGTCATAGGAACATTGTAGGACAAGGCTTTTATACACACACACACACACACACACACACACACACACACACACACACACACACACACATTACACACACGGCGTAGTGTTGTGGTTAGCACGCTCGACTCACAATCGAGAGGACCGGGTTCGAGTCCCGGTAAGCGGCGAGGCAAATGGGCAAGTCTCTCAATGTATGGCCCCTGTTCACCTAACATTAAATAGGTACGGGATGTAACTCGAGGGGTTGTGGCCTCACTTTCCCGGTGTGTGTTGTGTGTTGATGTGGTCTCAGTCCTATCCGAAGATCGGTCTATGAGCTCTGAGCTCGCTCCGTAATGGGGAAGACTGTCTGGGTGACCAGCAGACGACCGAGGTGAATTACACAACACACACACACACACACACACACACACACACACACACACACACACACACACACACACACACACACACACACACACGTATACACAAGCAGACAAACACACACACACACACACACACACACACACACACACACACACACACACACACACACACACACACACACACACACACACACACACACACACACAGTAGTGGTTAGCACGCTCGACTCACAATCGAGAGGGCCGTGTTCGAGTCCCGGTAAGAGGCGAGGCAAATGGGCAAGCCTTTTAATGTGTGGCCCATGTTCACCTAGCAGTAAATAGGTACGGGCTGTAACTCGAGGGGGTTGTGGCCTCGCTTTCCCGGTGTGTGGAGTGTGTGTTGTGGTCTCAGTCCTACCCGAAGATCGGTCTATGAGCTCTGAGCTCGCTCCGTAATGGGGTAGACTGGCTGGGTGACCAGCAGACGACCGAGGTGAATTACACACACACACACACACACACACACACACACACACACACACACACACACACACACACACACACAAGGACGTTCACGTCACAGCAACAGATCGACCGGATGAGAATCCCATTCAGTAATCCGACAACTCTGATTGCACGCTGCCTCATGAGCTTGACAAATCGGGTCATTGCATGCAAAAGGCATTTCACTCACATAAATTTTACTGACAGACATTTTTCGACAAAATTCCCTAGATTCTGGGTAACTTTTCATCAACACCTTCACCCGGATAGCCTTAATAGTCTCCACGAGTGGCCGGTGAATTGTGAGAAGAATCATTGTTTCTAATGGGGTACACATTTTATTCTTAGTGGTGTGAAACAAAATTAATCGCTAATGTTGTCATCGCGCTGTGTGTATCGTCCATCAGTCCGAGGAGGAAGTGATCACAGCACAATTTATAACTATAATAATCAAAATTCCTAAAGATCCTACTTCTCCTTTTATATCGTCAAAATTAATATATGATAAACAAAACACGAAAGTCTGCACAACTTCAATCATTGTCAATTTACATTTGTACTTGTCCCTCGCTATGTTGGAGGATATAAATTTTACTCTAGTCGTATAAAAAGTTCAACATAAAATTATGACAAATACAATATCCACAAGTCTGTACTTTCATATAATGGCCATGACACATTTCTACTCATGTCTTGTGGTCTGAAATAAAGCCTCATCCACCTCTTTGTATACTGCGTCCATCAAAGCGCTTCCATGTCTGGCCACAGTCCCTTAATACTGCACTGGAACGCTGGACAACACAGGCACATCACACACTAGCACACGGCACACGACAAGCTTCTGCCCTTCACCTCATGTGTCCGCAGACCCTGAATGCCTCGCGTGTCTGTCCACTCTTACATTCATCATTGTAAAACTCCGTGATCTCGTTGACTTTTGTGACAAGTTTACCGCGTCCCACTATGCCCTGCGGCGGGAAGCTTATGCCGCACCTTCCTTCACGTCGTCTGATAACATGAAATTCATTCGAGGAGATATTAAGTGTATGTGAAGCAGCTGTGACTCTGAGCTTCCCACTCCACGCCATTCACTCGCATATTGTTAGAGTTACGATATGAGGCAATAAAATAAGGATAATCTGGGTGTTATTGTTATTCGCTGTGGTTGGGGGCGTTCCTCATCGTCTCGTATACACTTACTTCCCACACCCTGTCATCCAATTACGTCTTACATTATCTCATTCACTTTTACTCACATACTTGCTACATTGTCTCTTACACTCCATTCCCACACTTCGGCATACAATCATATAATATACTATCTCATATGCTTCTTGCAACCAGACAAAAAAACATACTTCCTGCATCATCACATACATTCACTTTCTACACACTGTTAAACATATGGAACATCTTGTATGCTTGTATGCTTACGTCCTACACTCTGTCACAGGTTTACCTCCTCCACGGTCTGATGCACTCACTCCTTGCACCGCTTTACACTCTCTCATTCTCATGTTTCGTTGGAGTAAAATTTCACAAGATTCATCCTCAACTATTGATATCTTGGCTCAGTTCAGCATTTCAGTTTACTTCCCTTGCATCGCATATAAAACGTCAGCTCCATCCCACCAGCTAGGACACGATATTCAAGCACATTCATAATTTATCCCGTCAGTGCAAAAATTCAGGTGATCTAGAAAAACACACCCATGTATTGCAGTTAATCCAATATATCACTTTACTAAATTTGCAAGACATAAAAATTTCCTTTACACTATCAGCGATGTAATATTCAAGAACACTCATTATTTTACAGGCGTGTGACGTGCATCTATTCACATTTTGCACACAACCCAACACAGCACTATCGTCCTTGTACTGTGGGGAAAAAAAAGTCTGATCCATCACACCACCAGCGATATAATATACATATGACTTTTCATCATTTTCAGGTGATTTACAAGCACCTATTCATATTTTGCCATCACTCAGTACTTTATCTTACCATCATTACATCGAATTAGAACAAAAACATATACTCAACGCACTAAAAATATAACGTTCAAACACAATTATTTTTTTCTTTTATCATTATATTTCACGTGGCTAAGATAACGTCTACTGACACCTCGTCCTCACTACTGTATTTAGTTAGCCTCACCATTATTGTACATGAAAATAATATATACTTCCCCTGACACCATTTACAATATTCAGGCACATCAATTACTTTCCCGCGATGGTACAAAATTTATGGCGATCCAGAGGCGCCTATCCACATCTGGCCCTCAATCCTTCGTTCTTTAATATATCATCTTGACGGGAATAAAAATAACCTGATCATCTGACTCTAGCAAACGCACTCGCATCTATCACTTGTCTATATTCATACTAAACTAATTGGGTATTGGAGGCGCTGATTTATGCCTTGCTCTCAATTCAAAGTAATTTAGCTCAC